>NC_040905.2:195710797-196021478 GCF_004126475.2 Phyllostomus discolor | reverse complement strand
GCCAGTGGGAAACGTTGGGTGAGCTTTGTGTGATTAACTATGCTATTTCATTAAAGTGCAACCCATGTGTCCTGAATATTGCACAGTAATGTTGGAGATTGATTTTTACTTATCACGTTCAACTTTAAGTTAAATCTTAACCTAGTGGCCACCCTTCTGTACCTGGTGACCTCACACACAGGTCAGGATTGGGTATATGTGACATTCAGTAGCTTAAACCTGGACCTGAGAATGCCCATCCCTGGGACCTGTGAGTTAGTAACAGTCGTGTTTTTACCCAGGTGATGGTATATACACTCAGCAGGGAAAACGAGATTGTGGCAGCATGCGGCAATCTGCTCGATGTTGTCAAGTCCGCGGTAGCCAGTGAAGCATTGTCGGAGAAGGGCTGGGCTGGGAGTCCGAGGTAGTTCTAATCCCAGGGTCGACACTTCTGCCTGTGCGACCTTGGGCAAGTCAGTTCTCTAGGCTTTATGAAGTGGAAATAAAGGCAGTTATTCTGCTTCCGTGGATGTGCTTATTAAACAGTCAGGAGCTTGAAGATGAGATGACCATAGTCACTTTTTGTTGGCGTAGTTACTGAATTGTAGGTGATTGTGGTCATAGCACAGAGAACGTAAACGACGCATACGTGCTTAATAGCATTCTCTCGTTTTCCGACCCTGTAGGAAGAACTGTTGAAAGCCATTGCCTGTGTGGTGACAGCTTGCAGGTAAACGTTTTTTCAGTGACGGTGCCATTTCTTAAACTGAACCTGAAGCCGTGGCTCTTATTAACTGTTGACGCTTTTGTGTGGGTCCCGCAGTGCGGAGCTGGAAAAGCCTGTGCCCAATCAGCCCAGCACGAATGAAATTGTCCAGGCTGTGCTGAAGGAGTGTTGCAAAGAGAATCCCAAATACAAGGTTGTAGCAATCAGCTCTGCAGCGGATGTCTTGAAGGCCACCAAAGAGGACAGGTTCCGGGAGTTTTCTGACATTGTCATACCTCTCATCAAGAAGGTAACGACTACCTGTATCTACCCTCTCGGGTCTGCTTTATACTTTAAAAATGAAAAAGAAGAGAAAAAAGTTTTCTGTGTCCTGTTTGCATAATTTGTTTTAGGATTAGTGTAGCTGCAAATAGCAGAAGGTCATGTCCTCATGGCCCTGCATGGTGTATCTGCATCCCGGGCAGGCGGCGGCAGAGCAGATGAAGGGAGGATGAGGGGTTGAAGAAGGCCTGTCCGCTCCTTCTCGAGGAGAGTTCCCGAGAACTGCCCCCTGGCTCTGTCACTCCCGCTCTAGGTGCCCACTAGCCCTCCATGGGAGAAGGGGAGAGTGGATTTGTTTTATTTTATTGGAGGGGTTTTGACCTGCAAGCCGGGAAATACAGTGAATTCCCGAGAGCGGATTTGGGCTACAGTAGGTTTACAGTTGTTTGTATGGCAAATAAGGCAGTAATTCATGAAGCAGAATACAAGAATAAACTCTGTTTCGCGTGCTCACAGCTGTGAACTTACTTTTGCCCACCCTGTAGTTACAATGAGCTTAGCCTTATGAACCTGTGCAGAAGCCACCCCGGTCGTCCCAGAGTGAAGGCAGGGAGCTCGGTGTGTCGCTGTTAGCCGCCCCTGCCACACACTGGGGGGTTTGGACCCAAAAGAGACTGGTTTCATTTGGAAAAAGAAGAACTTGTTTTTTTAAAGAAAGAGGGTATAGTTTGCCTATTTTTGTGAAACGTGAAATAGTTTAAATAGCGTTCTTATTTCTTGTCACTGCTAATTTGTAGTTGTTTTCTCTGAGTAAAAAGACTGTTTAAATATTTTTTTATATACATAATGGATTTGGGAGACTTATATTTTAAATTGGTGATACCACCAGCTGGCTGGACGAGTCACTTCTCAACCCGTTCCCGGTGTTATTACAGAGTTTGAACTGAGGCCATCGTAAGGTTCTTTCATCTTTCGCCCCATGATTCTAATGCAGGTCTTTTTATGTTGCGCGCAGAATACTACGTGTGCAGTATTTTTTCACCTTTGCTTACATATTTCTTTTAAAGGCTTTCCCACATTTATTAGAGAGGTGTAGTGTCCTGTTACAAAGTCAGGTTGGAGAATTTAGCATTTAGTCCATGGTTAATACCCTCTACTTGGGTACCTTCATTGTTTTAATAGTACACCTGTAACTGAAAAAAAAAGTTATATTTTGCTTCCCTCTTCATTTTTTTCTTTTACTTGACATGTCCTAGAATTCACTTGAAAGCGTCGGAGTCCGGACAACCAAAAACGAGGATGAGAACGAGAAGGAGAAGGAGCTCCAGCTGGAGTCTCTGCTGGCGGCCTTCGAGGGCCTGGGCAAAGCCTGGCCCCGGAACGTGGAGACTCAACGTAAGCCCCAGAGGTTCATGGGAGCTAAGACGTGCTGGGTGACACAGTAGGACCGCTGTTTCTCGTATAGCCTGAATGATTCACAGTGAGAATTATCCAGCATAAATTTTACTCCTGCATTGGCAAACAATCTCGTCGACTGTTGTGTTAGTTTGCTGGGGTTGCTGTGACAAGCACCACAGACTGGGCGGCTCAACCAACAGAAATTCATTTTTTTCACAATTTTTTTTTTTTTGAGATCAAGGTGTCAGCAGTGTTCGTTTCTTTGCGACCTCTCTCCTTGGGGTGTTAATAGCCACCTGGGTCCGTGTGTCCTCATCTCTTCTTATAAGGACGCCAGCCACACTGGATCAGGGGCCACCTATACAACCTTTCGAGTCTGTCTCCCAGTGGAGTCACATTCCGAGGTTCTTGGGGTTAGGACTTCAACATACGGATTTGGGGCACAATCCAGCTTTTAACAACCATGATACATTTTATATAGATAGTTCGACTGTAAAAAGAATTGTTACTATTCTTTGTGATGCTGCTTTCTGAGGAATCCACAGAATTTATTAGTGGGATCTCTTCATCTTGAGATTAACCGCCTTGTAAGGAAACAAATCTTCAATAAGCAAGTGAAATCTGTTTCACTGAGAACCTTGAAACTTTTTGAGAGATTTTCGGAATTGGACTTGTATTCCCAATGTTAGATTAGTAAACAAACAGTAACCCTTTATTGCTGGGTTGGGTCGCGCTTAGTTGGGAGTCCTTCGACAGGACCTTGGACTGGGGCCTGTGCTCCTCTGAGGTCACCTTGTGTTTGTTCTCGCAGTGCGTCCCACCAGGCCCCTTGCTGTGCTGGAATGTTGTTAAAAGTCTGTTGATTATTTCTGAGTGGATATGCCTAAAATCAGACTTAAGAATGTCTTTGAGCCTTGCCATTTTTTGGTGAACTTTAAAAAGTGTATTTGCTGTGTATACATATGTGTACAATGTCTTTTTCCGAAAGATACCTATTAGTAAGTGGTCTTATGTCATGGACTGCAGTGGGAGTCTACTTTTTTGATGCCATTGGGCCTACTGACTTTTTCTTGAATGGGGTAGAAAATGTGGAAGTAGGGAATTATCTAAAAATGATACAGAAAGCAGTGTATTTTGGTGTGAGGCATAGAAATATACATTCGTCTGCCAGTTGCTAAGGGGAAGGCCAAGGCCTTTGGGAATTCGGCTGTTGCACACTGGTTTCTCATGCACGTCTTACTCAGAAGATATTGTCTGCAATTTCTGATTTTTGTTTTTTTATAGTAGAGAAAGTCTCTTATGAAGCAATTCAAGTGCAGGATTCTTGTACATTTTTATCCCCATCTGTCTTTACATGTGTGAGCTGAACTAAATTTTGCAGCATGTAAAAAATAACCACTTTGTTGAGCTTTATACTGCTGTTTCATTGGTCAGTGTCCTATTAATTACGTAATTGTAGTTACAAGTGCAGTTGGTGTGATGGGTTTGGGGCAGGGCGCTGTGGTCTGTTGGTGAGCCTGCGACTCGCAGGAGCTTGAGTGTCCAGAGGAGCTCCCAGCCTGCGGAGCTCTGCCTTCTTTGGCTGTTGTTGGGGGTGTTTCACGGGGAGGGGAGTGTCGTTAAGATTCTGTGTCAGTTCCTTGGAGGGAATTGCTTTAAAAATGAACTTTATGAACAGTTATATAGGACCTTCATGGGGGAAGTGCTGACCAGGGAAATTTGCTTGGGAATTGGACACAAAGTCACCCTGAAGTGTTGTCGTTTCTTGGTGTTTTTGTTGTTGTTGTTGTTTTTAAATTTGATGGCTTTACCTAAAGACATTGTTGATTTATTTTTTTTCTCCCTCCCCCTCCTTTCTCTTCTCTCCTTGTCTTTGTCTTCCTCTCTCCCACCCTTCTCTGTCCCCTGTCCCTGTCTGTTCCTGTCTCTGTCCTTCTGTCTGGCCCTCATTCTCTCTGTCTGTTGTTCCTTCACCCTCCCTGTCCCACTCTGTCCTGCTCTGCCTTTTTTCCCAGGTTGTTACCGTCAGGAACTGTGCAGGTTGATGTGTGAACGGCTGAAACTCAGCACGTGGAAAGTGCAGCTAGGAGTCCTCCAGTCAATGAACGCCTTTTTTCAGGGGTAACTTGCTTCGTGCTTCAGTCATTCATCTTTTTTTTCCCCTTGGCATTTTATATACAATCAATGAAATTCTTTTAAATTTTAAAACTAAATGCTACAGTGACATCACAAAGTGATATATGCGGAATAGAAATTGTACCAGAAAGGTTTGGGGATACTTTTTTTTGCTTTCTTAAAGATCTTATTTTTTATAGAGAGGGAAAAGAGGGAGAAAGAGAGGGAGGAAAACATTGATGTGTTAGAGAAACATTGATTGGTTGCCTCTTGCATGCCCCAAGGGGACCTAGCCTGAAACCCAGGCATGTGCCGTGATCAGGATTTGAACAGGTGACCTTTTGTTTTGCAGGCTGGTATGCTTCTTAAAACTGGCATTTGTGTCTTGCCTTTTGAATTTTATAGGTTAATGCTTTTGGAAGAAGAACATGCGGATCCTGAGGCTTTGGCTGAAATTCTCCTTGAAACTTGTAAATCAATCACGTATTCTTTAGGTGAGTGAGGTAAACTGACATTGATAAGAAGTCCTAATTTTAAAGGTCAAGGAGCTAAGCTTCCAGTATTTCCTACCTTGTGCTAGGAACTAAGTTTATGGAACTACTGAACTGTGCTATTTAATGTGATCAGTATATATGCCCAAACTGGACTATATAAATATGGAACTGTAGTTTAGGATTTTAACACCTAGATTAGAAAACCCAGTATTTAAAAAAAAAAAACCTTTTATTTGAAAGTAATTTCAAACTTATAGAAAAGTTACAATAATAGTACATATATCCTACCCATGAGTGAAATCATATGGTTCTTGACTTTCTCCATATGAGCTTCGGTAAGCATGATATTCTCAAATCCATCCATGTTGTTGCAAATGGCAGTATTTCATCTTTTCTTATGGCTGAGTAGTATTCCATAGTATAGATGCACCCATAGTATAGATGCACCATTTCTTCTTTATTCAGTCCTGTATCGAGGGATACTTCAGTTGTTTCCATGTATTGGCCATCACGAATAATGCTGCAAAGCATATAGTGGTGCCTATATCTTTGTGAATAAATGTTCTCAAATTTGTCAGGTAGATGCTCAGAAGAAGGGTTGCTGGGTCATATGGTAACTCTGTTCCCAGTTTTGTGAGGAAACTCCATACTGCTTTCTGTAGCGGTTGTACCAGTTGGCACTCCCACCAGCAGTGAATGGGGGTCCCTTTTTCTCCACGACCTCTCCGACACTTGTTCTTACTTGTCTTGTTGGCCACAGCCATTCTAACGGCTGTGACGTGGTATCTCACTGCAGTTTTGATTTGCATTTCTCTAACAGCCAGTGAAGTCAAGTATCTTTTCACACATCTGTTGGCCATTTGATGTGTCGTCTTGGGAGAGGTGTCCGTTTAGCTTCTCCACCCATTTTTAAATTGGATTGTGTGTTTTGTTGTTAAGTTGTATGACATAAAACTAAGAAGTGAACAGATAAGACACACAGAAGCTCATGGACACAGACAGCAGGAGGTGGTTACCAGGGGGAAAGGATGGTGGGAGAGACAGTAAAGGGTGCAGGAGACTGAAGGAGACTTGACTTTGGTGGGGAATACGATGCAGTCTATAGAGGATGCATTACAGAATTGTGTGCTGGAGAAACCTATGCAATTTCATTAGCTAAAGTCACCCACACAAATTCACTGTATTTTGCCATGTATAATGCATACTCTTTTGCCCAAATTTTAGGGGAAAAAAATAAGGATGCCCATTATACATGGTTAGTACTAATTCCATATCTATATAAATGTTTTTAATTCTTTCATTTATGCTTATGCAGTAAAAGTGTAACTCTAGAAAGCAATAACAATATCCATGTGCAAAATAATACCTGATAATTGATTGTTTTGAAATATAAATAAGTACAAAATTGAATTTAAAAATTAAAATGAAAGATTTTTTCCCCTGAAAGTTTGGGCCAAAAACGTGGGTGCACTTTATACATGGGAGCACATTCTACATGGCAAAATACGGTGATTAAAAAAGCCAGCAAACAGACAAGCAAAACAAAAACCTGAGCCCCACGACTTGCCAGGCCTGCCCCTAGACGCGCACCACACTGTCCCCCAGGGCGGGGAGGGGGGGTGCCGTGCAGGGGGGTGACTTTCCCATCGGCCTGTGCCAGCCCCGTCTTCCTCCTGCCCCCTGCCGAGGGGCCCAGTCAAGGCATTAAAAAAAAAAAACAGTACATATGGAGCCTATGTATTCTTTAACTGAAGTCATCATCTGTTATCATTTTGGCCCATGTACTTTACCGTTTGCACTTCTGTGTGCGCATTTTTCCCGAACCGTGTGAAAGCGTGTTGTTTACGCCCGGCCCCCGACTCCTGAGCTCTCCAGTGGGCGCGCTCTTCCGTCCGTGCAGCACAGGTGCCAGCTCGGGGCAGCGTGGCGCTGATGCGGTTTTTAGTCACATGTTTGCTGTCCATAGTGGAGGTTTTCTCTTGCCTCGGTAATGTTTTTTATAGAATCTTCCCCCTCCCCTCCATTAAGGAGTTTAGCCCGGGTTACTTACTGAATTTAGTTGTCATATCTTTTTATTCTCCTCTAATCTGGGACTCTTCCTCAGCCTTCCCTTGTCTTATATGACATTGACAGTTTTGAAGAAAAGTCTCCCCACCCCCCTTTTTAACTAGAGTGTTTTTCATTTGGTGTCTGTCTGATGTTTCCTCACGATTAGATCCAGGTCATGGTTCCCCAGGTGGGATACTCCCTCCGTAAGTGACGTGCCTCGCATCAGGAGGCACGGTGTCCATCTGCCCTCATTGGCGATGTCAGTGTTGATTACCTGGGCAAGGTACCACTCAATTTTCTCTACTATACAGTTACCCCTCCCCACCTTGTGTCTAATAACCAGCCTGTGGGAACATACTCCTAGCTCCAATAACCCGCTTTCTCTTCAAAACCTCGACTAACAGTGCAGTCTGGGAAGAGACACTCCGAGACCGTGTAGGCAGGCCTCCCCCTTCAGAATGCCTGCGAGGCCCGGCGTGTTGATGCTTCTCGCCGAGTCAGTCTTTATGGGGGTGATGTTCTAGCTCAGCATTTCTTCCACGCTTACCGTTTGGCAGTTGGCAACCTCTCGTAAGCAGGATCCCTCCCTCTCCCTATCTCTTTATTATTGATGCTGATTCAGGGATTCCTTTCTCCCCAATTGGTTTATAATTAATTATTTTTATTAATTAATTTGTTGCTGACATTGTCCCAGGTGGGCCAGGGGGAGCTCCTTCAGGCTGTCTCCTGGGCCCTGTTGACAGGTCACCATCATCCCTATAAGCACTTCTGTGCTTGCGGCATAACAGGGTGTTAGAAGGTCCTTTTGTGCTTTTCTTGCTGCAGGTTTGGTTGTGTGTTAATGTTTCCGGTAGACAGTGTCACTGGGATCTAGGTGCTGTGTCTAGAGTAGACGCCAAGGAAGCATATTCCCATTGTAGTTCTTGGAGGCAGTGTGCTTTTAGAGAAAGAGCCGGCAGTTAAGAAACTAGGCTTTACAGGGTCCCAGGCAGGTGTCCCTGCCTGGTTTGGCCCTAACCCTGGGTTGTGTGATGTTCTTTGTTAAAATGAGGAGGTCATGAAAGCCTAAAGACCTTTCTTAGGTATTATGAGAAGATCACTGTGTGTTTGCGATAGTGTCTTTTGAATTCCCACTTCTAAAATGAGTCCTTTAAATATTGCCATTTTAAGGTGATTGATATATTTGACTGGTGTTTTTCTTTTAATGTAACGGATGTGGACATGTGGCACATTTCAAGCATTTAATAATAAATAACATGCAAAGGGGAGCTTACGTAAGAAAGGGCGTGTCTTTCCCTGAATTTATAATGTCTGAACGTCTTTCAGTAACACTAACTAAATCTTGGAGCTTTTGTTTATAAGGCATATAAAACAAATAATGTGCATTATGTGATTTTCTTCTTAGAAAATAAGACCTACTCATCTGTGAGAACAGAAGCTTTATCTGTGATAGAATTACTGCTTAAAAAACTTGAAGGTGAGTTCTCGATTGCTCTGCCTGGAGGACCAGAAAGCCAGGGTGTTTTATGGCATATGTTTTAGAAACGGTTTTTAGCTTTTGTTTTTGTTTTTCAGTAAGCATTTACTCTAAAATACAAACATACATATATTAAATATATATATAAACAAAATACAAACACACACACATCCAAGTGAGATAGACAAAGCTAAAACCTTTAATTTGTGTTAAGTATTTTCTTACATATGTTTTACGTATTGTGAAGCTATAGTTGTCTTAGAATCATAGTTCCTGTTTCCAGCGTGAGTCCTGATGTGATCCTGGTTCATCACAGCAGGGTCACTTGTAGCAGAGCTTACTGCACGCACGTCAGTAAGAGGAGCGGCAGGCAGCGCAAGGGTGCAGCTGGGAGAGCCTTTGAGCCACGATCCGCCCGAATCACCTGATTTGATAGCAGTTTTCTTAATCCTGTTTTTTCCTGTTTTTCTTTTTTTAAACCTTCTTATCAAGAGGATTTCTTCTGGTGGTCCCTGGTAATAGAAAACATTTCCTCTGGTGGTGGTATCTGTTACTGATTTAAAAAGGAGCCTTCTTTCCTTTTTTCTTTCTCTTCTTCTTTTATTAACCCCACGGTTAAGAATGGGGTTAAGAATAAGGAGCAGTTTTCTCCAGGTCCTGTTTGTTTGCAATTTCTACCTTTCTGTTTTTGCTTAGCTGCTAAAGCGCCTCCCCTGGGGCTCCATAAAACTGGCTTTTTAGCCTCAGTAACGCTGCACATCTTGAAATCCCTTTTTCCCTCACTCTGTAGAACTAGGCACCTAGCTGTCTCGCTGTGTGCCAGATGTGTGCGAATCTCTCCTGGATGAGTGGAATGAGCCTAAACGGTGAAATAACTTTCTTGAAACCACGCCACTCGCAAGTGGCTGAACCTCAGCAACAAGATACAGGACCTTTACTCTCTGAGTTTCTCTGATCCTTCCCTGAAAGAAAGGAGTCATAAAATGCCATCTGTTGACACTGACTTTGTAATTAAGAAATTTATTCAAGATTTTTTTTTTTACTGAACACTTAAAGAGGGTTTTAGTGTTGTTGAAATGGCCTTATTGTCACCGCGTGCTTTGCCTTCCTACTTCCCATTTCTCTGCAGCATCCCCCGATTCTCTCTGCCCCACCCGTACTGGACATGACTGCCTGACGTGCTCTCAGGCTGCTGCCAGTAACTAGGGTTTGACACAACCGCAGAACCTGTGATCATCACACACTGAATGGCTACCAAGGGGTTGCTATGCGTTTATTTTGGGAATACTGTGTATGGAGGAAAAGCAGAAAGACTAATTTGTTTTTTGTTTTTTTTCTTTTTTGCTTGCTTGTTCTATGAGGAATCTTTTTTTTTCTTTCTCTTTTCATTCAGAATCGAAACAGTGGGAAAGTTTGACATCTGAATGCAGAGTGCTCCTGATCGAGTCTCTAGCGACTATGGAGACAGACAGCAGACCTGAGCTACAGGAGAAAGCATCGTTACTGAAGAAAACACTTGAAACTCTGGAATAAATTAGAAGGGGAAGGAACAAACAAGTGCCATGTTTATTGGGGTTGAAACGGTGGTGTTCTTTGGAAAACCAAAGAACCAAAGGGGGGAAAGTAAAGATTAATCTGTAGCATGCATCATTCCTTGGCTGATATAATAAAAAAAAATGCCTTAAATTTTTGTTCCTTATTAGCTTTATTTTATTTGATGTTTTTAAATTATGTGGGCTGAGTGAGCTTAGTGGAACATGGATGTCTGAGAGGTGGTTGTAAGTAAAACCGATGGAAGTAGGTACTAGACGATTAAAGCTGTTATTAAAGGAATAGACAAAGTCGCAGAGCAAGCTGGATCAGACTCTTAGAACTGCATCCAAATTAGATGGTATTTCAGGAAGGGAGTCTGTGAATCACTTCAGTTAACCCCCTTGCTCTACACCTGAAGAAGCATGCTATATGATGACGTAGCTGCTTTTTCTGAGGCCCGTGCGAAGGCCAGGGTCCAGGTGTTGGGTGACTGGCCCAGGAAATTGTCCTTTACCCCCTGCTGCCGATGATGAGCGCTCGCCCGGCCCACCTGAGAAACTCCCACGGTGGGTGCACACAGCAGGCCTTGAACCGGAACTGAACTGGCATCACTGGATTCTTGAAGTTCAGAAGCTGAACGTTGTTTTGTCATTTGTGTAGATGATCGGTTTTTAGGGAGTAACTGTTTAGCATCTTTTTTTACAAGTCGTGGGGAGAATTCAGTCTCTGTGGGCTCATTCTGATCGTCCTTCCATGGGCAGACACAGGTAGGTCAGGGCCGGAGTGCCCCTTCTGTCTGTCTGCGGTTGCTTAGTTTGCAAAACCCCAACCGACAATGAAACCGTGACTGTTTTGATTTGGACCATTCACTCATATTCTCAGAACCAGAAAGACAACTTACAACTTTATACCCACTTTTATATTAATAGTATGGTTTTAGAATAGAAAGGAAAGCATTTTAGTGTACCACCTGGGAAAAACATGATACCACTCAAGCAAATAATTACAGGCAGGGTTTCTTCCTTTCCTTAAACTGTTTACACCCCTGCCTAAGAATATAGGGTAAGGAGAAAAACAAGTTTGACTAAGCAAGTGTTTAAGGTAAATGAGAACATTGTAGCTTACCTTGGATTCCAGGCACAAAATTGGTTTACACTCACTACTGACCCCTCTCCGACATCACCACCAGGCGGAAGACTTCGTGGCCAGTATTTTTGGGGGTCTCTGTTGGGCAGTGTATTTCAAACTTCCTTGACTGTGACTCATAGTAAAAACAATTGTTCACACTTGACCCAGAACAGTGTGTGTGTGTGAGAGAGAGAATGAAAATGAATATAAAATCATTAACTGAAATAAACGTTTTGTGAAATAGTTCAGACTCCTCCTGTGTGCGGTATACTCTGACCCTCCCGCACCCCTGCTATTTCTGCTGCTCACTGAACTCCTCTCCCGACTCACTCGAGGGTTGCTGTTCTCGGTTTGAAAACACCGCCGTGGTCGTGCCTGGTCTCGGCTGGCTGTGCCACGTCTGGGGTCGCTTCTGACTGGGGACAGGGTTCGCAAATGAATCTTTGAGTGTTTATTACCGAAACATCCTCTTAGCTGATACTAAGTAGTCATTGTTTTTGCAGCATCATGAGTGGTAAGGAACCTGTCATGGACTTCCGCTTGAGAACAGCTTCTGCTAGAGGAAAAAAAACCCACTTTGGGTGTTCGGCAGCGAGCTTACAGCCTCACAGAGTGTTCCCGGTCAGTGCTCCCCGGCCCACGAAGCGCCCTCGGACTCTCGTTTTCGGTGCCTGGGGCGCTCTTCCCAGGCCAGAGCCCAGGGCAGGCCAGGTGATGCCAGAAACCACGTGTAAGGGCAAGAATTGTGCTCTTGGCCCATGTGAAATGCTCAGGCCTCAGCAAATTTTATGCTTTTTAAACTTTGTTATTTAATATTGGAAATTTCCCATGGTGCTGAGAGAGGTGCTAAGATACTTGAACCTTAGTGCTTAGTGCTAGTGAATTAATTTCTTGGAGCTGTGTAAGCACATTTCTAGTTTATACACTTAATGCCTTCATCTCCACCAGCCTAGTCATTTGCACAACGAGTAATGCTGCACCGTGGTCTCCCGGTGTGGCCTGTCTGTGTGTGTGTGTGTGCGCACATTTATTCAAAAGGGTTAAAGCAGAGTTGTGATTGTGGGGAGTCGATACTGGCGAACAAGTGGAAGGAGACGGTGCATGTTTCTGTCTTCTGCCTTCGTTGTCCAATGCTATCTGCCACAGATCCTTATGATTTCCCCCCCTAGGAACATTCAGTGCTACTTGTAAAAGCAGCTGGTCAAGAGTTTAATTGCTAAATTCCTTATTCCTGGAGTCCGTACACTTGAGACGGCTTCATACATGTATTGATACGTGGAAAGGAGGTACCTGAGGTTTGACAATCGGTCAAAGCAAAGTAGTGTCAAGTTGTCTTTTGGGTGATCAAAAGCAGCAGTTTCTTTAATGTTTGCGTCCAATTTATCATTGCCAGCGTGTCTGCCTGTGATACACATGCACCGGTACGCATTTATTTAAAAGGGTTAAGTAACCCTTTTAAAGGGTGCACAGTGAAACCTGACTGCCACCAGATCCCCACTGCTTCCCCTTCTGTCTTTTACTTGTGTGTTTGCTAAGAAGAAAGAGAAAAGAAACCAGATGTGACTGCTGGTCTGTGCTCTAGCGGCAAGGGCACTGTGTGAACTCGGCCTGCCTGCCCGTGGGGGTGTTTCTGCCGGCCGCTGCCGCGATGCAGTCATGCTGCCCCTTAAGTCCAGGGAGTTCTCTGACACTCTCATTGTAATGTACAAACTGTTGTGAATGGATGTATATGTAACAGAGTTTTGTATTTTATATGCAAAGCCTTCGTAGAACCCTCTGCAATATGTACTCCGCTAGTGAAGCGTGTGACAGTCTTACTTGAAAGGCAAATCTAAGAAGACGTGAAGTCGTAAATAAAGGCTGCATGACCAGTTCTTCTGAAGTAGTGCATTCATTCGTACTGGTTTTCCAGAAAAACGGTTTTGCTTCTGAGGCACTGACTGGTACTTACACTTTAAAAACCGAAAAAGGCCCAGTAGCCTGCCACAGGCTCAGCCATCTCTGCTTGCTCACCGCAGATTCCAGTGTGCGTTTGGGGCCTCTCTGAGTCCTCTGGGGAGGAGCCTCCCTGGGCCCTCTGCCTTCATTCCATCCTGAGATGTGTACGACCTGAGGGCTTGTAGGTGTTCTTGTTATATGGAACTCCTAATACTAGACTCTAAATTCCCTGATAAAATAACTTGTTTGAATCAAATGCTAGGGCATATTTAATCACAGAATGTATCCAGCCTTTTAATTAATTTTACTGAGCCTTTTAATTCTGAAAAAAAAAAAAAAATCAGCCTATGCATTCTGACCCCAGGTCACACCAACTCCTGCCTAAAGGGGAAAAAAAAATCTCTAATCCAAAAATCCTTGTCAAGCTCATACTACACATCTTCAACTAATATCACCCTTAAACAGTCTGGATTCCTGAACCAGACATCCGTGGGATATAAGAAAATAGCTCTTGGTTTAAGGCGCTAAGTTCTGGTTCCTTTGTTACACAGCACTAGGAAGCTGATGTTCCTCACAGGAGAAAAATTTTCATGCCATGCTGGAAGATCGTGCAGCACTGTCTCCTGAAGGTGACAGAGGTTCTTATCACCGTTTTTACTCCTGAGTATACACTCCAGGGTAATGTGCATTTGTGTGTACCAAAAGAAATACATGTGCAGGTCTATAACATTAGTTGAAACAGCCAAAAAATGGAGACAATTCAGATGTCTCAACGGAACAGTGGGGAAAGTGTTACCATAAAGTAGACCGTCATACAGCAATAAAAAGTGGACAGACCGCAGTCACACACATCAGCATGGATCTCGTGAGCGCCCTGTGGAGGGGAGGAACCCAAACACGGCAGTGAACATTTTATGGTGGCACGAAGTCAGCTGATGTTCTGTGTGCACTTGACAATGCACGCACTTGTGTGCGGCTGGCCGGGCTGCTCTATGGATGGTGTTAAGTCTGGTTGATTTATGGTGGTGGTTCAGCCTTCTGTATATATCCTTGTGGGTAACACTGTAGTCCTACCAATAATTGAGAGTATGAACGTCTTCAGCTATTATTGTTGAATTGTCTATCTCTCTAATTCCGTCAGTTTCTATTTCCAGTATTTCAGGGGTCTGTGTTTTAGGTCATATATTCATAGTTGTTATGTCTTCTTGATGGAGTGACCCTTTTATAATTAAATATGGGCCATGCTTTCCTGTTTCTTTGCATGTCTCATAATTTTTTGTTGAAAACTGGACATTTCATATTTGG
Source organism: Phyllostomus discolor (assembly GCF_004126475.2). NCBI lineage: Eukaryota > Metazoa > Chordata > Mammalia > Chiroptera > Phyllostomidae > Phyllostomus > Phyllostomus discolor. The sequence continues at coordinate 196,007,071 of NC_040905.2, read as the reverse complement.
CAACTCTGGAAATCACACTCCCCCTTCATTTCAGAGTTTGTTGTTCTTTTCTTTTTCAGCGACTTCCTGCACTAATTCTGTAAACTCTCAGTTTTTTATTGTCCGTGACCACTGAAGTCTCTGCTCAGGTAGCCACGTGGTCAGCTCGTGATTTGACAGGTTGCCTTAAATGCCTCGTACCCACAAGTTTTCCATTCTGGTAGCTACTCCTGTACCTCGGTTACCCAAAGCTCCATTATGTTGTGTTTATATGATTTTAAATGAATTTTGGGGAGTCATAGTGGTGTAGAGAACAGCTAAGACCAGCCAACAATCTAAAATTCAATGAGATGTTATTATTTTGTGGTTCCTTAGCCTTTCCTGCTACTAGGTATTTCTCATTGACTAGTTTCTTCTAGTATTCTTCTGTATTCTTCTAGTCCTTAAAATTTGTGAGCTTTTTGCCTCTCTTCCTAAACACCTGCTTCAGTCTTCTGTCTCTCAGTGTTTCAAACCCTTATATATTTAAAAAAATATATTTATTTATTTTTAGAGAGGGGAAGGGAGGGAGAAAGAGGGAGAGAAACAGCATTGTGCGAGAGATACATCGCTTGGTTGCCTCTCACACGCCCCCAACTGGGGACCTGGCCTGTAACCCAGGCATGTGTCCTGACTGGGAATCGAACCAACAACCCTTTGCTTTGCAGTCCAGCACTCAATCCACTGAACCACATAGGCTGGTTATTTTGCACAATATTCCTCAACTGAATTTTGCCTGGTTTTCCCTGATGATCAGATTCAGGTTGTGTATTTTTGATAGGAACACCACAGAAGTGGTATCACGTCTTCAGTGCTTTATATCGGAAGGCATATGCAGTCAGTTTATGCCATTCTTGGTGATGTTGCCATGGTTGTCCTCCAGGTCTTCCTGCTCATTGTCTGGTTTTGGAAATTGGTAAGTGGTTTGTGGTGAGATACTTTGACAGAATGTAAATATCCTGTTTCTCATCCAGTGTTTTTACCTGTGACAACTGTGATGCTTTTATTACTTACTATAACACTTTCCCTATGATAATCTATTACTACAACAACCTTTAACCTTGGTTAATTTTTAACTACATCATTCTTCTATATTTACTTTTTGGCATCCTACTATAAGGAAGAACCAACTTTCCTTCCTTCCTCCCTTTCTCCCTTCCTCCCAAGAATTCATGCGTTCTTGTTTTATTCTATGGATTGTAATCCATTTTCACCATTATTTATTTTGATGGTCAAAATAGTCCCAGATTTGGCCAATGGGAGCTTCACCAAGGGGGCATCTGTGGCTTTTCGAAATGTCCCTGTCGTTCTTTGCCTGTTTCCTTGCATTCCAGCGTGGTGAGGCACTCCGAGTGAATCTCATCCTTTTCCATCTCCAGCTTTTTGGTGTCTGCCATCTCCTGAAGGAGCAGGGTTTTCTTGTGGTTGAGAATTGTATTTAGGAACCAGTATCTGGGTGCTAGGTGTGTCCATTGCTCCTGAGTGTTCATTGCTTTAAGGTCCTCTCGACAGATGCATACTGAATGAAATTTCTGATCGTTTGTTAGTTTAAAGAGTAAACTTTCATTGGTTGTGGTTTAAAAAATAAATGTTCTCCCCTTAATGTCTGAAAACTAGGGGATAGTTTAATATATATACATACACATATACATAAATACACATATACACACATATACATATATATATATATATATATATCTTAGAATTCTAGGGCTATCTTTTCCTCTATATACTGTTCAGTCTTCTACACTGTAATCACTCAAGGAAAAATCTTGATATAGCTAGGGCAGGCAGTGTAGAATAGAAGACTTGGTTTTTGTGAGTTTTTTTGAAATTATTTTGGGGTAACTATGGTTCACTCTCTGTCTCAACTTTTAAAAGTTTGCTATAATTGGATCTTTGGGACATTATCCCTGAAGGATCTGAAGTCTCAAACCTCTGTAATCTATAGCTGCTGAACTTTTAAATTGTTCAGGGACGATGGATATTCCCCCACACGACAGAGGATTTAAATTTACGTGCTATTTCAGTTGCTGTCTTTGTATTTTTAGTTGTGGAGGTAACAATCAATACTTTGGGAAGAAATGAATTGCGCTGCTGATTTTTCTGTAATATGTTTAACATTTTTAACGTGGGTGAATTCTTTCTTGCATTTAGCTAACTTGATAAAGTACATCATAAAACAGTATTTGGAGTTGGTGACAGAATTCAGGTGAGAGGACCAGTTTTTCTTGGCTACTATTTGTAAACAATAGAAAATACCGAGTCCCAGGCAACAGGGCTGATTTTTCATTCTTTTTTTTTTTAAGTGTTTTCTTCGCTAGTCATTAGTACAAAAATTTTGATTTTTGTTAAAGTAGTTTCTTACATTATCATAAGATTTTGGTAGAGAATTGGTTAAATATAAAATTTGGCAGAGAAATCCCTAAGAAGTAATTTAACATGAATAAGCACTAACTACTGTGAAGAAGGAAGAATGGAGCTCTTAGGAGGAAAATTGCCTGTCCAAGTACCACGGAGGGAAGCAGTAATGACGGTGTTCCCTGGAATACTGAACGAGGTGTTCAGTGTTACTGATGGTGTTTGGACCTACACTGTCAACTGCTTGGGGACAGATGACTAAAACAAACCAAAAAAATGAAAGGGTTTGCTAGTAGGCTAGATAAGAGATACAGTGGAGGAGAAGTCAAAGGTGATTATGTAATACAATATAATGAAAACTATTTGAAAACTATTATGTCCCTTTACTTTATAGGGGCATGATATAAGATGCCACCTGCCACATTATGATTTCTACTGTCACCATCTGTGCTGCCTTTAAAAGATGGAGACACGGGAGACAAATGATAACGTTGATTGAAACTGAGAAACTGGGAAAGAAGGTCCGTGATGAGAAAGGGAAGACTGAAGTGTTAAGATGAACCATGTAATTGAGGAATTTGTCTATGAAAGAAAGAGTAAACATAAGATGGCAGTTTGCATATGGAGCATGGCAATGAAGGGAATTTTAAGAATATTCGAAACTAGAGCAGAAAGAACTAGTGGGGACAGGAAAAAGATTGAAGGTGATAACCAGCAATGTCAGTGCAGAAGCAAGGAAAGTTTTAGTAATTTTTTTCTTAAAGTGTGAAATATAAAATAAAACCTTAAGTGACTCGTATATAATTAGATGATCTTTAATTTTCTTTTCAAAGAGGTTTTAAGATAAACAATTTATTTTCTATATTTCCTGGGTCTTCATGAATTATAATGTATACTAAGAGTTTTGCCTGGGCAGAATTTTTACCCCTATTCACACTCTCATAGAAAGCATGGATGTCAATAGAGAATAAAACTGTACAGTGGATGTATCCGTGTTTAAATGGGGTGGGTTATTCTGTGTGGCTTGTAAACTGGCTCTTAAACATAATCAAAAGGGGTACCTATCCTGCTGTAAATGGTGTCGTCATGTTTTTGAGCAAATCTGTAGACCTCTGAGCTGTTAGTTGGAAAGGATAGTTCATTTAGACCCAGAACTTCATAGCTGTTGGCTTAAAATTCATGTATTGGTTTCTTTCAACGTTCCTCCTCTTCTTCCAGTGAAGATCATTACAGGCTTTTGTTGTAGCAACATGCTTTCTTTTCCTCACTTACCTGGCTTGCTTTTCTAATTCGTGCTCAATAACTTATTCAATGTTCATTCATATTTTCATCATTCAGTACTTTAGAAGCTTTACTGAAAACCTACTGTGTGTCCAGCATAGGATTATGAACCAAGATTAAATAATTAAATGTTTATTCTTGTTTTCAGTATCATTCTTTTCTAAATTTTGTCATGGAAGAATCAATTTTTTATGTGGGTCATATTGTTCTTCTCTTAGAACAAGAGAGACACTATCCTGTAATATTTGGGGGGTAAAATTGTGCTTACAGTAATGAAAATAAGTTTGCAAGTGTTTTCCTAACAATGAGCATTACGCTTTACCCATCTCTTTGATGTTCTCGCATGTGATGAAGAGAATGAGCCTAGAGTGATTGATTACCAGTGAAAGGAAGAAAATGCAAGGAGAAAACCTCACCATCTGGAGCTTTTTTTCCTTGAAGGGTTTTTCTAGATACCCGAAGTTAGAGGTGGTTCTCTTCATCTTCAGCCTTGTAATGTATCTGATCACCCTCTTGGGCAACAGCACTCTCATTTTAATCACTATTCTAGATTCCCGCCTTCAAACCCCCATGTACTTTTTCCTCGGAAATCTCTCTTTCATGGATATCTGTTACACATCTGCCTTTATTCCCACTTTGCTGGTGAACTTGCTCTCATCCCAGAAAACCATCACCTTTTCTGGGTGTGCTATGCAGATGTACCTGTCCCTTGCCATGGGCTCCACGGAGTGTGTGCTCCTGGCTGTGATGGCGTATGACCGTTACGTGGCCATCTGCAACCCGCTGAGATACCCCGTGGTCGTGAACAGGCAGGTCTGTGTGCAGATGGCCGCCGTCTCCTGGGTGACGGGCTGCCTGACCGCCCTGCTGGAAACCAGCCTTGCTCTGCGGCTCCCCCTCTGTGGGAATCTCATCGACCACTTCGCGTGTGAGATCCTGGCAGTGCTGAAGTTGGCCTGCGCAAGTTCACTGCTCATGGACGTGACCCTGCTGGTGGTCAGTGTGCTCCTCCTGCCCGTTCCGATGCTCTTCATTTGCATCTCTTACGTCTTCATCCTGTCCACTGTCCTGAGAATCAGCTCCGCAGAGGGAAGGAGCAAAGCTTTTTCTACCTGTGGTGCCCACTTGACTGTGGTGGTCTTGTATTACGGGGCTGCCCTCTCCGTGTACCTGAAGCCTTCTTCGTCGACCTCCCAGGAAGTAGATACAGTCATCTCTTTGCTTTATGGTGTGCTTACCCCTATGTTGAACCCCATAATTTACAGTTTAAGAAACAAGGAAGTCAAAGACGCTATTAGAAAACTGCTGGGCAAAGTATCATTGCATCGAACACGTGAAAGTCTCTGACTGGGTGCCTGGGGTGTACAAGGGTGCGCCCCTGGCAGAACCCACCAGGGAAATTCAAGACGATGTACTCACCCTTAACTCAGTGGCTGGGACCTTCGCTCTGTAATTTCACAGTTGCAAGATAGGAGGGGGATCCATACAACTCAGAATTAGTTGATAAAACATTGTGCATTATTCTTACATGTTTAAACTTCAGTCACCTTCAAAGTACTTTCCACTTGATGCAATACACCTATTGAGACATTTTTTTCTGCTGTTCAAAATGGTGTTTGAACTTGGTGATTTTGATGACTTTTAGTGCTTTTGCCATTTATTTGTTTCACCTCTTCCACATTGGCAAAATGTTTCCCTTTGAGGGCTTTTTTTCTTTTTTTTTTTTTTTTTAAGATTTTATTTATTTTCAGAGTGGGAAGGGAGGGAGATAGAAAGAAACATCAATGTGCGGTTGCTGGGGGTTATAGCCTGCAACCCAGGCATGTACCCTGGCTGGGAATTGAACCTGCGACACTTTGGTTCGCAGCCCGCGCTCAATCCACTGAGCTACGCCAGCCAGGGCTTGAGGGCTTTTTTTCATCCAGGAAACCACAAAAAAATGTTGTTTGGGGAAGGATCAGATGAACAGGGAGGGTGGGACACGGGGATCCTGCTGTTTTTGGTTAAAAACTATGGAATGCTCAGTGTGGTGTGTGTGGGCAGGTGCACTCACAAATCACCTATCATGAAATGGGCAAATAAATGCATTGAAAGAGTCTTCAAAAAAACATTCACTGAAGCTGAGCACAGCCTCTCACAACAACGCCAGCCAGTACACTGATGCAGATGGGTTCCTGGAATACTCACCTAGTAGGTAGGGAAAGCCTTCACTATAAGTGGCCCGCCCTTCAGCAGATAATTCTGCATATTTGCTACCCCCCACCCTACCCTGTGTGTGTAGTGTACACAGAGCGATTGCCTATGGGCAATAGTAGATTCCAGTTTGCACTTAGTATTATTTTCTGTATTTGTGTTTCATAGTTGTGGGAAGTTCTGGGCTATAGAGTCATCACACATTCGTTCCAGAAGGAAACTTGGATAAGTTTCGAGTCGGTGAATGTTAGCGCCAGAAGAAACTTGGACATCTTCTCTGCCTCAAATCCAGGAACAAAGAACGGATTATGCCGGCGAGAAGACAGAACCAACGAGAGATGAGAAGACTTGCTCACTGTCTTTTGGCTGCCAAACCAGAACCGCAGCCCGGGCCTTCCGCCCTCTGCTCCAGAGCTCACTCCGCCACACCGCGGGGAATCCCTAGCTGCCCTCCCTTTCTCTAAACTCCTGATCAGAACTCCCGACTTCCTGAGGAAGGCATGCAAAGCCCGCTTGATTTGCTCACCTGAACCTTGCCTGTCTATGCACATTAGATATTTGAGCAAATTGTATCTGTTTCTATGCCGGTGTACCACCCATACGCTAATGAAGTTTTCTTCATGTGTGTGTGTGTGTTTTTGTTTCATTGAATGATTGACTTCACAAGGGCCAGGAGTCCTATAATTTTGTACCTTTTATGTTTATAGCAGCATTTCAATAAAGTCATCAATGCATCATCTTTAAACTGATTATTACGTAATCAGGACGTAAGTGCCACTTGTGAAAATGAAGAAGAAACAACATGAGCCATGAGGTATATTGCTTTATAAATAGCTGACAATTACAGAGACAATTCACATTTGTGGGTTTTAATATTTTACTTGTATAAGAATGCTGCTTGTTTAAAATGCAGAGCCAGGCCTTGACTGGTTGGCTCAGTGGGTTGGGTGTCCTCCCACAAACTGAAAAAAGGGTCACCAGTTTGATTCCCCATTAAAGCACGTGCCTGGGTTGCGGGCCAGGTCCCCAGCGTGGGGCACATGAAAGGCAACCACACAGTGATGTTTCTCTCCCTCTCTCTCTCCCTCCCTTCCCCTCTCTCTAGAAAGAAAGAAATAAAATCTTAAAAATAAATAAAACGCCCTGGCTGGCGTAGCTCAGTGGATTGAGCGCGGGCTGTGAACCAAAGTGTCGCAGGTTCAATTCCCAGTCAGGGCACATGCCTGGGTTGCAGGCCATGACCCCCAGCAACCGCACATTACTGTTTCTCTCTCTCTATCTCCCTCCCTTCCCTCTCTAAAAATAAATAAATAAAACACAGAGTGGGGCCTCTGTTCCCACACTCGCTGACCCAGTGGCCCTGGGGTGGGGCCCTGGTGGTCGCATTTATAACAGAGCCCCGAGAAATTCCGAGAAAGGCTGTGGGATGGCCGTTCTTCGGGAGACATTCGTTTCCAGTGAAAATCTGATCCCAAAAGAGAAGGGGGATTTGTTCTTATTTCTTTGTTCCTTTTAATTTCAGTTTTTCTTCCATTCTTTCTGCCTCCATGTGTGCTGTCTCACTTGCCTCCCTCTGCTTTTAGAATGGGGAAGAGGAGAGGGTTTAGAGGGGAGGGGGTGGTTATCCTATTTGACAAATTTCAAAATATGGAAGATCTAAGAAGGTTTAGCATTGGAGGTTGAGCTCTGGGCTATTTACCTCTCAGACCATTCCCTTAGGTCCTGGGTTCCCATGATGTGTTCCTGGATGTGTAACCTACATTTAAGAGGCTTGCAATAACCACACAGCCACATTCTGGTGACAGAGCAAGGGGACACGTTTGATGCCAGATGCAGCCGCCAAGAGCTGTTTGATAGTGGGGGGGCGGAAATAAGCCGTGAGCCCTGACGGATGTGGCTCGGTTGGTTGAGCATCGTTCTGCAAAGTGAAAGGTCAAGGGTTAGATTACCAGCCAGGGCACATGCCTGGGTTGTGGTTTGGTCCCCTGTTGGGGCATGTGCCAGAGGCAGCCAATTGATGTTTCTCTCCCTCTTTTTCTTCCTCCCTTCCCCTCTCTCTAAAAGTAAATAAATAGAATCTTTAAAAAAGAAAGAAAGATACAGGCCCTGAGCTTTGGGGTAGCAGGGGGGAGCTGACCAGAAAGCTTTCGTAGCAGCTAGAAGTAATTCTTTTTCTGCTCAGATCCCTCAACCGTTGCAACCCAAATACCACATTCATTTCCTGACAATTTCAGAGTCATTTGCAAGTGATATTTTATAGTAGGCTTTCATTAGAGCAGAACTAATTATGGGCCTCCTGGACTTAGCTATAATACGGGCGGTACCAAATATAAACAAATAACCAGCATTATGGATGTGACTGAAATCCTTACTTCAAAGAATGAACTAGGACAACCTGAAGGGCCTGAACGCACTCTGTAGTTACCATCTCAGTGCTGACACAAGGAACCGAGCAGATCATCAGAGTGGGGTGGGGACCAGAATGGGCCACTGAGAGAGGTTACAGATGACCCAGCGGTCAGACAAAGACCCAAGGTGGCGTCTGAGCAGATACCTCTCTAGCGTGGAATAGGAGTTACAGTAGTTACAGTGTTTCTGTCACATAGCGTTGCTGTGAAAAGGAGCAAGCACATAGAAATATCAACGTGTTTTAGACAAAGAACATGTACGAATGACCCATGGACACGGACAATAGTGAGGGAACTGATGGTGGGAGCAGGGGTGGGAGTGGGATGGGAGGAGGAGGGCAAAGTGGGGAAATTGGGACAACTTAATAGAGTAACAATAAAATGATTTAATTAAACATGTGTTTTATAGTGTCACAGGTTTGATTCCCAGCCAGGGTACATGCCTGGGTTGCAGGCCATGACCCCCAGCAACCGCACATTGATGTTTCTCTCTCTCTCTCTCTATCTCCCTCCCTTCCCTCTCTAAAAATAAATAAAATCTTTAAAAAATGTGTTTTATACACTATAGGCAATACTAAAGTTAGTTATTTGTAAATGGTATATTCTTCCATTTGGATTAGCCTGCCTCTCAGCCAGTACTAATCACAATCATTACTTTCATAGTCTCAGGTAAGGGATGCTTTCCACGTATTGTTAAAAAGAAGAACGTATGTGGCAGAGAAGATAAAAACTGCCTGTGACAGAGCTGATTCCTGCATAAACAATAACATGACCAGATTTCAGCTTTTGGAAATTCTGACCCTGTCGTTTCCCTGCTTAAAATCCCTCGGGGCCTTTTTATTACCCTAAAGCCCAAGTCCTTAAGATAACGTGCAAGGACTTTCATAATCTTACTACTCACCATTTACCTTTTTCACTCTAGGAACACAAAACTTATTTCAGTTCCATAATAACAGTGTGCTCTGTCTTGACGGTTCCTTTATTAAGAACATATATCACATTTTGTAATTTGATAGCGACTTTTGAGGGTTTACTTGTTTAATGTCTCTCACTAGTTTGTGGGTTCATTGCCGCAAGGACTGTATCAATTTTATTTGCCTCTATCGACCCATGGCTTAGCTTGAGGTCTGCCACAGAGAAGACACCCGGTGCATGCTTTGCAAAGGCCCACGTGCTCGCTGATCATCTCCCAAACAAAAACATGCAAGTAATAAGCCTTTGAGGGCTGTTCAGTTAGGTCCTTAACCACCCCGGTAGTGGGAGAGATGAAGATGTCAAAGGGGATTTCTAGGTGCATGGAAGGCTGGCAGTGTCATTAACTGGCACAGGGGACACTTGAAAAGGACTGATTCTGGGAGTTGAAGGGGGAATCATGAGTTGTGTTTTAGACACAACTATTGAAATTATCATGATTTTGAGATAAGTAGAGATAATTAGGAATCAGTTGGACATGCTAGTTTGGAACTGATCAGAAAGATCAGCCTGGAGATATAAACTTGTGACATAGTTGCATATATCTAATAATTTAAGTAATGAACATTGCTGACATCAATGAGGGAGAGAGTATGGAGTGAGCAAGTTGCCTAAGATGAAACTAGAGGAACACTAATATTTAAATCCATAAAATAGGAAAAGCCAGCAAAAGGGTGTTGAAAAGAAGCACCCGCTCAAGTAAGGAGAGAGTGACAGTTCGGGGACGGATTCCAGCTGCGGTCCAGATGCGGTAAGCACACCATCCGGTTTCTCCCATTGAGTGCAATGAAAAAGTCTAGACAGAATGCGCAGAGAAGCTATCTGATTCTGAAAAATAAAGGGTAGCAGGGAGACCTGGGAAGGAAACTAGAATGCAAGGCATGAACAAACTCTTGGTGAATTTTCTGGGTTTTTTCCTTCCCCCCTCCAATATCTCTTGCCTGGGACTCAAGGGTAACCTGGAACCCAAGCCTGCACACTAGGTTCAGACAGAAGACAGACCAGCAAAGCTCCAGAGCTCTTGTGCATCAGTTGGAATGAAGTAAATTCCCTGACCTTTTTCTATTATCACCTGCACCTCCCCTCCCCCTGCCCCACACACCCTAGACAATCCATGGCAGCCGGGCAGGCACCCATGACCCATGACAGCTGGGCAGGCACCTAAAGTTATGAGAAAAGAGAGCCCTTCTCTCTGACTGGAGGAACTGCGGTTCCGAGAACACTGGAGGAGTCATTTTGCTTTTTATGCCTCTCTATTCTCCTACCGTTTGGTACCTGGGGCAGAGACTTCCTTCAGCCTCCAGAACCGTGAGAAGGAAGTTTCTGTCATTTCAGCCACCCCCGTCTGCGGCCGGGGGTTATGCCAGCCTGAGCAAACTAACATGTGGCCCCTTCTTCCACCTCCGCAGCCAGCAGACGTGAATCAAGTCCTCCTCATATCACGTCACTCTGACCCTGCTTCTGTCGTCACATCTCTTTCTCTGACTCTCTCTCTTCTGCCTCCTTCTTCCACTTGTAAGGACCCTTGCGATCCCCATTGGGCCAAGACGGATAATCTCTGTGCTTTAAGGGCAGCCGATCAGCAACCTTAATTTCATCTGCATGTTAATCCTCACTGCCATGTAATCTAACACAACATACTCATAGGCTTTTGGGATTAGGATGTGGACATCTTTGGGGCCATTATTTTTTCCTACCATACCTTGATCTCAAAGTCATCGTACTGAGAGATGGAAACACATAGAACTTCTGGATTCCTGGACATTGATGTGGAATTTACTCCAATTCCCAAAGACCCAGAATGACAGTGACCATATATGTCAATGAGTCTGCTTATACATCTCAAGTGATTCAGATTCACCTCCAAGGTCACTTCCTGGAGACCCTGAAAGTGTTCCATGGTCATTGCCTCAGTTTGCAAGTAATATTTGGAGTAGATATCACGAACAACGGCCACATCCCCACATCGTCTCTATGAATTACGGATTAAGGACATTGTAGTAGGAGTGTCTAAGCTGAAGCCCTTGGAACTCCCCTTTCCTACCAAATTGAAACATTGAAAGGCATTCCTGGGGGAATCGTAGGAAGTAAAGCTGTCATCAAAGGCTTGGAAGATTCAAGGAGTGATTCAAATTGGTAGATGCAGGAGGCTGACAGGTTTTGGGGAATAAGAATGAGTTCAATATGCTTCCTTTTAGGGTGGTTTTAATTGCAGAGCTTTTCGAGTTATGGTCTTCTTACTGGTGCAGAGAGGGACTGCGCTTTTTCAGCAATGGTGTTCGAGCAACAAACCGCCTGCTTTCACTTGGCAGGGTCAGCAGCATGCCAGACGGCCTCTGGCTTTTTCCTGGACTCCCCGGCTCTGTGTCACAAGTAGGAATTGGGCTACTGGTCTGTAGTTTTCTTTCAAGTGACTTCAGAAATCCTGATACATTTATTCATGAATGTACTGATTCAGTAGCTACTCTCCCCAATATCTAAGGAGTGTGAGGTACTTTTGGGGGTGTCACAGGGGCTACAGCCATGAGCAAAATATGAATTTTTGTTCTTAAGGAGTCCAGCATCTAATGGGAAAGACAGGCATGAAAACATCTAAAAAGTTAAGGCAGAACAACCCCTTTACGTTAGAAATAATGCTTTTATATTATCATAGATCATAGTAACAAATCTTCAAGTGGCTTCTTTGTCTGGCTTTGGTATAAGGGAAACGCTGGCCTCAGAATGATTTACGAAGTATTTCCTCCTCTTCTGTTGTTTTGAAAGAGTGTGAGAGGACGGGTGTTAATTCTTTTTTAAATATTTAGCAGAATTCACCAGTAAGGTTATCCGGTCCTGGGCTTTTCTTTGACATGAGATTATGAATTCCATATTCTTCTTAGTTATAAGCTGTTCTAATTTTCTATTCCTTCTTGACTCAGGAAGGAACAGAAAATGCCTTCTTTTCTTTGGTAAAAGAAGGTATAGAAAAAAAGGTGTGACAGACACTGAAATAGAGAACAGGCTGACAGTGACCAGAGGGGAGAGGGGAGGGAATTTCAGGGGAAAAGGGGGTTTGCAGGAACAAGTATAAAGGACACATGGACAATAATGGGGGGGGTGGAAATGGGAGGGAGGTGGGGAGGACTAGGGGGTGGGCTGGGATGGGAGTAAAAGGCAGAAAACTACTTGAACAGCAATTAAAATAAATGAAAAAAAAATCCTTCAAAAAAGAAAAGAAGATGTGGCAGTTTGTGTGTTTCCAATTGGAAAGGAAGAAGTAAATTACCTTGGTTTGTAGATGACATGCTCGTGTGCATAGAAAATCCTAAACAATTGACAAAAATAGCCAGCTATTAGAGCTAACAGACGAGTTCAGCAGAGTTTCAGAATACAAGATCAATACACAAGATCAATACACAAAACCAGTGATATTTTTATATAAGAGCAGTTAATTTAAGTAAGAAATTAAGAAAACAATCCTGTGTACATTACATCAAAAAGAATAAAATCACTTGGGAACAAATTTGAGTTAAGAGTTTCAAGACTTGTACACTAAAAAACTATAAAATTGTTGAAAGAAAATAAAGGTTAAGCAATGTCTATCCACGTATTTTGTCCATGTTATTTTATGATTTCTACTTAGGTCCTTGATTAAATGGTAAATTCTTTAATATGTGTATTGTGGCTCTCTTTCACTTTTTTCCACTAACACTGCTTTTTAGAGTAGTTTTATGTTCACAGCAAAACTGAGGGGAAGGTACGGAGATTTCCCATGTAACTCCCTGGGCCTGCCCCACTGCATCCACCGATATCAACATCCCCTCCAGAGTGGGGTATTTGTTACAACCGGTGAACTGACACTGACACATCGCAATCACCCCGAATCCATAGTTCACACTGTGGTTCACTCTTGCTGTTGTGTAACCCACAGGTTTGGACAAATGCACAATGCTGTATCCATCACTGTGGCATCATACAGAGCATGAGACTGCGCTGTATTTGCAGTATATGGAGTAAATTTCTTAAACGTGAGAGTAATACTGTTCCTTGGACCCTCTAATGAGTACCTTGAGCCACTCCCAGCTCTCAATATATCACTGCTACTCAGAAGTAGAGATCCTTTCACTTTGAAGGTGCTTTGATTTCCCCCTAGGAAACTTGCTGAAAAGAAAAGTTCTCTTCCTAACAAATCTCAGTTGGGTTTTCCCAAGCCTGTTTCTAACCTATTGCTCACCCAGCGGACTACGTCCCCTGGTGCCTTATTTAACCTGTGTGCACTCCAGGGCAGCGGCACCCCTGGGGTTCTAACTGTAATGAAGCCGGGTGAGACCAGTTCCCCCCGGACAGTGAGGACTCATCTGTGACTTGCACTCGTGTAGTGGCAATAGTGTCTTAATGAAGTCCTGAGGTGCTGCAGAGGAAGAAAAACGTTAAGACTGTCTTGGCTAGTTCCATTTTGTCAACAAAGGAGTGCTCCTGTGCTATTTGGAGAGCTAAAAAGTAGCTGCTTTTCCCCAAGGGAAGTGGGGGGGGGAAGGGGCGGTGGAACATGTGGAGTGGGAGAAGGACTAGGTGGGAGTGCGTGTTGTCTTACTGTCCCCTGAGCAAAGAAGTACCTTCCCAGGGAGGCTCGTTCCTCGTCTTCCATTTTCCTGACTCAGGTGGACCTGCAGGTTCATCGGTACATTTCCCTAGTTCTCATCCTCTTGACCTATCTTAAGGGCAGAAAGCTTCCTTAACATTGTGTTAACAGCAGCATCGTGCCCAGAACAAATTAAGGGCTAGCCCCATGCTACGCTGCATGGGCCAGAGCTGCTTCCGCAATGTCTGATTCCACAAGGAATAGACCACTTACTTTAGCATTATTCTCAGCGTCCCTGGTCCATAGGAGGCTGCTTCTGCTGTCAGAATGCCCACACCTAGCTGTGTTTCCAAAGAGAACTTAAGTAGCTCATCAAAATTCTTTTTAATTTCCATCTAGTATTTGTTGTCTTTCAGCCACAGGCAAAAGTTAGCACTGAATAGAATTCACACCTGGAGAAACAGTTCCAGTTTAAGAGAGACATTGACTATGAGGGGCTGTGTCATATTTTATGCAAGTATTTCTCAACTGCATTATTCTTGAAGAGTTATTTTGCCTTCTGTTGTATTTTCACATTGCACAATGGACAAATATGTTTTTGTAAAAGCATTAAAGCAAAATGCGTTAGCAGAATTCTCCTTTGAATGCATCTACACGCTATCCCAGTCCCGCCCCCAGAGTTAGTTTCTCTAAACATAATCATATATACATGATACACACACACACACACACATCAGGCTGCAGATGGGGTGTTTGTGTCTCTAAATTCATGTGTTTAAACCTGCCCTCCTGTGGGAGGGGATAGGGAGGCAGAGGGAGAAGGGCCTTCAGGGAACGTGTATAAAGGACAGGAGGACAAAGGCAAAGTAGGGGGTGGGGGTAGGATTGAGGGTGGGTGGTGGGGATGGCTGGGGTGGGTGGGAGTGGTGGGGAAAAAACCCAAAAGGAGGTAATGGATGTTTAACTAGACTTATTGTGATGATCATTTCGTGATATATACAAATATGGAATCATTATGTTGTATACCTGAAACTAATATGTTAATTATACTCCAACTAAAACAAAACAAAACAAAACAAAACCCCGCCCTCCTATGTGATAGTCTCTGGAGGTGGGCCCTTGGCAGGTGGTCAGGTCAGAGGGCAGACGCTTTATGAAGAGGACGAGCGCCCTGATGAGGGCTGAGAAGATCGGAGTTCTTCGCGTCCGACTTGTGTGCGCAGTGAGAAGACGCTGTTTGTGAACCAGTACGGGGACAGGACGAGGTCTCTCACTAGGTACCAAAGCCACCGCCGCTTTGATCTTGCACATCTAGCCTCCAAACTGTGAGAAACGTTTCTGTTTCTTTCATGAGCCATCCAGTCTATGACATTTTGTGATAGCATCCCAAATGGGTTACAACAATATGTAACTTGTTATAGATATGTAGATTAGATATAGTTTGTTAAATATTTTATACAAGTCATCTCCATCCTTGCATATATTTTATGTTTTTCTGTGTTTATTTCTGAAAAAGAGGTGAGAAAGTCTCCTACTATGATTGCATATTAACATACTCTCTTTTTAGTTCAGTTGATTTGGTTTATATATGTTGAAGTTAGTAAGTCTATAAAAATTGATGACTGTTGTGCCTTCTTTTTTTATTGCATCTTCTCAATGTACCAAAATGTGCTTTCACAATTATTAATATATTTAATCCTCTTGGTTTCCTCTAATAATTTTTATCTTATATTCAATTTGACATTAATATTGCTAGTTTGATTTCCTTTAAGCGTTTTCTTGATGTTTCTTCTCATCTCTTATTTCAAAGTTGCCTTGTTAGTTTAAGCCTGTCTCTAGTAACCAGCTTAACATTTAATTTTACTCCCCATCTGCCAGTCTGTCCTCTAATATGAATTTTACTCATTTGTATTTATTGTTAGTTATGTCTTATTTAGGCTTGTTTCTACCCTTTATTTCCTTATTTCCTTATTTTTGCTTTTTTATTTTACTTATCTCCCCATCCCCATTCTATTGTTTATTGAATTATTTCTCCAGTTTTTTTTCTTGCTAATATTGTACAAGAAATAATACCATGCACATATTTAAGCTTCCATTTTCTAACAACGTCTATCAATTAATATATCTACATCTATATCAGTAGGCCATTGCTATAATGATTTTTTAAAAATAAGAAACTATCCTCAAATTAAACTCAAAGTCAACAGCAATCTCCCACCATTCGTGCCCCTGTGGAATGGTGGGGGTTCAGCCCGTGTAGGCTGGGCCTGGCAACCAACACAGCCGGGCTCCTCACTGAGGCTCTGTGGGCGACTGGAGGCTGTAGAGGTTGGGCGGTCCTGTTGCACGTGTCTCTCAACGTCTCCGGGGAACAGCAGATGAGCGGGGACGCGTTCTTCCAACAGACATGCCAGTGCCGCAAGAGAGTGAGCTTAGCGGTGAAAGTCCATGTCAAGTTTCTGGTTGCTTCGTTGCTGCTAACCAGTTACATGTCCTGGCACAGAGTCAAGGGGTGAGAAAATGTACTGCAAGGTAGCAAGAGGGCATTGCAAAATTATGTAACAGAGTGTGGGCGAATAGTCTTATTACTAAGGAAAGGCAGAGGACCGTTTGAAAAAGGACCCAGTCTACCAGGACATTCTTCCCTTTAACAAGATGATTAAAAAACAAAACAAAACAAAAACCCAGCCGTGGCTGGCGTAGCTCAATGGATTGAGCGCAGGCTGTGAACCAAAGTGTCTCGGGTTCGATTCCCAGTCAGGGCACATGCCTGGGTTGCAGGCCATGACCCCCAGCAACCACACATTGATGTTTCTCTCTCTCTCTCTTTCTCCCTCTCTTCCCTCTCTAAAAATAAATAACTAAATAAATCTTTAAAAAAACTTATACAGTCCTTCTTTTTCTTCTTCTCCAATATTTCTCATGTTGATATTTGAGGGTTTTTTTTTGTTTCAGATTGCTGTTTTTGGTTTAAAAACATATACTTAACTGGGTGGGTGGGCTGGGATGGGAGCAAAAGACAGAAAACAGTACTTGAACAACAATTAAAAAAAAAAACCTGTATACTTATTGAGATGAGGGCCCGAGGCCCTGCATGGACCTCAGGTTTTGTTGCGGATGTGGTGATATGCCCATCAGAACCCACTGCGGGAAGGAAGGAGTCTCAGCTGCAGGGAATGCCGCCAACGGGCAGTTCTGGGCTCTCAGGGGCCATCAGGGCTTGTCTTACTGAATGCAGCTGCCTCGCCAAGGCTGTGCTCTCTTCCCAGGTGGTCATGCCCGAGGACTGTTCCGTATGCGAGTATAAAAGTTCAGCCCTCCCGCTCCAGTTTAGGACGGTTCTAATCCAACTGTTGGTCCTCCTCAGAGAACCAGGTAAGGCTTCTCTTGATATTGAATCACTGCTCAGCTTGCACCAAATCTTGCTCCCTTAGCTTTCCTTCTCTTACCCAGGCATTGATTCTCAGAGCGCTTCTTTTTTTTTTATACTTTTTATAAAAACGATTTTTAATTTATTTTATTTTTAGAGAGGGAAGGGAGGGAGATAGAGAGAGAAACATCAATGTATGGTTGCTGGGGGTTATGGCCCGCAACCCAGGCATGTACCCTGGCTGGGAATCAAACCTGCGACACTTTGGTTCGCAGCACGCACTCAATCCACTGAGCTATGCCAGCCAGGGCTAGAGCGCTTCTGAATAGACTTGTTTGCACACGAATCTCCACCTCAGAGGTGACTTGCTGGGGCGCCCATCCACGAGAGTGTGGACGGTCCCCAAACACCCAAATGCAGAGCACTAGCTGGGATAGGATTACGGAGGTGAATCACCCATTACCTGGCTGCCAAAGAGGTGGGTGTAGCACAGAAAGCCCCTGGCAATGATTAGCGGTTTAATTGTTGAAACATCCACTGTTGTGTAACTGGGAGCGCATTATCTAGTGCAGTGTGTGAAGCATTAATGAAAACAAGAGAAAGCCACTATTGTAGGAATGATAAAGTTGAATGTCTATTGCTAAACTCAGTTGACACTTAGTAAAAGAGAATGAAATTTAAGAAAGAGTACTGAGAAATTACCAGCTACATGTGAAAGCCAGAGGTGCTCCTTAGCATCATGTACGTTTCTCTTCTATACCTGGAAGGGAGAGAAAGCAAAGGGCCAGACTTGCCAATTAACTGTATCAGAAGGTGGGCTCTTAGTCAAGACAGGTCTGCAAAGCCATGGGGGGTGGGGGATAAATGGGACCCTGACACCTTGGTTGGGGACAGTGATATTGGTGGCCCCTAAAACTCTTCACTCCTCAGAGTTCCCTGTGGCCTCTGAGCTTGCAGAAGGGGCCCAAGGAACTTATGAGGCTAGCACCGCTTCCTTGCTTCAAGAGGATGCAAGGGCCTCTCTCCCTCGCCCCCATCACGAAGGGCTTCTCCCCTCCCTGACTCAAAGCCACTACTAGGGTTAGATTGTAATACTGCCCCCAGATGTGCTGAGCCTGGAAGGCAGGAGAGGAACGGGACCTCACAGGAGCTGCAGGACTTGGCGGCCGGTTCCCGCACAGGCTGGGATGCACGTCGGGCTGGGTCCCGAGAGGGCCCAGTCAGGGCGAGAAGAGCAGGACTCAAGAGTGAGGAGAGTTTGTCCACTTGAGGGCGCTCTTCCAGGAGCAGGGCACATAAAAATAAAATAAATGTTTCATATATATATTTTGCCTTTTCACGTAACTTTTCCCCAATTGAGTAAGTATGGTCCTCCAGGTGGCGATGGGGTAACTTGAACACCGACCTGTGTGTCTCTCCCTGCACACTGCTCTCCTTGCCTGAGTACGTTCGTTTTGTCTTTTGGTCCAGGAGCGTTCTGTCTCTTGGCCCTGCGTCCTGTTCCTCAGCCTTGCTGTGTCGTTTTCCATCCCGTTTGGATGGCAGCCACTACTTTTTTTGATCAGCTCTGTCCTTTTTTGTTTAGAATTGCCACACATCTGTTTACTTCAGTGGAACAAAAGGGAAGTGTTAATTCTCAGTGGTGTTGCTTTCACTAAAGTCTCGAAACAGCAGTGTTTAATAAGCCTGTTTACTGAAAACAGGCCTACTCTTTTAATGAGAATTTTGCGGTTTGAAAATGGCTGAAGGTCTTTCAATATTGTGCCTCGTGGTTTATGCTACCAAGTATATGCACACAAGTAAGATTTAATTCCATAGGACAGGTAGGTCTGCTTACCTGTCCCACCCCCCATGTTATCAAATACACTGTTAAATGTAATAGTAAAATGTGATTGACCTCACCAGAATAGATTTCTGAAGCAGTATATGGAGGGAATCTTCAGTCTGAACCCACTGAAAACATAATCTACTAAACAGTCAATGTAAGGAGAATTATATACAATGGACATATGCATATACTGTGGGGTCCTGGTATTAACTCACAACTGGGTGTCACTAGGAGAGTTTTCCTTATTCTATCAGGCCTAGGTTTCTCAAGGAATCTCAGCTCTGTTCACGTTCCACAGAGGAGTCACGATGAAGCTTAACTTGCATTAAGAGTTTGAGGATCTTGAGCTAGAGCGCCAGCCGAGGTCCCCTCTACTCCCCAAGGGAGAAGAATGTTGAGGACGGCGGGATTCGAACGAAGAGAGGACACACGCTGTACATAAGTTCGCGGTGACGCGGGGAGAGCATGCGGAGAGAGTAGAAATGCATGATGGGCGCTTCTCCCCGGGACATGCGCCGGGTCCAGCGAGGCAGAATTCTCCCGAGCGTGCCATTCTCGGGCTGTTAGCCGAGTGCCTTCTTGGTCGGGTTTCATCGCATTATATATGTATTTGTTTTATGTTCGAAACCTGTTGTAGACCCCCAGAGAGCAGAAATTTCTGAAAAGAGCGGTGATCCTCTAAACAGAGGGAACTAACTTCCAACTTCAGGGGCATTGGTGGAAAAAAGCACCAATAATTGCATAGAAGAGGGAAGAGCACTGGTGGCCGGAGGTCACCGGGGCTAGCAGGTGGGCAAGAAGAACGCTGGTAAATTGATTTCTTTTATGAGGAAACTGGTGAAGCTGGGTATTGGCTCAGAGCAAAATGCCATATTATCATTACCCCTCTAGCTGATATTGCTTCTAGCTGGTTTGCCGTATGGGCAGTTAGAGTCTATTCGTTCTTCTGTCCCTGCTCCTCTTTCTCCATCCCCCCTTCTTACCTCTCTTTCAAGTGGAGTGTTTGTATTTTGCATTCTCCACGTCTTGAACCGTATCCTTCCACCTGAATCTGATCTTTCTTAATGTCCTATTATTAGCTGAAAGTGATAGATGTATATCTTTAAAGTAAATAAGCTCACCCCAAAATACAAGTTCCTTGATAGTTTACAACAAAGAATTCATTAATGTTTTCTAATTTCCTTTTCCAACCTGATTTATTTTGAATCTGGGGCTCATGCTAATTTTTATAGTTGCACTAGGGGGCACTGTTGAGTTGTAAACGTCCCAGTAGTGTTTGCCTGGTTTCTATTAATGCTGAACTTGCAATTCCTTTCATTTATGTCAGTATTTCACCTTCTGGGCTAACAGTAGGATATGCAGAAGAAGTGTGGGTCTGCTTCCAGTGAAGAAAAAAATAATTTTACTTAAAACAGTGTTTGTTGAAAGCTAGGGGGAAAATGTATATTTGTGAAGGAGTTCTGATTTTTTTTTCTTTTGGCATTTTGGGTTATAAATTCACATTAGTGATACAGCCAATAATACAAATCACGGTTGTAGCAACCAGAGAAAGAAACAGGATATCCCCCCCCCCCCCCCCCGGCTTTGTAAGATGCTCATAATATTCCCAAGGAGGCAGGGGGAAACGCCACTCATTTGCAGTTTATTCAGATTGTTCTTTTCTTTGCTTGTCATTTTGGAGTGGAGTGAACTGTTGCTAAAAAGTTACAGTTACTCACGGCTAGAAATCATCTGTTTCTTCACAAAACAAGTTCTCTCCAGATGAGCCCTGTGACCCGCCCAGCAGTGCCCCGCCCTTTGACCCCGGTCTTGCTGGAGCAGCCTCTCTTCGGGGACTGAGAAAGAACTCGTGTTCCAAGTCCTTCCTGCTCTGTCTCTCAAGTTTCGTGCCTGTTGTAACGTTTAGTCCTTTTTCCTTTTAAACTAGACACTGAAAAGTAAACCTAACAACTCCAATTCATTCCACAGAGAATTCAATGTGCAGATTCGGGATAAAATAAGCCACAATGATTTTACCACTACCATGGTATTCCATTGCACAGTTTAAAAAGATATTCAGTTGATTTGAGTTCTCTCATTGGTAAAAGCTAGGGTAGTTGTGTGAGCATTTAAGCTGTTTTCAATATTGTTCAAGCTGAGCCTGAAAAGAGTCTTAAATTGGTTTGATTTTTTTTGTGTGTGTGTTAATAGAATCAGATCTAAGTCTGTCTTTTTTTCCATCTACCCTTAATACAGTTACAAATCAGTTATACTTACTGCAGTTAAAATATCAGTTTACAAATATTTTAGGCATGACATGCCCTCACTGATTTTCCTTCAGAAGGATTTATTAGAACGTACACATTTGTTTATGTAGTTACCATGCACAGCTAGTTATTTGCGATTCTTGTTCACCTGATGTGCACCCTCCACCGCGGAACCAGATACACTTGGATTTGCGTCCCAGCCCAGCAGGTTGCTGGTCCCAGGGCTCTCTCGGGCAGCTTATTTGTATTCTCTGAGTCTCAGACTGATGCGGATAACAATGCTTTCATCATAATGACTGTGTAGGGATCAAATGAGGCACTAATGTACAGTCGTTAAGTGGGCAAAGAGTTCAGTGGAATCCAGTGTGCCCCCTGTTGCATCCACTCAGGACCAGAAGTGAGGTAATAGAAACAGTAAAAGCTCCAACTGTGCTGCATTGTGTGTTCCCACGTGACCCAGGGAAAGTCTCACAAAGGCAAAGAAAATACTGCAAAGGGGGACGCAAAGTTCTGGCACTGCGGTGTCAAAGGAAAAGCAGATCTACTGTCCAAAACCTAGAATGCATTTGAGTTAGTTATATTATATGCTACACCCCAGAGGGTTTTATTCAGTCTTGAGAACGACTTTAGGTCAAAGAAGTAAATCTATTTAAATTCTAATCAACAGAAATTGAGTCTGTTTTCTCCGTGTCTCATGTTCATGTTTAGAATATGGTGTGTTTAAAAGTTTATATTAAAAACATTTTGACCCTGGCTGGCATAGCTCAGTGGATTGAGTGCCGGCTGCAAACCACAGCATCACAGGTTCGATTCCCAGTCAGGGCACATGCCTGGGTTGCAGGCCATGACCCCCAGCAACCACACATTGATGTTTCTCTCTCTCTCTCTCTTTATCTCCCTCCCTTCCCTCTCTAAAAATAAATAAATTAAAAAAACATTTTGAAAAGATGATAGGGCTCGAACTCCAGTAAGTGCAAGTGAATATAAATGGGTATAAACAAAATAGTGTCTCTTATGAGACTACTCATTGCATGTCCTGGAGGCAGCTTCTGCGGGATTCTTGAGCATCTTTCTTTTGAGGGGTGGTAGATAGGTGGGTATGAGTCCAGATAGGGATGCAGATACAATCTTTTCACACATGTGGGATGTATTTTTAGGATTACAAAAAGGTTTGACGGATCAAAGGCCTTTATAATTTTTGCATTGTCAAATTGCCCTCTAGAGGAGACACACACACACACACACACACACATACACACACACATCTCTATCTATCGATCTAGTCTGTCCAGAAGGTATCCAGTCATGTAATATGAAAAATAGAGACATTTATTGAAGAAGACATAAGGTACAAGAAACACTGTACACAGGACAGTGACGCCTTAGTCCCCTTCAAAGTAGGCACCTTGGGACCTCACACAGTTCTCCCAGTCGTCATCAATGATCTGAAACCTCTTCTCTTTCAAAGGTGATTTTAATTTTGGGAAAAGCCAACCATCACATGGTGCCAAATATGTAATGCTGTAATGGGGCTGAGTCAGCTGGATGATTTGATGTTTCGCCAAAAAACTTTGCATGAGTGGATGTGTTGTTGTGATAAAGCTGCCAATCACCAGTTGCCCATAGCTGTGGCTTTCTGAATCATCCAAATAGTTTCCACGGAGGAATGTTCAACCTTCACGCAAAATCTGATGCAGATTCGTGTTCTACTTGCTCAGTCATTTTGAATGAGATGGCCAGAAAGTACAAATGCTCATTCAACAGTGTCTACCATCCCCACTGACTAGTACAGTGAAGTTGTCATTGTTCACACATGCGCATTCCAGTCTACTCTCCTTGATTGCCATTAATGTTGTGCAAACAGTTCTCATTATATTAACAGTGGCTGGACTTTTTCCAGACAGACCTTATATATTCTCGCTACATATTTTCTCTCTATATACATATGTACTGTATACATTATCTTTATACTATTATACATATTCTTCAGCAACACCATTCATTGTTCTTTATCATAATTTAATAGGTAAAATTATATTTCTCTGTAATTTTAATGAGTACTTATATTTATGAGTGATATTAGTCACCTTTTAGGATCCATTTTCATTTTTTTCCCTGTGAATTGTCTTTTCATATTTTTTACCCATTTTTATTGGACTCAGTTTTTCATTAAGATATTTAAAAATATATTAGGAAAATAAGAACTCTAATCTGAGCTGTGAATTTTCTAGTTTTCTATTTATCATTTGGTTTTTCTTATCTGAGTTTTAATATGTAAGTGTTTTACATTTTTTTGTACCCAAATCACCTCAAGATTATAAAAGCATAGAATGTGCTGTATGCTGAATTTCTATGTGTATTTGGATGTGTTTAGTGTTCAGAGCATTGCATTTCAAAAGATTTTTTTTCTCTCTAAAGAAATATATTAAAATATTTCTAAAAGAGTTGAAAAGGACCGATATGGATTATAGAAATGGATTTCATTAAAGGCCACACAGTATCCAAGACCAGAGTCATTTGACACTTTTAGATACCTTGCTTGGTGAATAGAGTGAAAGATTTTAATTAACACATTAATTGTATGCCTGCAGATGGATGCTTCTGATACCCTAAAGCCACTTTTTTCCTTAGCTGGTTCTTCTAAGATCACTTTAGTTGCACGGGTGTCCAACCTGCAGCCCACGAGCTGTGGCCCAGGGTGGCTATGAATGCGGCCCAACACAAAATTGTAAATTTACTTAAAACATTATGAGATTTTTTTGTTGTTGTTTTCATTAGTATTTGTGTATTTAATGTGTGGCCCAAGACAGCTCTTCTTCTTCCAGTGTGGCCCAGAGATGCCACAAGTTTGGACAACCCTGGAGAGGGAACTTCTGTGAGGTACTCCTGCAACTGGCCTTAGGGAAACTTAGCATTCCTGGGTGTGTCTGTCCTGTATGACAGGTGTGTCTTACCTGGTCCAACAGCACAAAGTTCTACTTTTAACATAGGGTTAGAGAACTGCTTTATTAATGGTCTTATTTATATTATTGACATATGCATGCATATGTATATACATATATTTTTTCCTGTACAGGGTAATGATGAACCTCAGTACATAATTTCCCAAATATTTCTCACAGACCAGCAGAACCCAATAGGGTGAAGTTTCACTACATTTCTTGCCAAACTTCAGACCATCACGTATTATATTTGTAAATATTTAAACAATGCCCCTGACAGGTATTTTGGTTTACAAAAAGTTATCATGGAAATGTGCTTGAAAACCATTTACATAATTGTGAAAGCATTTTCTGGTGATTTAAAACGGTGAAAGAAGGTCAGGCGGCCGGTTCTCTTCACTGGCTGCTCTTCAGCCCCTGTCAGAAGTCTCTGGCTGGTGTTGGCGCACGGCGACCTGCGGCTGTGTTCCACCGTTGTAGCAGTAGGCTGTCAGGGCTGGTTTCTCTGAGTGAAGGCTGCTGGATTGCTCTTTTCCCAACAAATACAGAGTCTTATTTTTTTTTCTTCATGTTAAGCAGACAAAGATTCCCTTTGAAACGTGTAGTCGGAGGGCCAAACACTAGACCCATTGTCTCTGAAACAATAAGCGCCACATTCAGTCTTCAGAAATGGCGAGCGGTTTGCTTGGATTCCACAGCCGGAGACGTTTTCCTCATCTAGAAAAGCGATGCACAGCTGAGCTTGAAATAATGCTAATAGTGTGTGCGTGAGTGTGACTTAACACGGGGACACGTACAGTGTGGTGCCCCGACTGGTGTCTGCCTCTCGTGGACCCGCTGCGGACCGCTCGTGACAGATGACTTGCTGTGTCTACCAATGGAACCCAATCACTTTAAATGAAAGTGGAAAGGGTCCCTGTTTGTGTTTCGTTTTGCATGAGTGTATGGAATTAGATTCTATTTGTCATACACATCCTGGGTGTGTTGTGGCGTTCAAAATTAGGCATTGCCTTGTGTTAAGTTCTCCACAAAACCACCCTGAATAAAGGGTTTATGTGCAAGTGATTTATTAGGGAATTGCTCCCAGAAGAAATGGGTAAGGGAGTAAGAGAAGCAGACCATTAAAATCCAAGCCAGGATACAATTTCTGGCAAAGTTCTAGCCTCAGGTATATTGTACAGGAGTGCCGTGGAGAGTAAATTATAGCTCAGAATTTGTCCCAACTTGACACAAGGGAGCTGGGCTTTCAGAAGTCATGCATTGGCTAAGAGCTGCCCAAACTGAGCTAAAAGGGACCCAAACTCTCAGATACTTCTAGCTCGCTGCACAGGTGGGCAAAGTGGCATCCGTGGCTGAGAGCAGTCTGCTGAAGCCCGCCATAGACGTGGGCCCGCAGAAGCAAACATACAGAGAAGATGGGGATGAGGTGGCTTAGGTACAAGGAAGCGGTAAAGAGCTCCAACTTGATCTGGGTCCACTACCAATGGGTGTTTGCTGCACGGATTGTTTATTAATTCTGAATAGATGACTTCCAATCATTGAAAGAACTTAGTGACTCTGATGCATTTTTAAGAAAGAACTGTTGATTGATAACTGATTATAATCAGATATTATTAGCTCAGTCAAAGGCTCCTTACAGGTTCTCAAACACACCAGACACACTTCCGTCTCCAGGACTTCGTTCTTGCTCCTCCCGCCAAGGTCTCGCCCTCTAGACTGGTTTTTGGAAGTGGGGGAAACGGGACTTTGTGATAGAGAGATTTAGCTACTTGACCTTGATCCGGGCTTCCCATCATTAACTGATGTTGTGCTCCTCTTAATGCGATGGACTGTGAAGTATACAAACACCCTCCTGAAGAGTTCTTGCCCAAACTTATTTAAACAGAATCTGATCAAACCTTTCCCTAACTTCTGGTTTAGCACACCAGTATAAACAGCATTGTCTTCTGCGGTCAGGGTTTCTTTGGAACAATTGTTTTGCCCACGTATTGACCACTTGTTTTGCTTGTCATCCCTTAGCCCTTCCCAGCCCTTTCACCTGCTGTCATTTTCCTTCCACCTGAGCTGTAGCTCTCAGCACTATGGCCCATAAGGCACTGCTGCTCAGGGGGGTACGGAGCAGCTGAACCACCATTAGTTTGCACTGAGATTTGCTGTCAGTGTGAAATGCATGCTGGTTTCAAAGACTCAGGGCAAACAATAATATCTCATTAATGATTACATGTTGAAATGATAACTTTTGGATGTATTGGATTAAATAAACTATTATTAAAATGAGTTTTACTTTTTCACTTTTCAGAATGCAGTTATTAGAATATTTAAATTTACATATCACTCGTATTTCTATTGAACAATTCTGTTTTAAAGTTTTATTTAATGACGCTGTAATGGTAGCAAGTTCTCAATTTTTGTTTTGTTTGAAAGAGTTCCTTTTACACTTGCTCTTAACTCTCTTTTCACTGGATACACTACATTAGATTGAATTATTTCCTCATCACATTGAGGATATTATTTCACTGTTTCTGGCTTCCGTTTTTGCTGTGAGAATATCAGCTAACACTGTTACCCCTTTGGCATTAATTTGTCTTTTCTCTCCGGCTGCCGTTGGAAGAAGTCTCCTGGTTTTCAGTCTTCTGACATTTCATTCTGATGAATCTGGGTGTGGGTTTCTTATTATTTATCTTGCCTGGAATTTGCTGGGCTTCCTGAATCTGAGTGTTGGTTTCTCCTACCTGTTCTGGGGAACCACTGGTTACGATCTCGTCAGATACCGCCCCTCCCCCATCCTCTTTGTCCAATTAGACTTATGTTGGACTTTTAATTTATCTTCTTTTTTAACGTACCTTTTAGGCTTTTCACATTTTTGTCTCTGTAAGGTATGTATTGAATGAATTTTTCATAACTACCTAACGTGTTGCTAATACTTTCATCTGTATCTGCTCCTCTGGTTCCGCTCCTCCACGTGGTTTATTTAATTTCGATGATTTTAATGTTATTTTTTGTTTCTAGAAGCACAGTTTGGTTCTTTTCAAATTTACTTATTTTTGTCTTAGTCTATTTGGGCTGCTATCACAAAAATACCGTAGACTAGGTGGCTTGAACAAAAACATTTGTTTCTCACAGTTCTGGAGGCGGGAAGTTCCAGATCGGGGCACCAGTAGATTCAGTGCCTGGTGAGTGCTGGCGCCCTGGTTCACAGGTGGCCGTCTCCTTGCTGCGTCCTCACAAGCAGAAGAGGCAAGAGAGCTCTCCCGGGCCTTTTAAATAAGGGTATTAAGCTCATTCATGAGAGCTGTACTCTCATAAATCACCTCCCAAAGGCCCCCCTTCCAAATACTATAACATTGGGGGTTAAGTTTCAATAGACAGATTTTGGGGGATGCAGACATTCAGTCTATAGAGGTTTTGTTAATAGTGTCTTGCTCTTTTTTAAGTTCCTCTTTCTTCAATCATATTTCAAACTCTTCTTTATTTCTTTAAATATTTTAATCCACCATACTTTTCCATTTTGCTGGCTAATAATCCCAATGTCTGAATCTTCGTATGTATGATTTTGCTATTATTACAGCAGCCTTTCTCTCATGGTGCCTTCTGCCCCCGTATATTTTATGATGTTTTGACTGTCAGCTGTCCATATTCCCTGGGACTGTGTGTATATTTGTATGTGAATTCTTTGAGGCCTGTGTTGAGGGCTGGTTCATTCAAAAAAGACTTATATTTCTTTTTTCTGGGAGCCTAGAGACCTGAATAATCCAGATTTCTTGTAAGTTATTTTGCTTTGAATGAAATTTTAAAATTATATTTGCAATACGTTTTATTGTTATTTACCATGTTAAATTGTTTCCTACCCTGACACGAGTGCCTTTATATTTTGACTTCT
Organism: Phyllostomus discolor; assembly: GCF_004126475.2. NCBI lineage: Eukaryota > Metazoa > Chordata > Mammalia > Chiroptera > Phyllostomidae > Phyllostomus > Phyllostomus discolor. The sequence continues at coordinate 195,979,011 of NC_040905.2, read as the reverse complement.
GACTTCTTCAATCCCCTTCCAATGTCTTCGGCTACAGAGTGTACTGCAGGACGTTTTAATCAAGGGCACTATTGGTGCTATTCTTGCTGTATCGTTGCATGAGGAGCGTATTCTGTTGCTTTTGTTTGTGAAAGAAAAGTTGACTAAGTTTAGGATTGTGGTTTACTATATTTTCCCCCTCAAAATCTTGCAGACATGCCTTCATTTTTTTCTGGAATTTATACATGCGATGAAGACTGAGGCGTACTTGAAATTTTTTTCTTTCCAGGTAGACTTTTCTTATTTTTACATCTTACAGTGTTTTTCTTTATGCACATAGTTAAAATGATTTTTCCCTTTGTTATCTAGGGATGGTTCGTAAGTAGGCTCAGGGCTCATTTACTTTAATCCAGAAAAATTTTCCTTCCTTTTTTTGTTTTTGTTTTTGTTTTTTTGTTTGTTTTTGGGTCCTAGTATTTCTGACTTCTTTCTTTAAAACATTATAATAATTAGTTGGGTATTTATTGCTGTTCTTAAAAATCATTATTTTTCCTATCATAATTAAAATGTTTGTTTTCATTTCCTCTCCGTGCAGTGATACCTTCCCAGGTTTGCCTTCAGCATCATTGCTCCGGTTTTATCGCGTGTCACTCTGCTCTTCACCCGCTTCAGTGGGGACTTTCATTTTGTTGTGAAGTATTAGACTCTCCTGTACTTTTTTCTAGTATTTTCTGGCATCTCTTTCTTCATTCAACCCTATTCTTCATTAAATCTTGTTATTTCCATTTTCTGACTATTTTGCTGTTAGGTTATAGGTTATAGGGCAAAGGTTATATGTTTTTGTATATTTGGAACCACCAGCAACTAGATACCAGAATTTTTTTCTGATTCTTCAAACGTCATGTTATTGTTTTTAAAAGTCTACTTTTACTCTGAGTTTTCATGCTTATGGGTGGCTCCCTTCTTTGTTGTAATTATTTTCTCATTGATTCTATATTGATTTATTTGTTAATTTAATTATAATATTTAGATCTATCTAAGCATGACATGGTCTACAAATCAGGGTAGGAGTTATCAATACATATAATGTATTTAAAGAATTCAAATTCTGTTAGCATATGTGTTTGTTTTAAATGTTGTTTTTTATTTTATTTTTAAAAAGATTTTATTTATTTATTTTTAGAGAGGGAAGGGAGGGAGAAAGAGAGAGAGAGAGAGAAACATTAATGTGTGGTTGCTGGGGGCTGTGGCCTGCAACCCAGGTATGTGGCCTGACTGGGAATCGAACCTGCGACACTGCATATGTGTTTTTAAAATGTGGTCTGCAGATCACTAGATTTTGGGAAAGGTCATTCTGGGCAGCCTCCGGGGTCAGGAGTGAGCACAAGCCCATCTATCTGGGTTATCTCATCCCTGAAAACAGAGCTGCTCCACTTTTCCTGTTATTTAAATTTATTTTTATTTATTGATTTTAGAGAGAGAGAGAAAACATCAATTTGTTGTTCCGCTTATTTAAACATTCATTGGTTGATTCTTGTATGTGCTCTGACTAGGGATTGAACTCACAACCTTGGTGTATTAGGACATGGATGCTCTAACCAGTTGAGGTACCTGGCCAGGGCTCCAGTTTTATGTATCAGAGTTCCTGCATTTAGAATTCACTTGAAGGAAGGAAGGAGCTGTTTTGGGTGTTTCTGAAAATTACTTTTTTGATGTATGAGTAACATCTTAGGTTTAATTAGTCACTTTAGGAAGCTTCGATATTTCAGGATATTAGGAAACCCAAGAGTAGGAAAGCTGAAGGACTTAGGTCCTAAGAGGAAACAATGGATTAGTGACTGCCTCAAAGGACTTTTGGGAGGGGAAAATGACCTAATAAGAGGAAAGGGGTGCAAATTTCTTTAACAAAAATTAGCCATAAAGAAGTGCTTAACTAAAACTCAATATGGCTTGCAGGTGAGCTCTGAGATTGTGAGTGGTTTCGCTTAAGGGCTGATAAAGTGTCAGTTCCTTTCTTTGTGACAGTGTCTAAAATACAGCTGTTCCTTTACTGCACAGGTGACAAACACAAGGCCCGAGGGCTGAATCCAGCTCTCCACCTTGTTTTATCCAGCCGGGTGCCTTGTTTCTACCCAGTGGCAGCAGCGCCTAGCTCTCACTTAACTGTTAAGGAGTAGTTACACTTGTACAGTCCTAAAATTACACTGGGCCCTTTGAAGGCAATGGAGAGGCTGATGTGGCCCCCAGTGAAAATGAGTCTGACACCCCTGCTTTACTGAACACACAGGATGTTGACAACACCTATTAAGGACACACAAGGGCACTGATTGGCTGCACGAGCGCCCATGACCTGAGAATGTCCATGGTAGAGATGTCAGAGGACATCAGAAGGACTGAAGTGTCAGGATGGAAGACTCAAAACTTAAGGAGCGTCTAGACATTAAGAAAAAAAGGTTTTTATATGATTGTGCTTATTATGGGATGGCAAATGGGTAAACGGAGAATACAAGACGAACATTGGAGGAAAGGCCTAGAAGGAACATCAGCATAGGACTTGGAAGCATGACTGAAGACGTCGACAGGAGTGCAGTTTGGGGAGCTCAGTCATTTCCTGTTTGGCTCTTACAATTAGCTTCTGCTGGGATCGGTTTTATATGTGGGATTAAAGGTCAGATTGCTTCTCCTTCCCCTTCTGTTTTCTTACCTTCTCATATTTTATCTTAAAGGAATAATGACGTTTTTGTTTAAAACCTTCTGTTTCTATGCAAGTAACTGATTTTTTAAATAAAAGGAATGAATAATTTCACAAAAGACTTTTAGAGATTATAGGTGTGTGTATTTACATATGTATATATGTGTCTGTATAGGAGATGCCCAAACGTGTAGAGAATTTTTATGAGTTTGTTTGAGCCAGACTGATGACTATTGCCAGGAAGCAAAACCTCAGTGGATGGAGAAAGTGTCCTGGAGAATGGCCGTTTTGCAGTTTACTGTATTTTACAATCAAAGGAGGAGACATAAGAGGGGATTGCATGAAATTTATTGGTGGCAGATTAGGGAGGGGGGAGAAAGAAAAGAGGGGAAGTCTCTGAGATTGTGTACAGAGTGAAATGAAGAGACAAACCCTTATTTTACATCGGTGTGTACGGGAGAGTTAGCAAGTAACATTTACTGCACGTAGAGGCAGTATTTGGGCAACAAGGTAACAACGAGGTTCCATGGCCTGGTCATCTGGTGGGAGATTGTGCCCTGAGGGGTCTGGAAAAAAACCAGGGATTACTCTGATATTTCAAAGGAATGTTATCATAGATGCAAAAAGGTGATAGGCTCAGTTAAGGTGAAGATTGACCTTTGTCAAGGAAGATACCAGCCTAGGTCATGACTACCTGCCATGACTCACTTTTAGTTAGGAAGTTTTAATTTCAGATCATCCTATGTGGTTATTTTAGGTCTCGGAGTTTGTAAGGTCTGTAGGCCTCCCCTGAGCTTGTCAGGTCTGGTAGGTTTAGTATGTGGTGCATGCACACACACACACACACACACACACGTGTGTATATACATACACACACATACATATATATATATAATTTCTCAGTAGAGAGTTATGGACTCCATGTCAAGGCTAAATGGCAGGAAATGACTGAGCTACCTTGAAGGAGTAGGGCTACTTGTGACTGAAGGTTGCCTTTGAGGCCTGGGAAACCTTTTCCTAAAGGACCTTCTCTGCATTCCCGGGCTCCCAGCCTGAGGCAGTGGAGGCAAGGGGGTGAGTGGGGGTGGGACCGGCACAATGCCTGGAGATGGTGGCTTCTGTCTTTGAGATCTGACTTCCTTGCTCAAATGGTGCTGGTAAGGCTGTCAAGCCAGCCAGGCCAGTTCTCCTATCCCTCAGGCTGTATCATCAGGAGATACGTGAGGCTGCCCTATCTTGAGAAACTCTGTCTGGTGAGAACCCAGCCACTGTCTTTCAAGGTGGCCCAGGGTGCCCAGAGGGACCTGTTCAGCTGGCATGGTTTACACCCTTCAGCAAAGCCTCCCCACAGTCTGTGAGGGTTTTTAGTGGCCTTTTCTGATATGGCCCCGCGCAGAACTTGGTGCCGAAACTCTGTCTGTGCAGCAAGATCTAGCAGTTTGTACTGCGAAGAAGTATCCTGGTGATTCTGATAAAGAGAGACCAGCCCCCCTTCAAAAGATGTAGTTTGGAGGCCCTGGTTTAGCACATGAATGACTGTGGTCTGCAGACAGGGCCGGGCAAGAGGTTTATGAAACAGCCCTAACCCCTTCTGAAATGTGAACTTTTGGGGGGCACCGCTGTAGAATTTGTGTAGAATAAGTCACTGTAGTCCTTCACCCAGAATATCTCCACCCACAGCACTAGTGACTCCATTCCCTGCTCCTCTTGCGTCGGGACGCCTGACTGTGGTTCTGGGTAAGGGACTCACCTGCCATCTGTAGCCCCTTAGCGTCTCCGCTGCTCAGCCTCCTCATCAGCCAGCGGCTCGTAGACACTGAAACTGCCTAGGCGGTTAATGCACCCTCCTCATTCCTGGTTTTCCCAAGGGAGATTATTTTCCTTAATGCTCCTCCTAGGTTCTTTCCTGAGTCCCATTTCACACAGCGGAGTGAATTGACCTGATTTAAGATCTTGAGAGAGGAAGTGGGCATGCATAGCTCAGTCCCTAAGTTCTTTGCTCTGCTTAGGAGTAAACTGCCTGAGGAAGACCACACACTGGCTGGCTCCTTGGTTCTGTCCACTCCACACAAACAGGTCCCAATGTGGAAAAGTCTGAGATGGCCCATTCGGCCTGTGGTGGGTGCACGAGTTTGCCTGATTCTGGGCGCACATAGCCCACCTGGCTGACAGCCTGAAAGCCATGTCCTTCCACTTAGCCTTTATTGGAAATAAAGGAGATATTTTGGAACTCACCTGCTTTCTCTTTCTTTTTTGGGGGGGATCTCTCTCAGTGGGTTCAGAATTCAGGCAGGAAAAGAGGAGTGCCATTTATTGGGGTTCACTCAACCTTTCCCAAATTCATAATATGTAAAGGAAGTTTTCCAATGGTTTAAAGTAATTTAAAATTCTAATGCGTTATGCAGATGAACTCTGCATAGGCAGAGTTCACACACTCTTCTGCATATGCAGACGAACTGCAAATCCATATCTTCCTCCTGCACCCACTGAGCTTTTTCTAATGCAAAAGAATATGAAGCAAGCCCTGTCTGGCTTAGCTCAGTGGATTGAGTGTGGGCTGCAAACCAGTGTTGCAGGTTCGACTCCCAGTCAGGCCACATACCTGGGTTGCAGGCCACAGCCCCCAGCAACCGCACATTGATGTTTCTCTCTCTCTCTCTTTCTCCCTCCCTTCCCTCTCTAAAAATAAATAAATAAAATCTTTTTAAAAAATTAAAAAAAAAGAATATGAAGCAAACATAAAGCATAAATTGTGGACATAGTTGTTCCTTTTGGGAGACACAGCTTGCCTTGCTCAGCAGTTGTTACGGTAGACTGAAAAGGTGGCAGGGAATGATGGCGTCACGGCAGAGTGAAGAAGCACAGGACACCACTAACCAGAAACCTAAGTCTAAATCCCACTTCTTCACTTAATAGTTGACTGACCATAGACATTTTACTTGTTTCAGAGCTTTACTCATTTCTTCTTAAAATGAGAATAATAACACCTAACTTTTAAGACTGACTTAATAAAAAAAGAAAGACTGTCATGGTAAAATTAAACAGCATACTGGGAAGACTTGCCATGTGGCAGGAACTCAGAATGTTTCTATTCCTGAGTGGGTATGAAGAAACAGGTCTCTTGAACTTCACTGTTGCCACATCATTCGTGCTGAATTTGACTGCTTTCTAAACGACACCCTACCATGTCTAGCAAAAGGTTTGGGACATTCTGCTTTATTCCCGTTGTTTTATGGAAATTACTACTTTGGATGTGCTTTTTCAAGATGAAGCAGTAAAAGATAATTCATCTGCCAAACAAATGAAGTAAATACTATTGTGGTCCTTCTTGCATGGCAAATGTTATGAGCAGATTTGGAAGACAGACTAAAAGTATGAAGTCCAAAAATATCCCGTTAAACCGAGGTGAAATGAAGTTGGACTTATCTATGTTTCTTTTCATTTCAGTAGTTCATAATTTTTTCAAGTTTGCAAGGTCATTTTTCCCAGTTTTAGTTGTATTTTAGGTAATCTGTCTGTTGGGGAAAAACACATGGGCCATATTGATCTGTAAACTCCTTGGACACAATGTGCAGCCCTCCACAGTTGCCAATCCCTCGAATTGGTAAATACTGCCTTCTGGGCAGTATTTTGGGATTGGAAGAGTGTGATTTAGATCGGAGAACTGAAATCCTTCCCCCGAGTTTTATGCTGATTTACTTTTCAGGACACGGCTTGCCCATGCTCCAGGTGAATCCTCAGCTCTCGACCAGGGGCATCCGTTTCCGGGCCCTGCATTGAGCTGGGGTCGGATGGAAGGGCATTTTCACACTCTGCTGTTTTATCTGCCACCACCTATGGCAATCAGCTCCCCCCAGATGGACAGCTATTGGGCTCCCAGTTTGCTGTTTCCTTCAGTAAAAGGTGAGAAGAGGATTACATATTGTCAGGTCAAAGTAACAGCTTACAATACTGCGTGTGTGTGAGGGAGGAAGGAAGGGAGGGAGAGATGGGATGGAGGAACCTATTGCTTCGTCTACTTTTGGCTTAATCAGGCTGATGATATGTAAAACTCTTCTTTTATTACAACCTAAATGTTGGGCGCCGTATGAGATATTCATAAATCTAAAAATCAAAAGGAAATACAAGTTGAACTAAAAATCATTAAAAAACGGTGTTGATTTTTACTCTTATTTTCTTGTGGACATGGGAGAAGGGGTTTCAATGCATACCTTAGAACAAAACTTCTTAAAAGCCCTCCCTCTTTTTTTGGTAGTGACCCATCTTCTATTACATTTTATCTTGCAATTACAGCTGACATTCAGTATTATTTTGTATTGGTTTGAGGTGCACAGCATAGTGGTTAGACAATCACAGACTCCACAAAGTCTATGATTCCCCCAGCATTTCCAGTACTCACCTGGCCCGACCATTACAGCTACTACAACAGTACTGACTCTATTCCCTGTGCTGTACTTTACGTCCCCATTAAAATTCCTCTGAAAGCATCTTTCTTTCCTCGGGTTTCTTTCCATAGTGAATGTGGTAGCTTCTACATTTCTCCCTTTTCCCTTTTTCTTTCTCATCCTTTGCCTGAGGCTCTCAGATTCTTTTCTCATCCCTCCTCCACATTCTGCCAGCATATCTCACTCAGACATTGATTAAGAAAAAGGCCGGCTGACGGCACTGAGGCAGATGCAAACCCACTCCTGACCCTCCTTGTCCCCCAAACATGCCCATTGGGGGTTTCCATTTGTCTTACCCGTGTGTCATGGAATAGCACAGTGGAATGAAAACCCACTACATTAGGACTCAGGAGACGTCTGCCACCAACAAGTGATGTGGCTTCGATAAGCTTATCAGTGCTAAGCCCCACCATCCCCATTTTAAAATGGGGCCAGTACTATTTACCTTTCCTACCTCAGAGTGCCCTGCAAAGATCAAGTTCAATGGTATACCTAGAGAAAGTACTTTAAGGCAGGAAACCACTTTGATGCAGCTATGAGTTCTAGAATGAGAATGTGATGGAGGGGGTCTTAGAGTGGTTTGGTCCTATCCTTCATTTTAACAATGAGAAAATTAAGGCCCAGAAAGTGTTGTAACTTACTCAAGGCTATAAAAGCAGGTGGAAGCAAAGCTGAGTTAGAGTCAGCGTCCAATATTAGGGGCTACAGTGGCACTGAGTTTTTCAATGGTTCAAAAATGAATCCACCACCAATGGATCAATTGGTCGTTAATTCGTTTGGTAGTTTACAGGATGATTTTCACTGGGTGTATTGTTTTTGTTTCTTTTACAATATGTAGAGCTCTTGTTCTGCTACTGAACAGTTGTATAAACTTGGGAAACTTTTAAACTTTGAATTCTGAGTTTGTGAAAAGAGCAGATGGATGTTGCTGTTTTTAAGGCTCCTATCAAGAAACTCGGGACATTGCAGTTAGGTTCAAGGTCAGCACCCTATGGGCCTTTTATCTTCTCAGGTGCCATGGATTCCCACTTGTCACTACCTGCTTTCTCTGTTGAGGCTGTATAACCCTTAGCATTTCCTTGGCTCTAGGATTTTCAGATCCTGTTGTCTTTTTGTGTGGGCTGAAAGGAAGCAGTTATGTCCTTATGGCTTTGAGTTTTACTGTTGTGAGAAAACAGGCTATAACTGAAGTCACAGTCCAGAAAGTTAAAAAATTATCATAGTTATATTCTTAACCTACATTTTGTAAGTTCCTTTTTAACATGATAGCTGGAAATGTCCTTTAGATGGTGCTAAAAATTACTTTTATTTATTTATTTATTTATAAGTATATTTTATCAATTGTATTATTATAGTTGTCCCATTTTTTTATTTCCTTTATTTCCCCCTCACCCTGCACCCCCCTCTCACCAGCATCCCCCCACCTTAGTTCATGTCCATGGGTTGTACATGTAAGTTCTTTGGCTTCTCCATTTCCTATACTATTTTTAACCTCCCCCTGTCTATTTTGTACCTACCATTTATGCTTCTTATCCCCTGTACCTCTTCCCCCATTCTCCCCCACTTCCTCCCCACTGATAACCCTACATGTGATCTCCATTTCTGTGATTCTGTTCCTATTCTAGTTGTTTGCTTAGTTTGTTTTTGTTTTTTTTTAGGTTCAGTTGTTGATAGTTGTCAGTTTGTTGTCATTTTATAGTTCATTGTTTTGATCTTCTTCTTTTTCTTAGATAAGTCCCTTTAACATTACATTAAAAAAGGGCCTGGTGATGATGAACTCCTTTGACTTAACCTTATCTGGGAAGCACTTTATCTGCCCTTCCATTTTAAATGATAACTTTGCTGGATAGAGTCATCTTGGATGTAGGTCCTTGCCTTTCATGACTCAGTTGTAGAGGGATATTCTAAGACCTGAGACTCTCTTATGGTTAATTGTGTTGCCACAAATATAACAATATAATCATGTATAAAATGAAGGTCAACACTTTGGAGAAACTGATTAATTCCAGGGAAGCTGTCAGAGAGAAAGCGATATCCAAGCTAAGTTTTTTAAAAAAGATTTTATTTATTTATTTTTAGAGAGGGAAGGGAGGGAGAAAGAGAGAGAGAGAGAAACATCAATGTGCGGTTGCTGGGGGCTGTGGCCTGCAACCCAGGCATGTGCCCTGACTGGGGATTGAACCTGCGATGCTTTGGTTTGCAGCCCATACTCAATCCACTGAGCTATGCCAGCCAGGGCTCCAAGCTAAGTTTTAAAGAAATACAACAATATTTTCCCCAGAAGACAAGGGAGTACAGAGAAACTGTAGGCCGTGCAGACAGTGAACACAAAAGCACAGAGCTGTAAAAGGGTGTGGTGTGTCAGAGCCACCAGAAGACACCTGGCTGGGTGAACAGGAGTCATAAAGAGCTTTGAATGTCTTGCTAAAGAGCTTGGATTTGATATTTTTGAGAACGAGGTGTTTCCAGTGGGGCAGATGGGATCCTTTTTGTTCTTGGAAGGATGGACTGACATTAGGCAAGGCTGGAGGCATGGAGAGCAGCTGTGAAGATGTCTAAGCAAGAGAAGATGGATACAGGCATTCTCAGTTGGGCTGGAGAGCAAAGACAGCTGTAAGAAAATATAGAAGGTAAAATGTATAAAAATTGATATTTCTGGTTTTGGAAGTGAGGAAAAGAAAGGAGTCAAGGATTACATTTTGCCTCTGGTGTGGGGGACTCAGCGACTTCTGTGGTCACAGTCATAGCGAGAGGCACTGGAGGGGTAAGGACCTTGCGTTAGGACTCTAGGTTGCTATGATAGAGACCTCAAAACTCAGTTGCTTAAAAAAAAGATAAAGTTTATTTTTCTCTCCTTTGACTGTCAGGACTGGTGGTTCAGTGAACTCAAAACTTTTGGAGACCCAGGCTCCTTCTTCTTTCATTTTATTCTGTCGTTCTCAGTGCATGGTTTCCATGGTAAGCTATCAAATGGCTGGGCCAGCTCTGGCCATATCGAGCGCTCACCTTCCCTTCCAGGCATGATTCAGAAGCTGAGCCCACCGCTGCGTGTGCATCCATTCTTCTCATATCCACCGACCTATCTTTAAAAGGCCATGCCTAGATGTGAAGGAGGCTGCAAAAAGTCTTAACTTGAGCCCTGGCTGGTGTAGCTCAGTGGACTGAGCATGGGCTGCAAACCAAAGTGTCGCAGGTTCGATTCCCAATCAGGGTACGTGCCTGGGTTGCAGGCCATGACCCCCAGCAACCACACATTGATGTTTCTCTCTCTTTCTCCCTCCCTTCCCTCTCTAAAAGTAAATAAATAAAATCTTAACAAAAGTAATCTATACAAAAATAGAGAAAAAATACAGCATTTAAAAAAAGTCTTAACTTGAGCACCTACATGTCATTCAAATTCGTTTTATTATTAAAGGGATGAAGGGAGACTGGATGGTGGAGGACAGTCAGCAATGGCTGCCGTATGTAAGATGCAGGCCTAGATCAGAAATGGGGTGTGAGCTGAAGGAAGGGAATCTGCATTTAGGGAGCATTAGCTCTTAATCCTTCCCCGGTGGCCCACTGCTAACTCCCCCAGACATCCATCTTCCTCACCTTCCTGTTAGTAACAGGAGTTTTCAAAGGGCGAGGGGCTGTTCAGCCAGAACTCTGCTTACCATTCTCTCTCGCAGATGTGTTGCTATGTGACAAAAGAATGGGCTTTTAAATGAAAATCTGTCCTTTTTTGTTTGTTTGTTTTAGTTTCTTGAGACCCTCAATGGAACAGAGCAGGAAGAGAGGGCCTGAGCCAACACGCAGGAGCAGTAGGGAGGAGAGAATATTGGCAACCCGAGGCCTAGCACGGTTTGGCCTGATGCCGCCCCCTTTCCCATTTAAATTACTTTTATGCAACTTCCTTAGTTCTTTTTCCAACCACCAGGTTGGGAGGGTCTCACATTTACAGGGTTACATAATTCCCCTGTAATCAAGAGCAGTGCCCTTTTGTAGGAAAACCATTGTTTAATGTAGCTGTCACTGACATTTATTTAATTATTTTAGGGGACAATTCTAGCCTCCATGTCTTTCTGCCTTGGTCTGCAGTTAGGGGGGTGACAGTTCCCACCACTAAGCTGCGAGTCCTGACGTCCGTATCTAATTTACTCATCTTTGTACCTTCGTGACTGTCACGTCGGCCCTGTATACACGTGTCTCGAAATGAGCAAAGCCAGCACTACCACCCGGTCGGGCTAGCAACTCTCCTATCCGACCTTTTTCCTCTTTCCACCTCAGTTGCTGTCATATGTTCATTTGCGGAGCAAGGCAGAACGGAGGTATTTAGAAGACCAAGAGAAAGCAGAGATGGGCTTGAGAAATCGCTTTGAGTCCACAGGAGGGAAGCGTAACAGGAGGCAAGATAATGGGTTTTATACGCCGCATAGGACGTGTGATAAGTTCCAAGCCGGGAGGGCAGCCAGGGCGCTCTGTGTGGGTTAATTGGTGCTCTGCCTACAATTGAGAGGAAAATAAATTTTCAACCACATCAAAGTCTCCTGTAGGAGAAAAAAATGCTCATTAAAAATGCCATTTCCAGGAACCCTGGCAGCCAGATAATAAGAAGGTTGAAAAATCACCTCGGTTTGGCCTGCTACTCTCTCAAATGTTAAATTATTTGCCTTGAGAGGAACAAAGAAAGTATGTAGGTAATACATTTAAATTCAACTTCTTGGAAAGTGGACTGATTTAGCTCAAGTTGGCTTCTATCAACTTGAGGCCTCCTGAAGCCCGAAAATGTATTGCTGGGAATGTGTAAAAATTTGCTCTTGGGCATGCCTCCGTTCCGTTCTCGTAAAAAGCTGACAGCATAGTGCATGGACACATCCAGATCCTGCCACTCCTGCGAGGGGAAAATGCTCAGAGAAAGCAGATCGGCCCCCGCACTGAACCTTGATGGGAGACTCTGTGGTTCATAGATTGTTCTACCATCCACCTCGTCACCGTGGATCATTTGAAGAATGGTGAGGGCAGGGAACTGTCTTTTGTTCCCTTTCAAGACCTTTATCTTTTGGAATAGCTGTAGATTTATGGAAACGTTGCAAAGATATTATGGGGCATTCCCATCGATCCTTTACCTAGTTTCCCCTAACATTAAAATGTTATATAACTAGGGTATATATTTTTTAAAACTGAGAAAATGACATGATTACAATACTATTAACTAAACTGCAGACTTGACCCAGGTTTTATCAGTTTTTCCACTAATGTCCTTCCAGCATTCCATCATTCAGTCAAGGCAGCTGTATTGTGCTTGGAGGTCATTCACTTTTATGTTCTGGTACCCAGGGTCATGCCTGACAGGTGCTCCATGTGTGTTTGCTGAGAACAGACTGGAGGGAACAACCAGGATTTAACAGTCAGCTGCTTAGGAGGGATCCAGAGTGGGACCCATGGAGGTGTCTGCTGCACAAGATGCAAGTTGGAACGTGATCCAGCAAGTGACCCCTGGATCCGGTAGTTGACGAGTCATTGAGGACATTTGTCTCATCAGCTGCAGGAGAGTGGTGGGGGCCGAAGAGTGAAGGGGGAGGGGAGACCCGGAGTGTAGAGAACTTGCAGTTTGTCAGTGACTGAAGGAGATCAAGGTTATAAGAACAGGTTTAGGAAGGGGAATGGTGAGCTGGTTTGCAGTTAGAGAAAAGGGAAACTTGGAAAGGCGGGGAGGAATTAAGACCCAATAAAGAGAAGATGGTTACTGAAGTCGTACCCAGGCAGAAGCAGGAGGAGAGGTGATTTCGAGTTGAGGTGGCAAAGCTAGCCTTCGGAAAGGAAGACCAGAACTTTCCACTGAAACAGGAAGAAAGCGGGGAACGTAGGAGTGAATGTCTGTATCTGTTTGCCCAGTTTCCCTTTTTCCTCTGTCATCTAGGTTTGATGGCTTCTGATTTTCAAAGAGAAGTGAAAGGTCAACCTCTGAGAGTGGGTGAGCTGGAATGGATTGTAATAGAGGTTCTCAGAGACTGATAACTACCGGGCGGGCAAAAGTAAGTTTACAGTTAGTTGTGAGTATACGAAACAGAGTTTCTTGTATTATTATTATTTATTAATTATGGTATTATTTTTCCATATGAAGAACTGTAAACCTACTTTTGCTCCACCTTGTATTGTTGGACTACCTGTGATGGGGTCAGGAAAATGGAATCAGCTGAGAATGTGAGTAAAGAATATAATCAGGGTATAGTCCCAGCAATGGGATTGCTGGGGCAAAAGGCAGTTCCATTTTGATCTCTCCTGTAAGTGGAAACTAATCAACCAAACAAACAAGCGAGCAAAATAGAACCGGAGACACTGAGATCAAGAACAAACTAATAGTAACCAGAGGGGAGGTGGGAGGGGATAATGGGGGGAGAGGGGGGAGGGTTTTCAGGAACATGTATAAAGGACACATGGGCAAAAACAAAGGCAGATAGGATCAAGGGTGGGAAGTGGGGATGGCTGGGGTGGAGGGCAAAATGGAGACAAGTGTACTTGAACAACAATAAAAAGAAGCTAGCCCTGGCTGGCATAGCCCAGTGGACTGAGCACAGGCTGTGAACCAAAGGGTCACTGGTTGGATTCCCAGGCAGGACACATACCTGGGTTGAAGACCAGGATCCCAGTGGGGGCCACATGAGAGGCAACCACACATTGATATTTCTCTCCCTCTCTTTCTTCCTCCCTTTTCCTCTCTAAAAATAAATAAAATCTTTAAAAAATAAAATAGTGTTTAAAAAAGTTAAAAAAATTAACCAAACAAAAAAAAGAATATCATCAGGCTGCTATATTTTGGGTCTGCAGCTAATGACACATTGGTGACACTCTTAGGCTGCCAGACTCCCTGAGGATGCGCTACTTTTTTAAAATGTACTTTCCCCAGCCCTGGCTGGCATAGCTCAGTGGATTGAGCATGGGCTGCGAACCAAAGTATCGCAGGTTCAATTCCCAGTCAGGGTACATGTCTGGGTTGCAGGCCATGACCCCCAGCAACCACACATTGATGTTTCTCTCTCTCTCTCTCTCTCTCTCTCTCTTTCTCCCTCCCTTCCCTCTCTAAAAATAAATAAATAAAATCTTTAAAAAAATTCACTTTCCCATTTCCTTTCATATTATTGCATCATTGGTCAAATTATCTACTTTGTTTTGGAATTCAATAAAAGTCTTTGTTGAACTAATAATGAATATCTATTGTTTTATATGGTAGTTTCACAGAGTAATCTGCCATATTAACAATGGAGTTTTTCTATTTTGTTTATAGTAAGTAATTGTAGCAATAGTTACCCTAATAAAAACAACGACTGTAATCAGAATTTCTTGAGCACATATTATGTATGGGATAGCACAGTGATAGACATTTCACGTGCATCTACAAGGCCTCTGAGTTTTGAATTTGGGAACTGAATCTTGAGATTCATTCTTTCTTTTTTTTAAAGATTTTATTTATTTATTTTTAGGGAGGGAAGGGAGGGAAGGGAGGGAGAGAGAGAGAGAGAGGGAGAGAGGGAGAGAAACATCAATGTGTGGTTGCTGGGGGTCATGGCCTGCAACCCAGGAATGTACCCTGGCTGGGAATCGAACCTGGGACACTTTGGTTCCCAGCCCGCACTCAAACCACTGAGCTACGCCAGCCAGGGGAGATTCATTCTTTCAAAAAATATGTACTAACATCTTCCATATGTCAGGTTTTATTTGAGACAATGGGATATATCAATGAGTAAACGGGACCAAGGTCCCTGACCTGCAAAGTAACGTTTGAGCAGAAAGCCTAACTGGCTAAGTGTCTTAGGCAGCTGTAACAGGACACCGTGGACTGGGTGGTTATATAGATGGTTCTGGAAATTTGTATCTCATGGTTCTGGAAATGTAAATTCCTGGAAGTCCAAGGTTAAGGCACTGGCAGATTTGACATCTGGTGAAGGGCTGCTTCCTCGTTTACAGACAGCTGCCTTCTCACGGTGTCCTCACCTGGCAGAAATGGGGAGGGGCTTCTCCGGGTGAGCTCTCTGGGTCTTTTTAAAAGGATACTAATGCCACTCACAAGGGCTCCACCCTTGTGACCTAATCACCTCCCCAAAGCCCCACCTCCAAATACCATCATACTGGGCGTCAGGTTCCAACGCACAAAGGTTCACTCTATAGCAGTGAGTGATTTGCTTAAATTCACTCAGCTCATAAGCAGCTGCAGTGACCTTTACTAATGTTTGACCGCCTTGTGTCCACTGCACCTTCCTTTGCTAATCTTTTGGGGAGCATTTTTTTTCTATTTGGTACCAGTTTTTTAGGACTGTTAGTCAAAGTATCCTGTTTCCCTAGGATGCCTTGTCAAGACTAGTCATATGCCTCGTTAACTGATTAGACCAACTTAGTGCTTTTCTCCCCACTGAAGTTTGAATCCTGTATAAAGAGAAAAAAAAAGTACCGAGAATCATTGAAGCTCATCCACCCTTCTGGTTTCCTGAAGAATTGAAATGAAACTTTCTGGAAATGAAATCCCCTGTTGTGTCTGTTGTTGTCTTTCCGAGTCTGATTCGCCAGCCTTCCCTTCAGGCCTGAGAGCTTCCTGTAATGTTGCTCTACCATCAGCATCTTTGCTTACGTTAGCCTTAGGAACTAGATTCGTCTGGTTCCAGAATCAGTCCCTCAGCTGCACTAAGTAAGCTTCACCAGCATACATTCCACAGCACATGGAATTCCCGAGAGACCGTTCCCAGGGTTTTTGTTACTGTACATATTCAGCTTCCAAAATTTCCTGAATCTAGACCGAGTGGGACCCTGAATTATCTGTGTTTCTTGACATGGATCGTAACTTAGAAAGGATGAACTCTGCTTTATTTCTCTTAGGATATGCTATAGACTAGCCAGAATACTAAATTAGCTTTTACCCAGTGGGGCCTCCTATTATGCTGAAGTGCTTTGAGGATTTGGCAATGGTCTTATGGCAATTACTTGTGCTCGGTGGGACACTTTTCCAGCCCCGTGGGCCCAGACAACAGTTCTTGCTGCCTCTGGAGACTTGGTTGCTAGAACTTTATACTGCTGGCCGCGGCTGTCAGTGCACAGCAGACGTCACGAGCACGGGGGAGAATAGCCGGCGTGGCTGTCACGTGCAGGGATCATCCTGTACGTGTGGAAATACAGAAGCGCTGCTGCCAGCCTCTCCCAGGGCTGCAGCATTGTGCTCACATGGTAGGCATCACAAACGGCACTCCCAGAGTCCGACGGTGAAGTGTCTCGGACTCCTGGTGTGGAATTGGCTTCCCGCCTATTCCTTCCGGCTTGGTGTATATCCTTCTGGACGCTGGCCCAGGTTTCTTTCTTAGGACTCTCTTCACGTTTGTTTCCTCATGCCTTCCCTAGGAGTTTCAGACTCTGAACTTAGCGCTACCCTCTGCATTTATTTTTTTCTTCTGCTTTACACAAGCGCTAATGCCTGGGTATGCGGTGTGTGTGCAGGGATTCTCACTACTCTTTCCTCGTGCCTGCTGACTCCTGATCCTTCCTCTCCTGGCTTTCTCTGTCGAGTGCCACTAAGGGACTGGCTCTACCACTTACGAGCTCTCTGTAGGGTGAGGGCAGGCTCAGTTTGCAGACTGACTGAGGCAGTGCCAAGCTATAAATGAGTGCCCACGTATTGGGATGTCTAAACATTTACAATTTATACTTCAGGCCAATACACTGTTCCATAAAATATCTCTGTCCACCTACCTTGACTAATACAGCATCAGAGTGACTTACTGGTCAAGTCCCACTCCCGAACAGGGCACCATGGGGGAACCCATGCCCCAGCCCTTACTTTGGCTCCTTCTTCTCTCACTCTGCTCTGCCCAGCACAGCAAGGGGACTCACACCCTTGCTGTGCTGGACACCCCAGCCTACATGTATAAGCACCATCCACGTCCCCACGAACAGGCCTCTCTCGGCTACTGCTCGGACCCAGGGATGTTCTCATTAGTGTGGTCTGCTCTTGGGAGGCAGGGCCAGGAAACAGGTCTGCTGTCGGTGCGGGGTGGCATCTGGAGTGGGCTCAGAGTCATTTTGGTGGGGAGTTCTAGGGCGCATGCCACCTGTGGGTGAGCATCTACCCTTGACTCCAGGAAAGCCTCGCTCTAGAGAAGACATGGTCAGAAAAGACCAGGGATTCTTGCCCTCAAGTTTAAGGGTTTAAAGGTAAAGGAGACAGTCTCATGGTCCTGGAATGCTAGCCGTGTATTTCAGTTCAGCCACACTCTTCATCTTCATATGGAACATTTAGGACAACATGGTGGTAATGGCCATTTATGTACTCAAGGTGAGGAAAGTGTAAAAACATAATGTTTCTAGCCTATTTCTCAGGGGGCAGTGAACATGAAGGGAATCGCATTGTCTATGTAAGTGGTTTGACAAGCTCTTTACAATAGCACTAGGGACTAAAATGGCAAGCAAAAATGAGAAACAATTCAAGTAGCAAATACATGAGAAAAAGCTCCACGCAGCCCAAAACTCCTGGATAGTTCCCTCTGAATCCCATGCAAGAATTAAGGACAAGTTGCCTTCTAGCTCCTCCGTCTTGGTTCCAATAAGCAGACATTTGTCATACACCCAGTATGTTTTGAATTCTAGCGGGAAGGCTAGAGAGGAAGGGGGTAACATTGGAGCTGCAGCCCAATGAGGGCTAAGTAGCTTATTCCTGTATGAGCAAACTGGGACGATGTTCTAAAAAAGGCACATTTCCCTGACCGGAACATGGGATAATGATAGTGTTTACCTCGCAGGGATGTTTTATGGAGTGTAAAAGAGCAACAAAGGCCAGACCCACGGATCATAGCTCAATAAATGTTAGCTTTCCTACTATTTTTTTTCTGGGTAGAACGAGACAAAGATACAGAATAAGAACATGATGCCCTTGAAGAACTGGGGACAGGTTTGTACACAAGAACAGTTTGTATAAGCGGAGTCACTTGATATTAGTATAAAGAACTAATTGAAACCATATTGTATTTTTTAAACACTTTATTTTTTATTGTATTTTTTCTATTACCATTTAATTTCCTTATACCTTCAGCAATCACCACACTGTTGTCCATGTCCACGAATCCTTTCTGCTTTTTGCTCAATCCCTCCCCTCTCTAACTCCCCCACCCCCTTCAGTGTCATCCTGTTCTCTAGCTGTGAGCTTGTCCCCATGTCCTTGTTATTTCAGTTTGTCCGTTAGATTCCATATATTAGTGAAAGGACATGGAAACTGTCTTGTATTTCATGAGGGAGCTTGCATATTGTTCCATAGGCAAGGGGGCTCTCTGAATATCTTGAAGAGAGGGCTAACATGATGAGATTTGCTATTTTAGAGAGTTTACTCCTATGGTGTCATAGAGGATTATTTGGAGATGTGATTTGCAGGATGATCTGCAATAGGTCAGATGGTGAATGAAAAAGACCTGAAGCCGGCCTTAGGCTGTGGAATGCATGGGAGAGGACAACAGTTAACGTCAGTGGTACTTGGTAAGAAGTGTTAGGAAAATTAAGTGGCAAAATTACTTGAAGGTTACTGCTATAGCATGGATGGAGAGACTGTTGGCTGAGATAGTGGATGACAGACTAGAGGAAGATGTGGGGGGAACCTAGCGTTGGAGACATAAGACACGTCCAGAGGAGATAGCCAGGTGGCTATTGGTAACAGAGAGATCAGGGTGGACATGCAAATTTGAGGTCTTCTTAAAGGTCATGAGCAATGATTAGGTATGTCAGTGAGATTATAAAGTGAGAGAGAAGACGTCTAAACACGTTCAGTAGAAGGGAAGAAGGAGCAACCGAGGACAAAGGGAAGGAATAATGAGGATTCATGGAGATGATATGGAGAGAGGTACAGCAGCTACAGAAGACGGCAGGGATAAGGGTGGGAAGTGCTGAAGACGAGATGCTGTGAAAGGAGATGAATGTCGAAAAGTGGCTCGTGGGTTCGCCAAGTTGGGAGCTCATTGGTGATCTCAGGGGGGTTGAGAATCGAATAAATGGCAACAAGAGAAAACAGCTCTTTAGATCTTTTCATTGTGATTATTTAGGCATCTACTTTTTTTTTTTTGCCAGATTTGAGTATCTATGATACTGCTTTTACAAAAACAAAAATAATACCATATATACACGTATATATTAGTGCATGAATATATTAATGTTATTTCTCATGGAGATATATGAGATAGTACTTTGTGATTAATAGTATTTGTCTCGAGATAATGGGAATGAAAGAGTGAAGGAGAGATATTAGTGCTTTTTTTCATAAACTTTGTATGGTTTCAGTGCTTATGAGTATTTCTTTTGTAATGACGGTATTTCAAATATGACATTTACTAATAGTAACTTGAAAAATTAGATTCATGCCTACAAACATAAGAGGAATATTACCAGTAATGACACTAAATGAAACTACTGAGCATAAAGAAACCCCACAAGAAAATGGAGTGACTATGGATCAAAACTCTGAAGTAAAGATGACTTTCTAAGCTCAGAAAAAAAGTAAAGATGTCTCAAAGGAACGTTTCTTTTAGTGGGTAAATGTTACAAAATGTTAAGAAGTAACTATAGGGACCTCATAGCGAAACACAGACGGGGCAAACTGCGGCAAATACAGCAGAACGTCTAGTGTCTTCACTCCAGAGTCGGGGACAGGCAGGCTGCTCGCACATGGGCCAGGGCTTCCGGCAAGTCCTGGTACACACTTTTTGCAACCTCTTCATTTTCTCTCTCTGCTTTGAAAGTTGATCAGGCAGGAGAGTGCAAGAAGGGACCCCCGAGTGTGCTTCCTGTGTGACAGCATTAGTACAAGAGAGCAATTGTCTTTTCTTGCCTACTGGACACACCCTCCTTCACAACCAATTGGATTTTTTTTTTTTTTTTTTTGCTTTGCAGAGTGCCAGGTTGGACTCGCTTCCTCCCTAAACCTCGAAGCCTTTAAAAATAAAATGACTGTGTTCAAAAATCATCTTAACTTCCCCTGACTGGAAAACAGTGGAACAAAAGCCTCGTTTCACTGAACCACCTCAGGTCACCTTTGAGGAGTTCTTGACAGGGAGGTTCTGCCGTCCCGGGGCATCGGCTGAGCCTTCCTAGCCACTTTAGATAAAACTGGTATTTTATCCTGGTCTCTGAACGCATGCTGAAGAAGAATTCCCTAAACATTTTAAAAAGCAGAAAAACCACAGACTCGATGATTTTGAGGCTCAAAGTCTAAAGCATTCAGGGACAGAGCAAGATGCATCCACTTAGTAAATATTATTAGTAAATAATATCTATGATTTGCCTGTTTTGGAAATCTGCCTTTTCTTAAAATTTCATATAAATAGAACCACACAATAAGTGATCCATTGTGTCTTCTTTCTTTCAATTAGCATAATATTTTCAAGGTTCATCAATGCAGTAGTATGTGCCAATGCTTCGTTACTTTTTATTGCCAAATAATATTCCATTTTATGGATGTATCACATTTTACTTATCTTTTCCTTAGTTGGTGGACATTTGGATGGTTTCCACTTTTTGGCTGTTATGAAGAATGCTGCTATGAACTTGCACGTACAAGTTTCTCTTGGGTATATACCTAGGAGTGGAATTGCTGGCTCAGATGGTAACTCTGTTTAACTTCGTGTTGAGACACTGTCCCAAAGTGGCTGCATCCCTTTCCATTCCCACGGGCACCGTATGGAGGTTCAGATTTCTGTCTCCTTGCCCAAACTCATCCTTACCTGTCCTTTTGATTGTAAACATCCTAGATTTTGCTACTTTAAATGACAAGTGTATGGTGTTTACAAGCCTTTGGGTTTTTTAAAAAGATTTTATTTATTTATTTTTAGAGAGAGAAGGGAGGGAGAAAGAGAGAGAGAGAGACATCAATGTGTGGTTGCTGGGGGTCATGGCCTGCAACCCAGGCATGTGCCCTGACTGGGAATTGAACCTGAGACGCTTTGGTTCACAGCCCGCGCTCAATTCACTGAGCTACGTCAGCCAGGGTGCCTTTGGGATTTTATAATTGGGCTTTACTAATAACAGTGTGAAAAACTGTCTGCTTTGAAATTGTGCTATTTCAACATAAGTTTTATTTTATTATGTTTTGCTCTTTATAAAGTGAAATACCATAGGAGAATCTTTGCACTAAGACAAAGCGAACTATGTGAGATATATCAACTCTGAATGAACTCCACCAATGAAATGAAAATGAATTCAAACGTGAATGAGACACCTCTGGCACAGCAAGCTCTCGGCACTCTGAGAACGGGCTGTCGCAGAAGTCTGAGCCAGGCCCTCGCGGTTGTTTCCTGGTCCCCGCGGGAGAACATGAGAAGTCAGCAAAAGGCTTCCTCTTGAAAAAGGGAAACCGTGATTGGCAGGAGTGAGGATGAGCACCAAGACTGACTGCAGAACTGGCTTCTGATTCTGAGGCCGAAACTGACCTTTGGGTGAGGACATGAGAACAAGAGAGCTCTGTATGGCCAGCGCTGGACAGCACGGGAACGCTCTGTCTCAGACGAACAATCTTGTACTGCAGGTAACATCTGGAGGAAGGAACAGGAGACACACTGCTGACCTCAGCAGCTGCCTGCTGTCAGCCTGCCCAGGGTCACAGCGACAGCAGAGTTCTAACCCTCCCAGGCCTCACATCCTTACCAACCATGGCCGCCCCTCAAAATATAAGCCTTTCTTGTCACTTTATCGTTCCCATACTTTTTGGCATTCTGATAATGTTGTATAGTTCTCTCGCTTGGCCCAAGTCCACACTACTCCTCTCCCCTGCCCAGGGCTTCCCTGTGGGTCCTCTGGAACATTTATTCCTTACTAAACAAACTCTGTTATCTTAAGTTTCTTTTCTGAGTGATCCTTCCACCTCTTGCCTGAACTGAAATGGGGCTCTCATGGAGGACCCGCCCTTTCCCCTATAGTTCATTCACCCAAGTCCAGCTCAGCTAACCTTTAACTCCAGATTACTAATGTCACCCATGACTTTGTTTTCTGGGGCCATATTCGTGGACTGGTCCTTGGCTCAGTCCTTCTGAATACTTTGACATTTTCTTTTTTTTTTAAAGATCTTATTTATTTATTTTTAGAGAGGGAAGGGAGAGGGAAAGACAGAGAGAGAGAGAAACATCAATGTGCGGTTGCTAGGGTCCGTGGCCTGCAACACAAGCATGTGCCCTGACTGGGAATCGAACCTGTGACGTTTTGGTTTGCAGCCCGTGCTCAATCCACTGAGCTATGCCAGCCAGGGCCTACTTCGACATTTTCAACTCAAATGACTCTCAGCCACCCACTTCCGGGGCTACAGCTTTGCTCCATCATCACACCAACCCCGCCCATCTCTTAAATCTCATCTGCCAGTAACTCACTGTGCGCCACCATCTCCTGTTCAGCCTGCTCTCCCTCTTACTTGTCCTGTGCCTGCTCTTTGGCCTTATTGTAGACCTACTTTCTTGCAACCAAAATGTCTAATTGTGGGGAAAAAGTGAGGCTTCTGTTAAATTTTTTTCTGGGTTTAAGCCTATGTTTATCATTCATTAGCTGTCTTTATTTTTCTCATCCTTTAGTTGTTTAGAATTCTTTTTTGAGTAACTTATTTCTGGAAAGATCCGTTTTGGGCTCTTGCATAGCTGAGAATGTATCCTGTTACTTTCACATGTCATGATTCCTATACGCAGACTTCTTTTTATTGTGTCCCCCCCCGCCCCCCCCCCCCCCCCCCCCAACCAGGAAAACATTGCCGCATAGCACTTACTGTTGTGGAGGAATATCCGGGGCCAGACTGAGTTTTCTTTCTTTGCATCTAGTGGACTGTGGGATTAGTGCTCTCCCCTTCCAGTTCTTGCAGTTCCGTTGGGGAAGTCCATATGGTCTGTTGAACCTGTCAATATCAATGCCGTGCACGATGCAGGCCCTGCCCCCGACCCCGCCACTCCCCGCTCTCTGCACAATGCAGGCTGATCAGTCAGGGTCACAATCCCCAGAGACAGCGATTGCTTCTCAGGCGGGATCCTGACTCAACCGGGGCCAAGCAGAATGCCCTGGAATTGATCTAGGGAGTTGGGAGGAAATACTGTTTCTGCTGGGTTTGGTGACTCAGTAATGTGAGTCTGGGGCTACTACTGGGATTACTGGTAGTTCACTCTATATCTGTGTGTCTGTCTGTCTATCTACCTACCTACCTACCTAGCTACCTTCCTGGATAGATATGTAGATAGGGAGATAAACAGATAGATATAGATAGGTAAAAGTATCGGTGGAGGTAGAGTTAGAAAACTAGGTACACAAAGAGAATGCAAATGTGCAGGCAAGCAGAGGCGTGCAGAACTGACAAGTGGAAAGAGAGAGACAGACCTTAAGTTATCATTCGGAGCCGAGAGTCAGCTGAATCTGAAACCAAATTCATCCTGGACTTCCCAGTACCTCTCAGATTACTGTACATGAATAAAGAAAAGTTTTGGTTTTTTTTAAGATTTTATTTATTTATTTTTAGAGAAGGAAGGGAGGGACAAAGAGAGAGAGAAAGAAACATCAATGTGTGGTTGCTAGGGGCCGTGGCCTGCAACCCAGGCATGTGCCCTGACTGGGAATCAAACCTGTGATGCTTTGGTTCGCAGCCTGCGCTCAATCCACTGAGCTACGCCAGCCAGGACTAAAAAGTTTTTCTTTTATTAAGCTTTTTTTTTTTCTTGCTTGATCTAATTTGAATTTCTTTCTCTTGCAGTTGGGGAATTTTTGGCCAGTAATCTATATTTCCCCTTTGAATATTTGTAGGATTCTTTTTCTTATCCACGAGGTTAAGACAATTGGTCAGGAGAGCCATCTCTTCAGTGGGCTGGCCTGAATCTGGGAAAGGCAGAGTCAGAAAAACTCTTTTTCTATTATCTCTGAATACGGCTCCATTCTGTTCGCTCTCTTGTCTGTACCATATGTTGACAGTATCAGAACAGTGATCTGCATTTGTCACCTTTTCTGATATTTCACTTTCTTGATCATTTTTCTGGCCTCTGAGAAAACTTCCAGCATTAGTTCTTCATATCACTAATTTGACATGTATATATTTTGGTCTTGACCTCTTCTGATGAAAGTTTGCCTCCTATCATATGGTTTTCCTCCCACATTATTCCTGTATCAGATTCAGTTATATGTTGAAATTTCTGCTTCTTTCTCAGCCTCTGCGTTGTGTCTGTAATTTTAATGAGTCTATATCTTCTCAAATTTGTGGAAAGCACCAAGAAGTTTACCAGCAGTGTTTCTTCCTGTTATGAATCCTTTTCAAATGCATGTGGTTCATCTGCAGAATATTTTCATAGGCTTATTTTTTCTTCTATTTATGTCTTCTTGAGTAAATAGGGCCTGTTTGCCTTTGGTGTTTACCTGTTTAACCATAAGGAGAAGGGCTCAATTATCCTTGAAAATCCTCCCCATTTATTTATTTATATTATATATATATATATATATATATATAATTACTATCATCATCATCATCATCATCATCATCATCATCATCCTCATCCTCATCTGGAAGACTGGCCGGCATGTATTTACATTTCCAGCCAATTAAGGTGAGTGGAGAAGGAGCAGGAGCCTAGGGTATCACACGGGCAAGAGCTTCGTGCTTATTTATCCTCTTTCGTGAAGCTGCCGTGCTGGATGCTAACTATTTGGGCACAGCTGTGCATGTGGCATGGCCATGTCTGCCCTGCATTCTTGTTCTGCCTTCCAGTTCTCAGAAGAAGCCTGGCCTCCCTGGACAGAAGTGCTGCTGTTCCAGAGAAGTCTTACCACCTGGCCTGCTCCCTGCTTGGTGGGAAGCAGCACAGTGCCTGGGACCTCCTGCAATAGCGGCATTTGAACGGTGCTGGCCCACAGCCGTGAATGCAGTTCTAAGGAGTGCTCCGCTGTCATTCACCGCTGCTGCCCCTCCACATTTAGGCGTGTCGGGAGGGTTCTGCCAGGATGTTGTCCACTTAGTTTTTTCTCATTAGAAGATCATCAGTGTTGTCTCCAGGTGTTATCGTTCCTTCTAGTCTTATCCAAATCATTCAGAAGCCGTACAATAGCATCTTTTTTCAATTTTTACCATGGATGCAGGTCTTCTCCCATTTTTATATTCCCTTTCCTATTTTGATGAGGTTTGGGGCAAAAAGAAGAAAGTTGGCCCAGTTTTTCCAGGTATCTCTTAAGTTTCTCTTCTTTATCCTGTTCCCGGTGTTATCGCCTTATCTAAGGTCTGGTCGTACCTCAGTCATTATTGCAAGCGCCCCCTGCTGGATCATCTGCCCTTTCTGGGGACTGCTCTTCCAGTGTGGGTGCTTGGCTCCTAGGAACTATTTTATTTTGTTAGCATTGTGTTCAATTTCAAGTAAACAATAGCCCTTCCAACATAGCTTAAGCAGAAAACAGGAAATCCAAGGGTGGGCCATCCAGTACTGGTGGGTGACTCCACAAAGCCACCAAGTGCAGGTTCCTTCCATGTTCCATGCTGGGCGCTGCACGTCCAGGCTGTGCACATATTTGTTCCGGGAGGGAGGCCGGAGAGAGAAAGTGGCAGGACCAAGAACCTTCTGCCTACTTTCTTTGACCATGAGTGTGTTGGCCCCTCCTGCTGATGGGAGGCAGGGAAATTGGTCTGTCCTCTATAGACTCTATGGCAGAAGCAGGCAAGGAAGCAATGGGTTGGAAATGGAGGTGGACCAGCTAAATCCTGTTGTCTTCTTTGGAGATCAGGCGCTTTCAGGGTGGAATGGTCCAACATGCTAGTGATGGCTTGCCACCTTCTTTGTCCCCAACATCTCTTGGCCAGAGGAAAGTCTCCTGGCCATCCACACTCGTGGCCTCAGGACGCTGTTTTTATGCAGAGAGGGACAAGGCGGGTGGGTGGGCAGTGGCTCTAAGTGGGTGTTTTGTTTGTTTTTTTCCTGATCTACTGGCCCCAAATTTCTGTCTCTCCAAATTAGGGGGCATTCGTGTTCCCCCTAAGTTTCTCCCACTTTTCCCTTCCTCACTGCACAATTCTTTTAAGAATAGTTATAAGTAGATTCAATAGTTGTGGAGATTTGCACTACGAGGTTCGGACTCTTCCTTGTTTTTATTCATGGGTTATTTTTTTCATTAATTGTGCTTTCTTTACTTCATGCTTGCTTTCTTTTTAGACTGTAGTCTGTTTTATGGAGGAGAGGTTTGTAAATGTGTATTTATGTCACCAGCTTTCCCAGGACTGCCCCCCATTTTCGGATGAAGGTGCTTCTGTGGCCCCCGATCTTCAGGGCCTTTCCTCCACACTGCAGTCCAGCGGGGCCTTGTTCTCCTGCCGTCCCTCACCGGGTTTGCTCTGACTGCTCCCTGGCATTTTGGACCACTCCAGACATTAGAAGTGGCCTTTCCCATTTCTTTTGTGTGTCTCAATGGCCGCAGCAGGTTCACAGTTGCAGCCCAACTGTGGAGAAGGTCACAGAATGCTAATGGGACATTTAGCAGCAAGTGTTCCTGCTTGACTTTCTGTGGAAAACAAAATTGAATTGACAGAAGGAAAAAATGCAATTCTAACTGGATGCAGAGACAGTTCCAGGCAAGGACTGCCTGGCATGTTGGTTGTTTCATAAGAAATGATGAGGAAGTGGAGTCATTATGGTGCGCATCATCAGACATGGACCCTACCGAGAACTTCTCTTGTGACATACGAGCTAGACTTTGACTGTGTTTAATGAATATGCATGAAGTTGTGTACATTAGAATTATGTTGGGACCCTGGCTGGTGTGGCTCAGTGGATTGAGCACCGGCCTGTGACCCAAAGGGTCGCCAGATCAATTCTCAGTCAGCGTACATGCCTGGGCTGCAGGCCAGGTCCCCAGTGGGGGTGTGTGAGAGGCAACCACTCATTGATGTTTCCCTCCCTCTCTTTCTCCCTCCTTTCCCCTCTCTCTGAAAATAAATAAATAAAATCTTAAAAAAGAAGAATTACATTGGGAATTTGAATTTTGAGAACAAATTTATAATTTTGAGATATATGCTACTACAATTATCATTCAGAAGATTTTTAATACTTATAACTGTGGAAACATCCATCCCTCTAATGATATTATGTATCCTTGCTCCTGCCACCCCCTCTCCCACCCCCAGGCAGTGTGCTAAGGTGTTTAAAAAATTCCTCGGTTCCTGGCTCTCAGCTGTATCATCTGCAGACTGGCGATAGTGACATACATCAGGGTTGTAGGAAGTATCACACGGCAGGACACTGTTTGTAAATGGCAAAGCATTGTACAGATGTCAGTATGTACTACTTTGTAAACTGCTTTTTCACATAACAAAGCTACAACACATTTTTAAAATTGATGTATGATATTTCATTATATGGATGCACTAAACATTTAGGTTGATATATATCACATGTAACATGTATAGGTTGAGACATATATCTCTCTCTTCTTATCAATCTATACTCTTTTAGTAACTATCAAATATACAATATGTTTGCCACTTACCAATGGGGGGGGACATTCTGGGAAATGCGTCCTTAGGCAAGTTCATCCTTGTGCAAACACCACAGAGTACACTCACACAAAGCTAGATGGTACAGCCCTACCCCACCCTAGGCTGTATGGCATAGCTTATCGCCCCTAGGATAGAAGCCTGTATAGCATGTTACTGGACAAAACAACGTACGATTAAATCAAGCACGAGAAAATGGTTCGATTAAGAGATGCGGGAAACAAGCAAGGGATGAGGCTGCTGCCAGTGTAACCCGGGAGACTCTGTCACTGCAATTCTTTGTTTTTAAAAGCAGAAAGAGTATACTTTAAACGAATGATTAAAAGTATACTACATACACACACCAGTGACAGCCATTTTTCATCATCATTAAGTATTGTGTACCGTACATAATTTGCATGCGCTCTACCTTCACACGACTCGCAGGGCAGCGGGTGTGTTTACAGCAGCTTTGCCACAACACGTGAACAGCGTGTGGCACCGTGACCTTTCCAGGGCTCTGATGTCACCAGGCAACAGGAATCTTTCCGTTGCAGGCTTATGGGGACTTCTGGGGCACTTGCAGTAGCTCGTTGACCGGAACGTCGTTCCGTGGCACAGGACGGCATCATTAACTCCGATCACCTTCTGTGCGCTGCATCCCCGGGACTCACTCATCTTATAACCGGAAGTTTGCACCTTTGACCGCCCTCGCCAGGGTGTGCTCCACCCCCAAACAACAATCTGTTCTCTTTGTATTTGGGTTTGTTTGCTGGTTTTAGTTGTTTTGTTTGTTGGTCGATTCCACACACAAGTGAGATCGGACTGTGCGTTATATGCTGTTCCAGTTCATTGTGACGATCACTTATTGTTTGTTTGATCACTTATCGTTCGTGTAACCGTGAGAAGCTGTTTTTATGGGTAAACCTCACTCCCAGCTTCTGCAACAGGTACTACAAGTAAGAAAATAAGGCAAAAGACCTACTGGCTGTATCTTTTTACAGCAGGCATGGCAAGTGGGTTAATTTCTTTTCAGCACAAAAAGCTTCTAACTAAATCAGCAAGAAAACATTGAAAACACTAATATAATGTATGGAAAGGACATGAATCAGCCGTTTTTTTTAAAGAATAAAAGGCAAATATGTAAAAAGATACTTATTTTTTTTAAAGAGATAAAATTAAAATCAGAGTTTATTTTTTCAGTTATCACATTGGTAAAGATGAAAATGTTTCAAAATATCCAGCATATTTGAGGGTGTAGGAAAAGAGACACTCTTTGTGGGCATATAACTTACTGTAACTTTTTAGGAGTCAATTTCACAATGCTTTTTTTTAAAAGATTTTATTTATTTTATTTTTACAGAGGGAAGGGAGGGAGAAAGAGAGAGAGAGAGAGAAACATCAATGTGCGGTCGCTGGGGGCTGTGGCCTGCAACCCAGGCACGTGCCCTGATTGGGAATGGAACCTGCAATGCTTTGGTTCGCAGCCCGCACTCAGTCCACTGAGCTATGCCAGCCAGGGCAATTTCACAATGCTTTCAAACATTTCAGCAGAAATTTTGACCCATCACTTTTGCTGTTAGGACTTTATCGTGAATCACACTGAATGGATTTGAAAAGATGGCGGCATCAGGTGTTGTGACCGTATGCACAGGTGTGTGTCAGCAAAGCAAACAGCCACACTGTTAACAACCTATGCAGCCTGTATATCTCTTGACACGGTACAGCGGAATTATGTATATTCCTAAAGTGAAATTTTACATAGCAGCTAAAAACGGAGACTGATTTCTGCATACCAATTTGAAAAAGATATTCCTGATGTGTTGATAACTGCAAAAAAGCAGGATTCAGACCTGCTTCGATGCACTTACGTATGTGAGGTGTGCTCCCAGGCAGAAAAGAAGTGTTTGCATATGCATGGCCGGTTTCTGGAAGAATAGATAAGAAATTGTTTGCAGTGATTATCTTCTGGGAACTAGACTGAAGTAAAAGGTGAAGGGAGGAGTTAACTTTTCACTCTCTCCCTTTCTGTACATTTGGAATTCCTTCTTCCCAATGTCTTATGAGACATTTCAAACATACAGAAAGTTTCAAAAAGTATACAGTGAGCACTAATACAGTCACCGCCTAGCTGCTGTAACGAACATTCACTATAATTGCTTCATCACTAAACTAAAAGAAAACGACAACTATGAAATATTTTGACAATTTAGTAAGAAACGACAGTTCAGGAAGAGGAATTCAGAAAAATGAAATAGTAATATCAAAAGTACATAAATCTGCTGAAGGAGAAAACGACATAGGATAACGTGATAAACATAAGAACACAAAGCCCAAGGTAACAAATCTAAGCAGGAGCGAAGCCTCAGAGGCTCTGAACTGGGGGAGGCGTTTCCTGCCTGCTGTTCCTTAGGCCTGAGATGGGGGCCTCAGGGCCCTAGAATGGACACACAGGGCAGGTGGCTGTCCCTACGCAAGTAGAGAAGAAAGATACCAGAGAAGTATTGTAATGCACTTTGGGTGTGACTGAGGCCTAGCAAGGAAAGTGTTGTTTTATTTTGTTTTGTTTTTTAAAACTTCCTCGTTACTCAACACTGAGCGACTTCTCTGTGCGTAAACCTTGATTCTGTAGGAAAGACTCGGTGTCCAGAAATCTGAATTTTTAACAAGCACCACCCCCGCCCACCTGGGGTGATTTCATTGCACGGCATGTAGGTGTGGCCACACACTGGCCTTTTCTCAGGGTGCGGTTTTATTTAGTCCCTTGAAGACCCAGCTGGTCCAAGAGTCTGTGGCATTGCTTTGCTAAGAGTGCTTATCTGCTCAGTAGCTCTCCCTCCTTTTCTAAATGAGCCTAATCACTAAAAGTTCGTAAGGGAGTAAGCCATAAAGGCCTTTATCTTTCACTATAAAATTCTCACCCCTCACTTGAGGTATTGTAAATGAGTCATGGCCTAGAGAGAGGAGATAACTTTTTTTTTAAACTTTCTGGTAGTTTGATTGGGTGCTGATGCCGCACCCCTCTTTGCACACTTCCACAGGGCCACTTGATGCCACCTTCTCTCCAAACTCTGATTCACTGGGGTCTTCCAGATCCGTTTGGCTGAACTCTTTAGTTTTGTAAGGGGGAACAATTCTCCAAGTCCCTTCTCTGGTGTTTTTCTTTGGAAGCTCCTTCATCCTGCTATCAGAGAGCGTTTGCATTCTCATCCATTTTCTGGTGACTTGCAGAATGCGCTGGTGGAACTGCAGCTGCTACGTCTTCCACTTGGAACAGGTTTGCTTCCCCTGGAGGATTACTAAGGAGGCAAACTATCCGCAGTTGCTCCTGCCCCACCTCCGTTGTTCTCTCTCATGGGGCTGAAGAACTATCTCCGAGTTTCCCATTTTTTTTTTTCCAAAGTGACAACTCTTGAATTCTTCCTTGTCTGTCCTTATCTTCTCTTTTTCTGTCTCGGCGGATCAATGAAAGCAGAGGAATTTGTGTCTGTGGTAGTCTATCTATCAGCTAAAAAAAAAAAAAAATGTGCTGTACCAAGTAAGGAGTAACTTGGTTTTTATTGTTGTTGTTTTTTTTAATACAATGAACTTTTCTTGAGCTAGTCCTGTGCACCAGGCACAGTGCTCAACATTGGAGACATGTGGCAGTCACATCTCCAGGGGACCTCGACAAGTTCTGGTGGGGAGCATCCTGTGGCATAAGGGAGAGTCTGGAAGTAAATTTGCCGGCCTGGGAGAGACTCTGCGGTGGGGGCATGTTCAGTGTGGTCGGGGCGCCGGGTGCTTGGTGAGAAACAGAAGGTTCTTTGAAGGCTTGGTTCTACTGTCAAAAATCTGAACTTTATTCAACAGAAAATTATTTCTTAATTTTTAAAAATTAACATGGAGCCCTGGCTGGCATAGCTCAGTGGATTGAGCGCGGGCTGCGAACCAAAGCATCGCAGGTTCAATTCCCAGTCAGAGCACATACCTGGGTTGCAGGCCATGACCCCCAGCAACTGCACATTGATGTTTCTCTCTCTCTCTCTTTCTCCCTCCCTTCCCTCTCTAAAAATAAATAAATAAAATCTTTAAAAAAATTAACATGGAGAACACATCTTTCTAGGGTAAAAACAATGAATAAAATCATGCTTTCACTTTCTTTTGTAATCAGTTAGGTGAGGAGAAGTGTGGGGAGAGGTGGAAGGACGGTGATGCTAAAAGAAAAACAGAACAAAACTCAGATTGGGAAATGGTCACAGAACAAGAGGTTTCAGCAAAGAGAAAGCTACACATAAAAGGTCACATACAGATCCTAAGGGCTAGAACAGTGCCTGGCACATAGTAGGTGCTCATGAAATAGTTCTTATTAAATGAAAGAGAGAATGAATGGCATGGGGAAAAAGAAACATAAACGGAAATGGGGAGATGCACATCCGCGGAAAATATCGATATATTGCAAGAAAAATACTGACAGACACCAATCAGAGAGCCATGTATGTATCCAAAGACACAGACTGTAAAGGGAGACAGGGAAATAGATAAAGGGCTGGGGCTCCCGGAGGCTCACAACGCGTGCACGCACTCTTGAGAAAATGACTCCTGAGTCTTAGACGCTGTGCTGCGTATGTGATGTGGACCCAGGGACACTCACTCAGTGCTTTTCATTTATTTTTAAAAAGGAATGGAATCAAATACAGTATTGTAGAATGTTTAATGTGATGAGGTTTGGTGATGGGTCCATGGAGGGAGTATTTGCCGTACTATGCTCTGTATTTAACTGTATGTATGAAACTTTCCATTAAAAAAGTCTTTAAAAATAGGACAGTCAAACACTGAGGCCAGGCTCACCTCGTTCTCCGTTCCGCACACAAAGTCAGGAGAGTTAGGGTTGTCAAGACACGACAACAGATTGGAACAGGGAAGCAAATAGGAGGAGAAGGTCATGTTCACTCCCAGGGTTGGTGTCCTGGTGACTAAGGGGGTGATTTTGCATAATGGAATGACAGGTTTGGAAAGGAAGCTAGTAAGTTCACTTGTCAGAAATGTCGGGGGAATGCTCGAGGAACTATCTGTAGACCAGAGGAAGTTTGTTTCGAGTGGAATGGGGGCTTCGCCAGGCACCGTGGAGAGGCTAGCAGACAGGGAGATACAGAGGTGGGAAGAGGAGGGAGCCTGGCTGGGGGAGGGGGGAAGAGAAGAAAGTCTGGGGGCCGTGGCTTGTGATTCTCAAGAGCGAAGAAGGAGGAGGTTTGGGTGGAAGCCTGGATCCAGGGCGCGGCAAGGGTAACAGCTGAGTCTGTTGAATTCTCCAGCCGCAGTGGTCTCTGTGGAATGTTGCCTCGCTGGCCCCTGCGGGGTTTGTTCCCTCCCAGGTGCTGGGCGCAGTTGCTCCAAGCAGCCCCTGCAGGGTAGGTCAAGGGGTAGGGAGGAAAGAGGTCAGAGGAGAGCGCTGGAGATAGCAGCCTCTGCAAAATACACTGATTCTTCTCCGTATTTGACAGGTGGACCAGAGGAAATTTAGCTGAGAGCCAAGCCCGTCAACAGATTTTTTTGTTTTCACCGTCCCTGTGAGGTCTTGTTTAGGGCATCTTCACATTTTTTCCCTTTGCTGCACATGTTACGGCAGTGTTTCCTTCTTAAATGACAATTTAAAGGAATAAGTATAATAACCCTTTCAACTAAAGTGGCTTTTGAAAATGACAAATCAGTTTATTTAATCAAAAAAACCCCCTTGATGTTATTATGAATTCCCGATATTTAAATACTGTTTAATGGAATTAGACAAAGATACTTTTTTGGACGTCTGAGATTAAGAAGTAGATTTTTAATTTTGTCTGAATGAAAAAAATTTCTAATTCAGTGATTAGTGATAGGTTTAGAAAATCATAAATCCACTTTGTAACGACTTCACGGTAATAAATAAATCCTATAACACCGTGGGTTCCAAGCAAAACTGATACCACGCGCCAAATGAGTCCCAGCTGCCGTTCCGAACGTCAGAGAGGGGGATGGGAGAATTCAAGCTTAATTAATTATTTCCTTGGTTAGAAAACAAAATCTTCAGACAAAGAGAACATTATATCTATAAGGCACAAACCAGCATTTCTAAGATTCCACTTCCAGTTAAGGCCAGTGAACATAATGCCAAGTCTTTCACTGGATTTTGAATTACTCATACGAACTTGGAAAATCACAACAGAGAGTAACTGAGATCGTGTCTAGATAGCTGAAGTCAAAAGACTAGTCTGCTTCCTTTTCTAGGTCACCCCTGTTTCCCCCCAGAGAGCATACCCACCAGGGTTCTTATCTTAGATTCCCTTGCATTCATGTTTTCATCCAATCCTATTTCTTACAAATACCATCTATTTCTTCTTATGATTCTTCAGTATCAGTTGCAATGGAACTTTAAAATGTGTAAGTCACAGGCTGAGTAGTTTCACGAGTTCAAATGCGTTGAACACCAGGTACTGTTGTAAGCCTTCTACACACAATGTCATACTTCATCCTACGGTTCTGTTACCGTCACTGTCGTCACCCCAGTTTGCAGATGAGGATGCCAGGACTGCCAGCAGCAGTTCTCAGCTGGGGCTGCCCAGCGGAGATGTCTGCGGAATTTTAAAGCTGTTGGTGCTCAGGCTGTGACCCACCGGTTAGCTCAGAACCTCTGGAGGTGGGAGCTGGACTTCAGTCCTTTTTTAAAGCTGCCCAGGTGATGACAAAGTGCAGCGAAGGTTAGAACTGCTGACTGTTAGAGCAGTGAACTAACTAGTGCAAAGTCATGGGCTGAATGCTTGGCGGGAAGAGTTGGGTTCGAGTCCAGGTTTATAGATTTCAGAGCTTCGCCCTTAACCTTTCAACTGTATTGTCTGTCCAAGTGTTTGTTTTAAAACAAAAAAGAAAATGATTATCAACATTCCTTTTTTCATATTTTATATACTGTAGAAAAGTGCATAAAACATATGTAGAGATAATGAATGGTAACAAAACACACAACAGTATAAAATCCACACTAATTTCAAAGTAGAACATTGGCAGCATCTCAGAAACTCCCCATATGCTCCTCCCCGATCATAACTTTCTCCCTTCTCCCAGAAAGAATCCTGCTTCTTGACTTTTTTGATACTCATGTTTTGTTTTTCTTTATGTGTCACTATTTATGGAGGCTTCTCTAAGCAATATTGTGAAGTTCTGCCTGTTTCTGAACTTCGCATGGGAGGATTCATAGGGTACGTATTGTTATGTGTGTCTGACTTTTTGCTCAACGTTATGCTTGTGAGATTCTTCCGTGGCATTACTGCTGTCTGTTGTTGCTTCACAGGTGCACACGTTCACTGTGAATGTTCGGTGTTCACTGTGATCTGGTATTCCATGTGTGAGTCTACCATAATTTATTTATTTATTTTTCTGATGGTCCATATTTGGGTTGATTTCAATTTGGGGCAATTGGTAACATGTTTCCTACTGTACATATCCATGAGACTCCGCGGAAGCAGACTTACCAGGTCAGAGTATACGCCTATTTTCAATTCATTTGGCAATGCTAATTTTACACATCTGTTAATATGATCATGTGATTTTTAAACTTCATTTTTTTTTGTTTAATATATCATGAGGTTAATTGATTTGTGGATATCAAACCATCGTTGTATCCTGGCAATAAATCCCACTTGATGCATGGACCTCATTTCTGGGTCCATTGGAGAGAAAGGTTCAAATTTAATTCTCCCCCTACAGATACCCAGTGGTCCTAGCACCATCCTTTGACACGTCTGCCCTTTTCCCTCTGGTCTGTGTGTTATTCGGTCACATGTCCAGTGTCTCTGCATGAGTGTGTTCTGACTCTTCTATTTTGTTCCTTCTGTCTGCTTGTCTCTCCCTGACCTAATACCACATTATATTAATAATTATAATTACAGTGAGTCTGAATATCTGGTAAAGCAAGTCTGATAAACTTTTTAAAGACTATCTTAGGTACTGTTAGGTCTTCGCATTTCCATAAAATTGACTTATCACATCTCATACAAAGAAATCTGTGGGGAAGGCTGGGGAGGGGTGGGCTGGGATGGGAGTAAAAGACTGAAAACTGCACATGAACAACAATTAAAATAAAATAAAATAAACAAAAAACAAAAAAAGAAATCTGTTATATTTTGATTGGGGTTGCAGTGAGTCTATTAACCAATCTGAGTAATTTATGTCTTTACAATTCGGAGTTTCCATTAAAAAATTTAATGAATGGCTTCTAAGAAAGTTGTATAATTTTCTCTCTTCAGATTTTAACTGTTTTCCATCTGAAGTAATCCTATGTCCTTTATATATGTAAAATGTTATCTGTTTAAATTTAATGATAAATTTAGTTTCTAATGATATACATGTGATTGATATGAAGTTACTATACCCATAGTATCACCACTGGACTGGAATATTAAAAAATGAAAAATTGCGGATCATTTCATTAAACGACAGATGCAAAAATTTTTAACAATTTAACTAATCAAATTCAAGACTGTATAAAACCTTGAATTTAGCATGACCAAGACAGATTCAATCCAGGAATGCCAGGTTGGTCTAATGATTCTAATATTAGAAAGTTTATTTACTTTAATTCACCATATTAACCAACAGAGGGAAAAAAATATGATCATCTTGATAGTACAGAAAAAATAATTTTTATAAAATTGATCAGACATTCATGATTTGCAAACTAATAATAGAAGGAAACTATCTTAATCTAAAATAAAGTTAGCTTCTAAAAGTATAGGGCAAATATCATCCTTCATAATTAACACAGACAATATCTCCATTAGGCTTAAGAAGATCTCGTCCATTTCCCTGCCTCCAACCCTGCAATGACAGTGCGTCGTAGCAGGCAGGTAACCAAGGGTCGGTGCCTGGAAGGCAGAGATGGGTCGAGAGCGCCCCCGGTCCCCCAGGGCCAAAGGGTGCCTCCTGCCGCCTGCCCCATGGGCCCCTTCAGGTTGTGTTTAGAGCCCTTGCACCAAGGTTTCCAGGGCCATTGAGGTCCACCAGGGGTTGGGAAAACAACAGTAGGCAAAGAACTTGCTCAAGATCAGGACTGAAACACGTTAACGTGGGTGATTTAGCTCGAGAGGTCTGATCACCAGATACCATGGAGTCTGGCAAAGTGGCTTCTCCCAAGAGCATGCCACAAGATGCACAGATGATGGCACAAATCCTGAAGGATAGGGGGATTACAGAATATGAACCAAGAGCTATAAATCAGATACGTTGTAGTTTGCCTTCTGGTATGTGGCCACAATCCTAGATGATGCGAACATTTATTCAGGCCATGCTAAAAAAAACCCACTGTTGTTGCAGGTGATGTGCGACTGGCAATCCAGTGCCATGCTGACCAATCTGGCACCTCTCCTCCCCCAAGAGATTTTTTATTAGATATTGCAAGGCAAAGAAATCAGACCCCTTTGCCATTGATCAAGCCATGTTCAGACCCTAGATTGCCACCTGATAGATAAAGCTTGACTGCTCCAAACTATATATAGACTTAAGTCTTTACAAAGAAAGGCAGCTACTTCTGCAGGAAGAATAACAGCTCCACGGTGAAGTGTTGGTTCAGGTACTAGCAGACCAGGGACTCCCACAGCTGGCACACCAACCCCACAAACCATGTCAGTTTCCACTGAAGTAGGGACTCTGATGTCCCTCACAGGGCGAAGGTCAGGGTATAGATGTCCACTTCGCAGTCCCCAGCTGTAAAAGCATAAATTCCTGCAATATCAGCAGTTCAGAATATTCTGATCAATCCATCATTAATTGGGCCCCAAAACATTCTTATTACTACTAATATGGTGTCATCACGAAATACTGCCAGTGAATCATCAAATGCACTGAAACTAAAACGTGAAGATGATGATGATGATGGTGATGACTATGATAATTTGTAATCCAGATTTGATGCATGTAACTTGTATACTTGACCCCACTGTACTAAGATTAAATAGGCATGCTGGGTGTTTTCAAGTTGTGTTTTAGAAAACTTAAATAGTATTTAATGAGCAAATACAGTTACCATAGTTTTTAATTGAGATATTGTGTTTTCTTTAATAGAATTCCTAATTGTTTTTCATCAGTCTTTAAGAAAGTTGCTACTCATCAAAAAAAAGATTAAGAAGATTTCAAGGATGACTTCTCTATAACATTGAAATGGAAATTGTTGCCACATAAATTTGGTAAAGAAAAGAAACAAATAGAGGCATAATGATTTGAAGAGAAAAACCAATATTTATTGACATTCAAATGAATTTACAGATAGAGTAAAATTGCCAAATGAATTAGTAAATTTGCATGGTGCAAAAGTCAATATATACAAATCAATTCTCTTGCTATATACCAGCAACCAATAATTAATGTAACTGTAGAAACACATACCATTTAAAATAGTATGAAACTATAAATTAGCTAGGTATAAATCTAATAAATTTTTGTAAACTTTTAAGGAAAATTAGAATATTTTATTAAAATACCATTAAAATCCATACAATGTTCATGGATTGAAAATCTCAAAATCATAAAATTACAATATTCTATCAATTGATTTCTAGATTTTATGTAATTTAAATCAAAATATCAACTTGTTTATTTGGGAGAAACTTGCTAATCTGGGTATAAAATATGTACAGAAAAGCAAACATCAATAGCTCACTTTCATAAGCTTGTAGTAGAGTAGTTGGATATCTACAAATATAGAAAAGAATAATTATTGTTTTTATAAAATACATTTTATTAATGTAATTCTAGCAATAGAATTATTGCTTAATACTTTTATTAAGCAAACTACTAAAAATAAAAAGCCCCATCAAAAGACATCAGTATCTGGAAACACACATCATGTGACAATCATTCCACAGTATTCTTTGTGCGTATAGGACAGATACGTGGAAAAATTAGAATTGTCTCAGTCACTTAGTGTGTTTAACAAATCACCCCAAATCTTAGTGGTTTATAACAACAAAAACCAGTTACCGACTCATAATTCTCCAACTGTAGAGGGCTTGGTGGGATGGCTGTCTCCATTCAACATGTTGGGTGA
This sequence comes from Phyllostomus discolor, assembly GCF_004126475.2. Taxonomy (NCBI): domain Eukaryota; kingdom Metazoa; phylum Chordata; class Mammalia; order Chiroptera; family Phyllostomidae; genus Phyllostomus; species Phyllostomus discolor. Next base: position 195,940,387 of record NC_040905.2, on the reverse strand, counting down.
TGTCGTTCATGTAGTTGCATTCAGCTGGGAATTTGGGTGATTGGAACATCTAAGGTCACTTCCACATTAGGAACCTCTGTTGGGATGGCTGGCATGGCTGGTTTAGCTCAGGGCCTATGGGCTGGGCTTCTCTTTTGCTTTGCATTCCATGAGTCCGAAGGATTAAGCAGAGTGTACAAGTATTTTAGGATCCGGGGGCCTAAGACCCAGAACATCACTTCCACGCATTCTGCTGGGCAAAGCAAGCCACAAGGCCAGCTCAGACTCAAGGAGAAAGGAAACAGACTCCACCTCTCAGTGTGCAGAGAGACAGGTGCCTACGGAGTTGAGAGAAATTTTTGAGGCTGTTAGGGAATGATCTACTACTGTGATAGTAATGTAAATGCTGTTTCTCACAGTTGATTGGCCGCAAGCTGGTTTTGCGTGGTTCTTTGAACAACTTCACTCAACAATCGTCATTGAATATTGTTCCAGGGACTATTTTAAGCACTGCAAGAGCAATGAAGCAAGCGACAAATTATATTGCCCTCACGGAGTCTACATTTGAATGATTCAGGCAATCACTCAAGTCATATGTTATTTTATATCAACAATCAGTAAAATTTGGCTGAAGAGAGAAAGCTTGGTTAATTCAAATAAAAGAATAGGAACAAGTTGTAGCTGTTGACCTTACTCAGTATTTCCCCTGAGCTCATATAGAAAAGAAGAAAAGTTGCCAGAAATATAAATCTTGAGATTGCATTCAAATACACTTAGCAAATGCCTACTTTACACAGAGGCCCTCGCTGGCCTGCTGGAATGGGAGACTATTTTGGAAGCATTTGATTTAGTTCAATTTAATGCGGATCCAGTGGATATATATGAGAGGGGCCAAAGGAGATACCAAAGGTTACAGACATGGGATTCACACCCTTGTTACTCACAACTATAATATCACAGAGGTAAGGTAAGTGCCGTAGGTTTATTTCAATGAAGTGCTAGAGGGGTTCATAGCCAGTGTCTCATTCATTGGTGGGACTCGTTGAGTGCCCGTGAAGGGAGGTCGCGCTGGAGCTGGCTCCTGGAGACTGACCACGTGTTCGTTTGGAAGGGCGCCAGCAGGCTTGCTGAAGGACAGAGCAGCTGGCTGTGCCGTCACCATCGCTCAGGGGGCAGGTGCCTATTTCCGACTGTTTCCAGATGATGCAAGCCGGTATAGGCATTAATGCTACCTCGATGATTTCCATTTTCTACTTGAATTCCTTGTTTAAACGGCCTGTTTACATTACTCCTCTGGGCGACACCTATGCCTAGAGATGCCTGCTAGTTGAAAAAGAACAAACAGCAGCCAGGTATTTCTTATCTCTAATGGATGGCCTGCAAAGCCCTTAGCACCAGCGTTTTTCATGCAGTGAATTTGTAAAAAACGAATAAAAGGAATAGAAAATGATGGGCACACACATCTAGGTGCTTTGTGCAAACACCACGCTATTCTTCTGTCAAGGTGGCTGTAAGCATGGGATACGCAGTTCGAACGGGCTGACACAGAACTGTGTAGGCCTCCTTGCTTCCTCGGTCTCCTCATTGTGAAGACTGGGCTCGTGTGTGAGGTTACACTTGCTAGCCGCTGCTATACTGACATTCTTCAAGTATTGTTTTCATCTGGGTAGTCCTCTACACCAAAGACTAACATGAGGTTTCAATTGTCTACTTCAGCCACACCTTCTCTTTTGGTGTCCTGTGTTTGCAGAATAATGTCTACTGGATTGCAAACCTCTTTCTCGTTTTCCACTGCCCTCCAACAAATGTTAATTAATTAATCAATTCATTCATTCACTCAACAAACAAACATTTATTAAGCAAATATATATACCAGCCATTATTTTATGGATTTGGGATACTTTTAACAAGAAAACAAAGTCCATACTTGATTAGAGCTTACAGTCCAGCAGGGTGAAACAAAATAAACACACTTAGTAAAGAAGGAAATTATATAGTATGTAACCAAGGTGGTGAATATTTGGGAAAAACAGAATAGGGCAGGGGTTTGGGGAGGAGTGTGTGAGTTACAACTGGAAACGGATTGGAAGTGAGTTAGCCTCTGGTCATCTGGGTGCGAGACCCTTCGGGGCAGAGGCAGCCGCCAGAGCTCGGGCCCTAAGGCCCTAAGGCCCTAAGGGAGTTTGTGCAGAAATCTCTAGGAGCAGCCTGACAGGTTGGTGTGGTTGGAGCCCTGGAGCAGGGGGAGAAGAGGGGAGAGGAGGGGAGAGGCAACAGGTTCAGACGGTGTGGACGGAGACCTACAGGACATCAGGACTGGCTTGCAGGGATGCGGGGAGCCACTGGAGGCTCATCAGGAGAGAAGTGACCCTCTCCCTTTCTGTGTGTTCTCGTCATATATTTCACTTCTACAAATGTTATTGGTTTTGCTTTAAACTTCAGTTGACTTCTTTTTGGGGGGTAACTTTTGGATTAATGTTTGCACCGTGTATCTTTTTCCATTCTTTTACCTTTGATCTACCTATGCTCTTATACATACTTGTAGTGAGTTTCTTGTAGACAGCATATTAATGGCTCACGTTCTTGTTGTTTGTTTGTTTGTTTGTTTTTTGAAATCTACAATGCCAATCTTGGTCTTTTAATTGGTATATTTAGATTGTAAGGTAATTATTACTTTAGGGCTTAAGTATGCATTTTTATTTGTTTTCTATTTGTTTCCTCTAATTTTCATCCCTCTGTTTCTCTCTCGCTTTTTTAAAGATTTTATTTCTTTGTTTTTAGAGAGAGGGGAAGCGAGGGAGAAAGAGAGGGAAAAAAGCATCAGTGTCTGGTTGCCTCCTGCACGCCCCCTACTGGGGATCTGGCCTGCAACCCATGCATGTGCCGTGACAGGGAATCAAACTAATGACCCTTTGGTTAAGCAGGCCAGCACTCAATGCACCGAGCCACACCAGCCAGGGCTGTTTCTCTCTTTTTTTTCACCATCCTGTGGGTTACTTGAACAGTTTTTAGGATTCTGTCTTGATTTATTTCTTATCAAGGTTTCATGCATATCACTAATGCTTCTTTACCTCTAAATACTTCCATAGATATTTCCCAAAAGCGAGAACGATGATCTGAATCAGGAAACTTAACATTGACACAATACTTTTATCTAATCCATACCCCATATCCAAACTGTGTTAATGGTTCCAATTATGTCTGTTATGGCTGGTTTCTTTAGTCTCCTTTAAGATAAAGCAATTTTTAATGTTTTCCTTATGCTTCTTGACCTTTTCTTTTTTTAAAGTCAAGGCAATTATTTTTTAGAATGTCCTTCAATTTGGGCTCGTCTGATGTTTCTTAAGGAAATATTCGCACTATTAATTTATAACAGAGGAAGTTTGGAAACAATCTAAAGCTGTTACTCTAAGGGTATGTTTAAATAAATTTAGATATACCTATACTAGGAGATATTATGTAGTCATCCAAACGATGGTATAGACATTTAAGTGCTAACATAAAAGTTGTTCTGAATATATTAAGAGCAAATGGTGAGGCACAAAGCAGTCTGTAAAAATGATACATTTTTTATGACCAACATGTGAATATTTACATGGATAGAATTGCTTAGGAAATAATCAAGAAGAAAATATTATCTCTAGATGACAGCCCAGAGGTTGGTTTTGCCTCTTTTTTAAGTTGTTCTACAATGAAGATCTATTATTCAAACAATTTTAAAAAGGCAGAAGTTTTTCCTGCAAACTTTTCAACTTTTAAATAGCAGTGCCCTGGTTTTTCCAGAAAAATAAAAAAACAGAGATAGATGAAGAGGTGTTAGGATGTAATGGAAAAATACATTGAACTTCAATCAAGGCCAGCGATTACCATTTGCTATTTATAAGATCTCAGTCAGGAGCTTGATGATCTTCGAGCCTCAGTGTTCTCATCTTTAAAATGGGCGTCACAGTGTAACTTTCCTGTCTGCTTCACAGAGTTGTTTGAGAATCAAGTGGAATAATTTATGCTGCTTCTCTTTCTAATCTTTCAAAACCAATACCAATACAAGACATTCTTATTTAACTTCATGGAAAATATTTTGTCGCATAGAAGAGATGAATATTTCCTAAAATTATTTACAGTAAAAAAAAAACCCTCCCAAATGCCAGGCATTTGAACTTCATCCTTGAAAGTTTCCAGAGTCACTAATCTTTTCATCTACTGGAATAGGCAGAGCAGTAAGAAGAATTAGATCAACCAACATTTATAGCTTAAACATGTCCTCAGCTCACATAATTTGTTTTTCCATTTCTACTTCAATTTTTTTCATTTTTTATATGATCAGTTATTTTTCAGCTTTGAAAGAGTGTGGAAAGTTCTTTTTTCCTCTTTAGAAATTTCTGACATGCCACATCAGAGGAAAGAGAAATAAGAAAAAGCATTTAATGACCATGCAGTCGCACCCAGATGCTTCTGGGGTCTCAGTATGTCTGACAGTAGCACAGACCATTTCTGTGATGGGATGCTTTGTCATCTCCTCCTGCTGCCTAGGACTGCAGGCCCATGGGAGTAGCAGGGGCTAGGAGAGGCAGCGGCTGCGGCTGAGTGAGACGATCTGGAAGGAGGTGGTGCCTTGGCTACGGCAGAGAGACTTCTGGAGCCATCTAAGAATTTTGCTGGAAACCAAAAGGGCTGAGGAAAAGGAGGCGGGAGGAAGCAGGAATGAGGCTCCAGCAACCGAAGTCTTATCAGGTCACAGACATAGAACATTGGTTTGGTTGTGCTTATGTATCTGCATCCAGTGGATGGTCCTGTCTCAGGCTGGTAGTCTGACATGCCACACAATCACGTGTATTGTCATCATGAATGTTAAGTAAATACGCAAAAAACAACGCTTGTTCACATATGGAGTTTGGAGATCAAGCTCTCCTCTTATATCTTATATATGGCCATTCATTATGTTACACAAAGTTCATTGGAAAAAATCTCCTAGCAGCATTGCAAAAGAATTGTAAGCTCACAATACACCGAATCAGGAAGTCACTGAGTTACTGTAATACATGCTTCAGCTGTTTTTTTTTTAACGATGACCTAAAATGTATCCTCAAAGCAATCTAAACAGTTTAGATATCAAAAACCATGCTGTGAAGCAATATAGCATAAAAACTAATATTTTTTCCTTTAAATATGAAGGCTGATGAAAAATGAACTCTTCAGCACTTTTAAAAAAGATCTTAATTTTTTTCTTGTAAATTTAACACTGAAGAGGGAAATAGATAATGAAATAAAGCAATTAGGTGTATTTATCAAAAACATGACAAACTTACCTTCATCGGGGTGCAAGAGCGTTTTGACACTGATTGCCTTTTATTGCTCGGGCCCTGATGTCTGTCCCGGCCCCAGGACACTGCAGTGATGCTGAGGGCTTCCGTGGCAAGTGGGGAGGGCCCTTGCTCTGCACACAAGGTCAGGGAGATGAGTCAGCCCAGTTCACGTATGCCCTGAGCCTTTTTATTTTCCATGTCTATTTTCTGTTGTTGGGTAATTCTTCAGATTATTCAGATATCATGAGATAATTTTTGATGGAATTAAATGCCAATAGCTCGAATTGACATAGTCGTTGCACCTTATATAGAACTGGTATGAAACCATTAATTAAATGGCAATATCAGTGATCCAGGTCAATGATGACTGGGGTTACAAAAGAAGCATTATGACTTTTTTTTAAAAGATTTTATTTATTTATTTTTAGAGAGGGAAGGGAGGGAGAAAGAGAGAGAGAGAGAAACATCAATGTGCAGTTGCTGGGGGCCATGGCCTGCAACCCAGGCATGTGCCCTGACTGGGTATCGAACCTGCGACACTTTGGTTCGCAGCCCATGCTCAATCCACTGAGCTACACCAGCCAGGGCATTATGACATTTTTAAGGCACATGATGAGAAACTCAAAGGAGCATCTTTATACTTTTTTTTCCATTGCCACAGAAGATGATCGCTGAGTTAGAAAAAACAGTGTAGCCTGTGGAAAAACGCTACTCAGAGTCAGCTCAGGATAAAGACACAGGGAGCTACAGCATTGCACGGCCTGACCCTGCGCCGCACAGATAATTTTGGAGGGAAACACAGTCTTCCCTAAACTCCAAATAAATTGCATAAGAATTAGCAATATCTTCCATGAAGTGATATGAAGTAAATATCCCAGTATAAACAAGCGGAACAAAGTCCAAAATGGGCCATAGCACATACCAAGAAGAAAAGGAACAGTTAGTTAGACAAACTGGCTAAGGTCATTTGAAAGAACAGTTGCTTGGCAACTGAGCTTACCTTAGAGACTCACTTTGTACTTAATAGAATGCAGCAGAAGTGATGTCAGAAAAGGTCAGAAAAGGCCATGTGGCTTTCATGTTTATTTCTCGGGAATAAAGGAGCCACAATCTGTCCCTGGATAGAAGAGGCTGTGTAAGGAGTTTGACAAGCCTAAGAGCACCATGCCAGAGAGAGAGCGGGTAATCAGCTGAGCTCCCAGCAGAAGGCTGGCTGCCCTTGCCAGCAACGTGCCTGGGATGTCCAGCCAGGTAAGCCACCAGGTGCCACTGTGGCCTTGGGGGATATCTGAATGCAACCTCATGCCGGACCCATGTGAGAACTACTTAGGTAAGCCTTTCCCAAATTCCTGACCCTCAACATTGTGAGCAAAATCAAACCATTGTGCTTCATGCTACTAAATGGTGGGATAATTTTTATATAGCAAGCATGACTGGAAAAATCCTGTGGCCTCATACATTTTAACAAAAAGCAAAAGCAAAGTTTCAAGTGTCGTTATTCAGCTGTGAGAACCCCAGAGCAGGCACTCCCTGTCACCCGTCACTCCCCTGCCCGTGTCCTCCCTCAGTCATGCCTTCGGGCTCTGCATCTGCTCCAGATCTCAGCAAGCCAGTGTGCTTCAGGTACGTCCTATACTTGGTCATTATTCTAGTAGTTTCCAGCTCTATAAAGTCTGCGTGAGGAATTGTTGTTGAAAACCAGCAGGAGGAAAGAACATGTGTTTGCTCAAAGCCACTGATTGGATTTTGAATCATTTTGATTCTCTCTGACATTCCAAGAACAAGATGCCTGTTTTTGCTAGATGCTTTGCTGCTGAGTAACAGACTCCAAATCGGGGTGCAACAGACTTTTGTTAGCTGTCCATGTGGGCTCAGCGTTCTCCTTTCCTCCTCCCCTTTTGAGTTTCCTTAGACTTCCCTTCCTTAGGTTACCATGCAGGCAAGAGGAGCATGTAAGAAGTAAAATTTTTCTTGACAAACGTATAGGCGTTTTACATTTTGCCTCCTCCATTACTTCTCTGGCCAAAAGTTAAGGAATCTAATACATATTTAGTGAAAATGTATGGGCTAATACTAGAGAACTTTCACAATTCAATAGCTACTTGAAGAGAGCCAATGCTCTTTCCCTCCCTGCTCCCTCCCTCCCCTTCCCCCTCCCTCCCCTCCCCCTTCCCTCCCTCCTTTCCTTCCTCCCTTCCTTCCTTCCTCCTTTCTCTCTCTCTCTCTCTTTTCATTATTTCTTTCTTGATACAAGAGACTCCATCCCTGGTATTTCCTGCCCCCCAACCCTGTTTTTTGCCCTAGAGATAAAGGCAATTTTAAAAATTCATTTATTTACTCAACAAACATTCACTGAGCATCTAGCATGCATGTGCTTCACTCTGCTTTAGCCACGGGAATACATGAGCGAACAACACGGTCCCTGGCCTCACGGAGACTGCGTGAATTAGTTGGTTTAAAGCGTCTGCAGAAGAATAAAGTGCAGCGAGAAGGACAGGTGTAGGGATGGAGCAGAAGCTCTTTGCAGGTGTATCGGAGTCTTTTTTGATGAAGTAACATTTGAGCCGAGATCTGAAGGAAATTCTGTGGATAGGATAATGCCCCCTCCAAAGATTTCCATGTCTGGATCTCTGAAACTCGTGCATGTGTTAACTCTCATGTAAAAGGGACTTTGCAGATGTGAATAAGTTAATGACCTTGAGATAATCTTTTCCTTGGGAAGCATACGTTATTTTCATAGGGCCCACTTACATTTTTCTTCTTTTTTTTTAAAAATTGAAATTGAGATTTAAAAATTTTAAATGAAAAATTTTGAAATATTTAAAAATGAAAACGATGGAACATTTTAAAAAAATAAAACCAATTTAGTATATTATTAAGTTAATTGTCCCTTCAGCAAACTGGGTAGACACTATCACATTTGTCTCTGCCAAGAATGCATGTACTGCGACCCATGGAAGAATCAATAATTTGGTGTGTACAGTGCACTCTTGTCTTGAAGCAGCTCATGGCCATTTACAGGCTTTTCATTCATTTTGATGCAGTCCCTGAAGGAGAAAGGAAATGCGTCTGTCTCTGCAGACAGTGGGGTGTCAGGGGCTTCCAGACGGACGCGCGGGCATTCCGGACTAGATGTTTTCCAGCCAGGGTCTACCCCCAGACTCCCCGTTCCTTTCCTCTGTGTCAGGCTGGCTCCGTGTTACCAAACAGTCTTGCCCCAATAGCAAGGGTGATTCCTCTCTACTACAATCTGCAGATACAGTATACTGTGATAATTGTACTAAATTGTAAGCATTTTGGGTGCTGTCATAGTTGCCATGACATTTTATTCTGTCCAGATTCTCAAAAGGATAATGTATGTCCAGAGAGCACCAAGACGAAGGGAGGTTACCTGGCAGTTCACTGACTGTCATTTTCTCAGTTGTTCAAGAGCGTGAAAGGATATAGACTCTTTCTCAAGGCACATGCACTCCGCACACCGTTATGCACCCTCCACCCTGAAAAAGTAAACAAGGGCAGTGAGTAACTTCTACTTTTATAATGCATAAGCTGGCATCCCTGCATGAGAGATTAGCTTGGTGAAAGTCGAGGTGACTTGTGGAAGAAGTTGCTATTTCAGTTTGTACATTGTTAGAGTGTCTGCAGCAAGTGGAGTTAAGCTTTGCCGTCAAGCATGTTTTGGGCTCTCTCATGCTGAATAAGTGTGCACGTACTGTTTCGCTTGGGTCTTACTCATGCTCTTGGTATTTGTCTTTTACGGAGAACGTTGTTAATGTTCAGCCAGAAAGCTTTGTCACAGAAAAAGGTGGTAGACCACTGGAATTTCACTCTCAGAAGACAAAGTAGACTTTCTTCTCTACTTTAAATCCTTCCAAAGAGCCGAGTTGCTGAGGAACTGGAATCGCTCTACGGAGCCTAAGGACGATGTATGTATTTTACTTTGAAATAATGCTGAGAGAGGAAGAAATAGAGAAATAGATACTGTTGGCATACTTCAGTGAAGGATCATTTTAGGGTGTGGTTGATTTGAAACAGTGACTTATCTAATTGCCAAATGAAACTGAATATTAAATCATTAAAAATTTTTTGGTTCCTCTTTTTGGTGACAAATACGCCCATTTGCCTATCTTGTGCCCTAGACTTGTCGTCAATTTTTAGTGCCAATGAATGTTGCTACATACACGTGCATTCTCCCTTCCATTAGCGCATTATGACATTGTTCTGGTCCATGCCTTCCCTGTGCCCCAGAGGCGACAGGAGGCCTTAGAAAATCAATAGATTAGGGAGAAGGCATTCTGATTAAACACCAGAGGTCATAAAAAATGTCAGCAAGAGAGTACGAAGCAGTCACTCGCTGCCATAAAGATTCTTTCCCATATCCGACTTGGGCAGTATACAATGGTGGTGAAGGTTCTGGAATCAGACTGTCCAAGTTCAGATTTAGTGGCGGCAGCCAAGTCTGCCAGACTGGTCCTCTGGTGTGGCCTCGTCTGGAGTGAGGCTGCTCAGCCTTCCCTAGTGCCTACGGTTCTCGAGGCTGCTTCTCCAAACTTCCCAGCAATTTTAATAACACCCTTATCAACTCAGCCATAATTTACTCTGTTGCTTACAACTAAAGACTCTAAATGCACACAGCCATCTAAGAGTAGCGTAGCCATGTCTTCGTACATTTTCATTCCCTTCTCCTACCTAACTTCTGTCACACACATTGCTCAAACGTGGACACCTACCATTCTAGGCCATTGTGTGGTGGAGCTACGGGCCACCTGGCACTCAGCACGTGCACCGCCGTCTGCTCCGTCTATAAAATAACAGTCTGGAAGCATTTGATATTTCTTTCACCCACTCTTCCCACAAAAACTTATTGAATAAATACCAGTTCTAGGTCTAGGCTAGGTATTAAAGTTGAATTATTTTTCAGTGAACTTTTATTGCACACATATATTCTTTTTATTAAAAATCAGAACATAACAATTGAAGACAAGTTCCCTCTGACCACCCCCATTCCTGTTCCTCTCTATACCTTTCTCACATGTACCATTATTTCAACATTAGAGTGACTTTCTCAATGCCTTTTTCTATGTAAAAAATAAAAACTATGAATAACAGAAAGCCACTCTATGTGTTCTGGGTGTAAGGATTTAATGTGGGTTTTAGGGACTTATGCCTTTGGACTGGAAGACGATTGGAGGAATGACGGGCATTTCACTTCTAAATGGCTTTATCAGGCAGAGGAAGTAATGACGTGCAACTGAAGTGGACTCTGGATTGGCAAAGGAGAAAAAGACTTCATTGTAATTGCTTATAATGTTGAAGTAGTGGGAGCATCTTCTGGGCACAAAGGACTGTTCAGAAATGTACACTAACCAAACAAACAAGTGAGCAAAATATAACCAGAGACACCAAAACTAAGAACAAACTGACAGTAACCAGAGGGGAGGTGGGAGGGGATAGCAGGGGAAAAGGGGGAAGGGTTTTCAGGAACAACTATAAAGGACACATGGGCAAAACCAAGGGCAGGTGGAATCAGGGGAGGGAGGTGGGGATGGCTGGGGTGGGGGGAAATGGAGACAATTATATTTGAACAATAAAAAAAATGTGGGGAAAAAAGAAATGTACACTAACCAGCTCAGGCCCTGGGAAGTCCATCTATATCAGAGAAACAGCATGTCCCTCTGCCTCAGATGCATTTCTTGCTCATCCTGGCAAAGAGCGATGTGCTACCTGCGTCCCTATGGAGTCACAGTGGAGCTGACTCCACCGTGGATTCCAGGTGCCTTTTCTGCGTGCTGTTCCGCCCCATTCTTGACTACTCCTCATTCATTCATTCCACCAAACCTCACTCTCCCTTTAGCATTTCTGTGACAGAGAATGGACAAAGGACACAGGGGGAAAGCCTGGAATCACAGTGCTGCATTGAGATGAATGCAGGGATTGACGGAAGAGCCCAGGGACCTTAGGAATATTGTATAATGAATATTTCCTACACAGAATACACAGTGTCTACTGAATGCATTGAGTAATCAACGGACACTTGTGCTCCATTGCCTGGGGAGCTTTCTAGTCTCTGCCTCATGAATCCCACTGGGCCATTCTTGTTTTGTTATTTGTTTAACGATATTGAAATATTGCTTTTGACTTAGAGTAGCATACCATTAAATGGCGACAACAGTGAAACGGGGTTAGAACAAGAACTCTTGCTACTGCCATTAGCATACAATGTTACAGAGGAATTATTATCAACATGGTCATTTCTGTGTGCTTGGGGAGTCCTAAGAACTCTTCATCTTCGTAGCTTCTTGATTGGCTATTAAAGGTCTGTAAATAAGACAACTATTTGTCAGTTGCACTAGCAATGTCCTCATTTACAGTTGTTGCCCCGGTGCAATTATCAACAGTGTTTTAGTTTGAATGTTAAATTATATGAATCATCTTGTTTATAAAAGTCTCCCTCCCTGTGGACACAATTATTCCCACAAATCTCCATAGGTTTTTAAATCCCTAACTAGTTTAACTCATATTCCCTAAAGTTTGGGCAGATGTTTTCTGATTTTTTGTTTGTTTTCCACTTGTGCCTTTTTTTACAAAATTAAATTTATTGGGGTGACATCGGTTCATGGGATCACACAAGTTTCAAGTGTGGTTTCCATGACACACGACCTGTACATTGTTACACTGTGTGCCCACCACCCAAAGGCAAAGCATCTTCCATCACCAAATATCTGGCCCCCCCTCTTCCCTCCCAGTCCCCCACCCCCTTTCTTCTGGTAACCAGCGTGCTGTTGTCTGTGTCCATGAGGTTCAGTTTCATATCCCACATATGAGTGAAACCACATGGTTCTTAGCTTTCTCTGACTCACTTATTTCACTCAGCATAGTGTTCCCCAGGTCCATCCACGTTGTTGCAAATGGCAGTATTTCATCTTTTCTTGTGACTGAGTAGCATTCCATGGTATACATGTACATCATCTTTATCCAGTCCTCTGTCGAAGGATGCTTTGGTTGTCTCCATGTCTTGGCCACTGTGAATAAAGCTGCAGTGAACTTGGGGGTTCGTGCCTTTCAAATAGTACTTTGGCCCCTCACGCACAGCCTCATCTGGGTGCTGACGTTGGTTACCTTTTCTGCTGTGAACATATTGGCAGTAAGGCACTATGTTTTCTTTTAATCCTCTCTTCTGTGATTAGAATCTCTGACGGCCCGTACCCAGAATTACAAGCTTGGCACGTTGTGGAAATTTGTAATGGCTAGAGGAAAATCCCATGATGCAATGTTAAGTGACAGAAGAAGGATTTAAAAGTGGTTCCACGTGAGGTACTAATTAGGATTTTTTAAATTAGTTGCGGCTGGAAACGCAGCGATTTGAACTGGGGAGTTCTTATCACTTCAGGAGAAGGTTATGAATCAAATATTTTGCTTTTTAGTCATACAAATAATTTCTATTCCATGATTCATACAGAGTCAAATCCTGTTTTACCATCAGAAAAAGAATGTAAAACAACACGGTGGTGGTTGTTGTCCCTTTTGCCTAAGGAGTTCAGTGTTCAGAAAGTTCTAGAGGTTCCCCGTCAATTTTTTAGTGGATTTTAGATTAGTGACAAACCCCGCCTTATTTACACATGAAAAGAGACCGAAAGATTTTCAAGGCTTTTCTCTGTAGCAACTTCAGTGTTTCTCCCAGAGAAAGTGGAGTCGAGGCCTCTTTTATTGCTCAGAAAAACCTCTCATTGAGGAACTCCTCAGTCTGTCAGTGAGCCCGAAGAAGTCTGACGGGGCTAGATGGCCGGTTCTAGGCCCCTCTGATATTTCCTCTTCGTATTCCGGACACGAGTTCCATGATCTAATCCAGACCTAAAACAATCAGTTAAGAATGGTGGATGCTCTCTGAGGCACTTGACCAGCCAGTGCATCCTTGTGCGAATTCCCATCTCTTTAGAGGCAACCAACGTGATGCTGTAAAAAAACCCCTCATCTTCCAAGTCAGGTTGACCTGCTGTTCACTCTTTAATCCACCACTTACTAGCTCTGTGTCATTGGACGACCCTTTAAAAAAAAAAAAACCAAACCAGCAACAAAGAAAAGCTTCTTGTGAAGTTTTTTGGCCCCCTTAATCCCTCCCAGTCCCCCACCTCCTTCCTCCTGGTAACCAGCGCGCTGTTGTCTGTGTCCATGAGTTTCGGTTTTATATGCCACATATAAGTGAAATCATATGGTTCTTAGCTTTTTCTGACTCACCTATTTCGCTCAAGTTCCCTCTGTTTTCTTAGAATCATAACAATGTCTCATTGATTGTGGGGAACATTTTTGAAGTTTCTTTTGTGGTGCCAGATTTGTAACAGGTACTTTGCAATTATTAGGAAAACGGTCTGCTCTAGCAGCTTGGATGCAAGGACTGGCAAGTGTGTTCGTTTTCAATTAATTTTCCATGAATGCACGTGTAGTCCAGAGGGTGTGAGTCTTGCTTCCACATGCCAGGTGGAGAGAGGGGACTGGCAAGTTGAATCAGTCCATTGGCGCTGTTGTTTTGGCTTTTGCTCCATGTTGCTGCTGTGGGGAGGCCGGTCCCCCTCCGCGGGATGAGTGCCTGTCTGCAGTGGAGAAAATGGTCTTGAAGCTCTGGGTTCCTGCCAGCGCTGTGGTTCCTGGCTGGGCTGCCGCATTCTGTGCTTGGTTGCTGTTCTTCAGTCAGCTCATTGGATACCAGAGGGGCCAGCTCTGCAGGGGCTGCCTATCTCAGCTGCCTGCTGCAGCCTTTCCCCCCTGAAACCCAGGCTTGTCTTGAGGCTGCACCATTGACTCAAAAACAAAACACAAAAACTAACCTTTTCCCCCTCAGTGATTTTTCCTTTCATGCACCAATTGTCTCTGTCTGCAAGCATCTCCTTCTCAGTGCCACCCTGGTTCATCCCAGATTTCCCTGGGGCTTGGACTGTGGGGGAACAGAGGCTGTGGTCTCCATCCTTTCCTCTTTACAGATGCTGGGCTTCTTAGGAAAGTTGATAGACTCGCTACCTAGAGCTTTCAGGGAAGAGCAGCAACCTTTCCCAGGCGAAAATATAGAAGCTGGCTTTATATTTGCATAATCAGGAGTCGTCCCAAAAGTGAACTTTCACAGCATACAGGCCAGCTCTCTTCCCCGGTCTCTTCTTCAACCTCAGTGTCGCTTCAGAATAAAAACAAAGCAAAGCAAAACAAAGCAAAGCAAAGCAAATGAAGACTCTGCGCCTCATCAATCACCCTTGTTAGAGTTCATATATTTTGTAAATTCTAAGACAACATTGATGGAAGGATGCAGCACTATTTTATGTCCCATTAAGGAAAACAGAAAAGCGAGCAAGCAAGCAACGCCTTTGCTGATGAAACCATGAAGCATTATGGATGGTAAGGCCCGTCCCAATTTCAGAGATGTTAAAATATGAAAACCAAACCAAACCACACCAACCCCCCCACAAAAACCCCAACCTGAGTCTTAGAGTTGATGAAAAACGATAGATGATTTTACCATTAGTAAGAGTTAAAGAACCTCTGCTCTCACTGGTTAGGAGACTAACCAGGCCAGATGGCTGGCATCCTGTAGATTCAGAATGAGGTTAAAAGGTTTGGGGTAAGGAGGCGAGGCGAGCGGGAAAGAATAATGAGGCAGCTTTACTTGGTTTGTGTTAAATGCAAGCATGTTAAATTCATGAGTGAGAAACCCCCTGCTTTAAGTCTTTGTTTCAAACTTGAAATATATATATATATATATTTCTCCCTTCTTTCCATCTGGACTTTGTTGAAAATATCAGGTCAAGCCAGCCTGGAAAAAAAAATACAGTGGAGCTACCTTCTGCAGTATGACATCACGTCTCCCCTGTTTCTCATTATAAAATTGGGTTTCAGATGTTAAAATCATATCCTCCTCAACCCTCTGTGCTTCCCCCCCTCCCCCCGCCCAGCAATCCCATCCTGCTGGAGTTTCATTGTTTTTACAGTTGAACCTCAGTGCCAGACACACAAAATTATTCACAAGACATGGGAAAGTACATCTTACAACGAAGAATTGAGCTTTTACAGTTTTTTACTTTCCAGTTTTTGTCCTACATACAAAGGGATATTTTATAAAATGACAAACTGTGGATTTGCTAAAGAGCATGATATACTTTCTTAGCGATATATGGGAAATTGTAACATAATTTAGAAACTAATTTATACAATTTTATTTTTAAAATTTATAAAATGAATAGTGACACCATTAAAATAATTTTTAAAATTGTGGAAACACGCTACAATAATGGGATGATGCTCGTCTTTCCACCGGAAAATGTAGAAGGGCTGTCTAACAAGTTGGGCTATAACATTGTTTCCAAAATCTTAATCTAAAAACATCCAAACTACATTATTGAAATTTAGTTAATTTTTTTTCTTTAAGGAGCAAGAATTTATAGTGAAACCACAGCTTCAAATATGCTCCAGTGATTTATTAATATTATTTGAAAATTATAACCCCGAACATTTTGTTAAAGAGGCACATTTGTGCAAGGTGCTGTATTTTCTGTGTACAATGAGCACTTTATTCGCCCAAATTTTTGAGGGAAAAATAAGGATGCACATTATACATGGGTAGTACTAATTCCATATATATGTAAATATTTTTAATTCTTTTATTTATGCTTGTGCATTAAAAGTGTAACTCTAGAAGGCAATGATGATATCCATATGCAAAATAATACCCTAGAATATGATCATTAGTTTTGTAGATATAAAGAAATAAATAATTGAATTAAAAAATTAAAATGAAAATTTTTTTTCCTGGAAGTTTGGGTCACAAATGTGGGTGTACATTATACACAGGAGCACATTATGTACAGCAAAATATATTATTTATTAATGTCAGTTTAAAATAGCAAATAGCCTTTTCCAAGACAAGTTACATTGCACAGAATTATATCACTGGAATGTGCAAAGCTGTTACCTACCGATCTGTAATCTCTAAGTATCTATTCAGAGAGAAGTTGTAGAAAACTGGAAAATGAGTAAAGGAAACTGGAAGTGTGGATTCTGGCAGGAATGACAGCTAAAGTGCTTTAGCTAAGAATAAACAGGGAGAATTCAGAGAGCTGATTTATAAATAGCCATAAAACTTTGTACCCTACAAAGAAAACACATTCTTTTTCAATATGTATAGATATTTAAAAATATATAGTTATGTGTATTAAGATATACGAATTATTGATACATTAAAAAACGAGAAATAATTTAAATCCCATTGTTTGATCCACTAGAAAAATATCAGAAATTGAAAATAAACAAGTCAGCTCATTGAAAATATTTTTAAAAACTGGGTGGCAGTTACTTGTCCCTGTTTATGTGTTTTTCCATTTTACATCGTATTAGAATTTTTAATTGGGCCCGTGGCCAAACAGGAAAAGACTGCATTTCCCACAATTCCGTCATTCTAGGTGTAGCCACGTGACTCGTGTGGATGGCAGTGCGATGCAACTTATACTTTACAAATTGTTTCCTTTCTCCTTATGCTTCCGTGGGGACGGCCAGAGTGATTGAGTGATCTATAAATCGTGGTAGAGAAACTACCTACTGTAGTATGGCAAGACAGAGGAAGGTGGAGCCACTCTTAGCCCTGGGCTGCCTTGTGGACATTTACCCGATTTGCTGTGTATAATGTACCCCCATGTTTGTGGCCCGAACTTTCAGGAAAAAAATCTTTCATTTTAATTTTTTAATCCATTTATTTATTTATTATATTTAGAGACAAAATCAATTATCATATTCCAGGGTATTATTTTGCATATGGATATTGATATTACTTTCTAGAGTTATACTTTTAATGCATAAGCATTAATAAAAGAAAAGCATTTATATAGATATGGAATCAGTACTACCCACATATAATGTACATTCTTATTTTTCCCTCAAAAACTAGGGCAAAAAAATGCACATTAGACACGGCAAAATACGGCACCTTATCATAGCCACTGTCAATTCGGACCTCTCAGAGAAGCCAAACCAGATTTCTCACTTCTCTGTGTCTTTCCGTGAGTTGAACAGGAAACCAGTTGGAGCTGAGATTATTGAAAAGATCATGAGAACACTGGATATAAGATCTTACATATTGATGTGGCAGCATCTTGCTGTTAGAGCATGGTACAAGGGAAATAAATATAGTTTTTTATGAATATCTTTGAATGAAACACAGTTACTCAGAGGATTTAAACATCTTTCCTCTAAACCGCCAATACCCATATAAACCATTCCATTTAACTCCCCATCCCCCGCACCAAATGTGTCCTGTTGTGTGTGTGTGTTTGGATAATCAGTCTGTTCTGTCCAACAGATTTAAATGCAGTGCCTGTTTAGATAGCATTGAAAGCAGCTGTGATGTGTGAATTAAATGCTTTGATCTGTTCTTCTGGAAAAAAAAAGATCTTATATATTGAAAGCTAAAAGTGTATCTAGAATGCATTCTTTCAGGGCATTTCCATTTAATCACTAAAAGTTGCATAATAATCAAATTAATCTAAGGAAAGCAAGATAAAAATAGATAAATGTAAAAGAAGAAATTAATCAGGACTTATAAAACAGAGACACTACCAATAAAGTTCACCATGTATAAAACAATGTATTTATGAAGTAAAATGAGATCTAGTTCTAAAAGTTATAGAAATTGACAAGAGAATATGATATTTAATATTAACAAGTATGAAAACTGGCAGTTTTGTAGGAAAATATATATCACTCAAATTGAATCAGGATAAAGAAAAATTGAATAGACCAGTAACTTTGAAATACTGCATTTTGCTGTATATAATGTGCACTTTTTTGCCCAAATTTTGCAGGAAAAAGGAGGATGTGCATTATACGTGGGTAGTACCTGAAATACCTTATATTTGTTCATCTGTTTTAATATGATAGAAATATCTCTCTTAAACTATCATTGGCATCATACTTAATAGTAAATGCTAAAGGCATTTTATAAAGACTACAAAGAGGACAAGAATACTGTCATTCATCATTTTTTCTTTCAGTTTTATTGAGATACAATTGACATACAGCACTGTGTAAATTTTCGTGCAGTTTGAGCCAAGAACAAAGCAATATTATTATTATTTCTTAGTGATATTCTAAAAACTACAACAATAAAACAAACAAAAGCTACAACAATAAAAAATTCAATAGAAAAAAGTGATGGAAATTAAAAAGTCCAGTTAAAATAACTATACTAGTATTTTTCTATATGTGAGAAACAACCTATTGGTAAGTATAATGGAAATATATATAATTAAAATTTCAACAAAGATGATTTTTAAGTTAAGGAAAATATTTAGAACTATGAGAGGGTATTCAAATAAAAATAAATAAATGGAGACATAACATGTTTTTGATAAGTTGACCCAATAAATTATCAATTCCCCTCAGCTTAATTTACATATTTAATGTGACTTCTATCAAGACCTCAACACAGGTATTTTGAGCCTATCGATTTTTTTGGTGTGGAAGTATATGAAGTCAAGAATATGCAATACACATGCAACAGTTTTTTTAAACATTGTTTTTCTTGAGCTGTGATTAATACAGTAAAATGTACAAGCCTTGATTTTATAGCTTAATGAATTTCTACAAATGCACGTACCCCTTTGACCACCATGCAAGATGTAGGACATTTTCATGTCCCTAAGAAGTTCCTTTGGTATCCCTTCCAGATGACAGCCTCAACCCAAAAGTAGTTACACTGTGACTTCTATCTTCATAGATTAATTTTGCTTGGTATTCGATTTCATAGAAATGAAATCCCAGAGTAGTCGGCACCCTTTTGTGTTTTTGTGACACTCATCTAGGGACTGTCGTTATCTGTATCAGCCATTTGTTCCTCTTTATTGGTCTAGTAAGAGTCCATTGCGTGGCTATAGCACAACTTGTTTATTCTCCTATTGACGGACATGTGGATTATTTTAAATTTTTGGCTATAAGGAATAAATGTGCTATACACATTCTCAATCAACTCTTTCTGTGGCTACATGCATTCATTTCTCTTTGGTATATATATATATATATATATATATATATATATATGAGTAGAACTGCTGAATCATGGTGTAGGTGAAAGTTTAACTTAATTAGAAACAGACAAACATGTTTCCAATGTGATTTTTACCGTATTTCACTCCCACCAGCACTGTGCGTGAAGCCCAGTTGCTCCACGTTTTCATCAGCATTTGATACTGTCAGCCTTTTAGTGTTAGCCATTCTGTGGTGTAAATGGCATTTCACCATTTTGATTTTCATTTTCCTCATTGTCTTAGTCTGGGGAGCTGCTGTAACAAAAATACCATAGACTGCATGCCTTAAAAGCATGTCTTTCCTTTTTGGTATTTTTTTTATTGTATAATTCCATTTAAATGAAAAGTCTAGAAGAGGCAAGTCTGTAGAGACAACAAGCAGATTAGTGGTCGCCGAGGGCTGGGGAAACCGGGGAGTGGCTACTGATGGGCACGAGGGTTCTTTTGGCGGATGATGAACACGTTTGGGAATTAGGTAGTGATAGTTGTGTCACCTCACGGATACACTAAACTACATGGAACTGTGCACTTTTTAAAATGGTGAATATGATGGTATTTTCTCAAAGGAGAAAATGAAAAAGTAAAAAACAGAACCACAAAGAACAACAAAGACTCAGGCCTCGAGTTCCCTCTACTTTTCCTTTCACTTCCCTGTTCTTCAGAAGCATTCTGAGCTCCAGTGAATCTTTGCCCTGTAACTCTCTGTAGATCAGGGCATGGTGTCAGGGGATGTCAGGGTCCCAGTGTGCCGAGGGTCAGTTCAGCGACCCGTGACTCCCTGATTGGACCCTCATTGCCACATTTCCATTGAGTGAGGACATCAGGAACCACATTTAAGTATGGGGGTGTGGATAACACTTTATGGAGAAACTCCTGCACCAGGCAGCCATCAGACATGGCTAGGGGCTCTGTATCGGAGGGTGTGAGAATCAGGAGTGGATGAGAAAGATTTAGTGCATATATATCTGCCTGAGAGGCAGGAGGCCTGGCTTTCACTGGCCTGATGCCCCTTCCTGAGTGGTTTATGGCCGATTCCTTTCATGCCTTTAGATTCAGTTCCCCACCCTCACTCCCATCATTCCTTAAAGAACTAAGCACCTAGTCTCTCCAAGTCCCAGCTCTGCCAATGATTTGCTGTCTGACTTTGGACAAATAGGTATCATTCTCAGGTTCTCAACTGATCATTCATACATTGAGAAGATTAGACCTGTCACCTGACCTTCTCCAGGCCAGAAGGTTTTATTTTCGTGTCCTGATTGCTCTCTCTGCAAGCCTGGTTTTTGATCCATTGTGGAGTGTTCTGTGTTCATGGTATCTCAGCTTCCTCGAGTTCCCCAAACTCAGTCTACAGCAGTGGTCCATAAACTAGTCTGCATGTGTGTGAAAATTATTAATTATAAACATTATCTTACATCTCTTTTATTCTCTGCTTTTTAAAAATTCTTCCCCCGCCCCGTGTTTTAATTTGTTTATATCGACCTGTCTTCAAATTCATTGATCATTTCTTCTGCTACATCTAGTCTGATATTAAGCCTATCCAATGCATTCTTAATTTTAATTATTTTAGAATGCCTTTTAAAAATTACTATTAGTGGTTTAAGTCCTCTGTCGAAATTATACATGTTTTCATACATGAGGTTTATTTTTGCTCTAATTTTAAAAATATTTCTGCTGATGATTTTATAGTCATTTTCAGCTAGTTTCACATTCGGGTCATCTCTAGTTCTCCTTAGATTTAGAATACAAGTCACATTTCCTTGTTCTGTCCGTGAACTGTAACTTTTTGTTATGTTTGAAAACCATAGAGACTGAAGTAAATATTCCTTTTGCCCAGAAGGGGCATACATTTCTCTTCTAAGGAAGCTTGAAGCAGGGGCTGGGAGGGGTGTTGCTTTAATCCTGTCAGGAATTTAATAGGATTCGAGCTGGTTTGCAGCTTTAGTTACTTTCAGGTTGCATTTGTTTTCCAGTTTCTTGGGCGTGACGTCTTTTCTGTGTATATAACAACCTCTTCCTTCCCTCAGACTCTTGGATCTGTATTTGCTCTCCAGCCTTGCTCCCAGATTCCCAGATGCCTCTGCCAGACACCGAGCAGAAGCCAGTGGGGAGAACTGCTGGAAGGACAAGCTCTGCATTTGGGGTTCCCGAGATGCTATTCTATTACATCCGCTCACGTGGCCCATTCATTATGCCAGGGAAAGTTTCACTGGCTTCTCCTTAAGCCCCCAGATTCTCTCTGCAGAAGCTTGGCAAGGGCTCCCGGGGGAGAAGCAGGCCAGGGCCTCTGCTCACCCAGGAAGGGCCTGTGCCTCTCCGGAAGGCTTCGGATTCTTTTCATTCATAGGTCTCTGGTGTGTTAAAACATGGGAATTTAAAAGGTATCCATATTGCCCTTGCTGGTGTAGCTCAGTGGATTGAGCGTGGGCTGCGAACCAAAGTGTCGCAGGTTCGATTCCCAATCAGGGCACATGCCTGGGTTGCAGGCCATGACCCCCAGCAACCGCATATTGATGTTTCTCTCTCTCTCTCTCTATCTCCCTCCCTTCCCTCTCTAAAAATAAAGAAATAAAATCTTTTAAAAAGAAAGATTCAGTAGAAAAATCTCTTAAAAAAAAAGGTATCCATATTTTTTCTAATTGTTCCTGTGAAAGCCATGGCCTGTCACAACCTTCTACATCTTAACCTGAAGTAAAACTCTGCAATAAAATTGTAAAAGACAAAGAATTATGAGGTGGCATTTGCATCACAGAATTTTAAAACATAGTGTAATTTTACATTGTGGTATTGGCGCAAGAGTAAACCAATGTAGTTTAGTAAAGCAGAACAGAATAGAAACAGACAAGGATTTTAGCTTGTGATAAAGAAGAAAGATGATTTATCCCCCAATTTTTCAGGTAATATCTTATTCAACATAAGAAAAAAAAGTAAAGATACTGCCTTTTCTCACCCATTACTTCAAACATTATTGCATAAGAGTTAATTTGAAAAATAAAACTGTAAAAGAAAAACTCTAATTGATTCTGCTTATAAGGTTAGTAAAACATTTCTAACCATCAAATTAAATAAAAATGATAAAGAAGAATAAAAAATAACCCTGGCTGGCATAGCTCAGTGGATTGAGCACGGGCTGCGAACCAAAGTGTCGCAGGTTCAATTCCCAGTCAGGGTACATGCCTGGATTGCAGGCTATGATGCCCAGCAACCACACATTGATGTTTCTCTCTCTCTCTATCTATCTCCCTCACTTCCCTCTCTAAAAATAAATAAATAAAAATCTTTAAAAAAGTAAAAAATAAAAATGTTCTACCTTCAAATTATTATAAACAAATTTTACGTTCTACTCTAAAACAGGTACAATATTTATTTATATTAAATAAATGACACAATGTTCTCATCCTTAAAATATAAAGAGCTCTTGTAAATCACTAACAAAAAGGCAAACAGAAAAATGTCTTAACAGGTAATTCACAAGCAAAAGCATAAAAATGGCTTACAACTATATAAAAAATGTTTCCATCATTAGTAGTCAAAGATCTCTCATGCCATTTTTTTCCCTCCCCCTTTGAGGGATGGGAAATAACTTTAATAGGTTAACAGGCTTTTAAATGATAATTTAAAAATAAATTGAAAATTAGTCAGGGAGTGAATTGCTTACATCATAGTTAACACGCCAGATTTAGAAACCTGCTGTGCTTCTACTCAGTTCCCTTGACTACTGAGTTTTTTCTGTGCCCATTTTGTGACACTAAAGTTAATATGATTCTCTGTGTAAATTGATTTTCCCAGAACTCACCAGACCAGAGATGTGGATAAGGGTCACTGCTGTCATAAATTCTACTGGCACTTGCCCAAGGCTGATAAAGGATGTCAAGTCCTTTGAAGTCCTTCTTGGTTGTTTGTCTCATGCCTTTAGCTCATATTCTCCCACCACATGCACTGTTTTGAATGTCTGACATTCATGAGACTTCAGGAGAATCTCAACTTGGCGTCATCACCGCTGCTGGTGTGCACGGTGACAACATGGATAGCATTGCCCAAAGGTGGTTCCCCAAGTCCTCAGGCCCTTGGGCTGCCTAAGTGCCATTGCAGTTTTTCCAGTTTTCACCAAAAACCAAAGCTATGCTGTGGGTAGGCAGAAGGGGGGAGTCTGCACCCTTCCCGATTCTGTGTCATATTTTGTCACTTGGGTAACACTGTGCACCCTTTTTTCCCCTCAGGGAAACAGTTTCTTTACCTTTTTCTTACAACCTTTCTGTCTATTCCCAGGTGTTAGGCTAGGACCAAGAACAAGTCATACCCTTTTCTTCCACCCCAGTTAGAGTGTGGTCTCCCACACTAAGTTCACCTGGACCGTCTGCTCACACAAATGATGGCAGACAAATGGATACCCAAGCTACCCGGCCACTCCTTATCTGTCATGTCCAGACTCGAATGACTCTCTTTAGACTCATCCACAATACACAAGGACACACTCATCGGCTGAGTTGGAAACAAATGATGCTGCATTCCTTTATTTCTTCCCGAGTTTATCCCTCAGAGATGTCAGGAAGGAATAAGTGATGTTTCATTCCTTTATCTATTAAACAAAAAAAAATTTTTTCACCCGTCGTGGAAACTTTACTTCAAACGGGCTGTGCTGCTAACACTTGTTTGACCTTGGCTAACCCATTTTGCCTGATGGCCCTCACTTTCTTTCTCCATATGATACATCAATATCTCTACTTATGTTCTAGGGACATGGTGAGGCCCAAGTTATTGACTGCAGAGAAACAAATGGCAGAGCAGCCCAAGACAGCCATAGCGAAAATCTGGAAACTAAACCAATGAATCAACTAACGAGGCAAAAACCTCCATAAGAAAGAGGACTGACCTGCTGAGCTTTGGTCCCTCAGGGAGTATTAGTTTTGCCTTTCCTGTTAAAGTGATGGCAACCAGGCTGGGGACTTTGGATAGATTATTTATTCAATGTGACAGCCCCCCCCTCCTCTCTCTGTCTCTCCAACCCTTTACCCATGACCTTTTCAGATTCTTCAAGTTTTTAAAACAAACTTCATCAAAGAACCAGAATTAGGTGAATAGGCATTGATTACCTGGGTTACCTTTGTTCTTCTTGTCTCAGAAAAAAGTTTAAACATTTCCCAGATGATCTTTTTTTTAAATGGAGATATAATGACACATAACATTATATTAGTTTCAGGTGTACAACGTAATGATTCAATATTTGCATACATTGCAGAATGATCACCACAATGCTTCTTGCTACCATCCATCACCACATGACTTTTATTTTTTTGTGTGATGAGAACGTTTAAGATTTACTCTCTTACCAGGTGATATTTACCTATGGAAATGAAGGGCAGCAACGGCAGCCTTTTAAAATTTTAAATCACCTCACCGATGCTCAGGAAAAAAAAAAAACCCAAACATTCTGTAGTTCCAACTGCCTGTGTGGTGGAAAGAAAAATGAATGCTTGGAAAAGGCCTGTTGATTACAGCTTTCTCTTGTTAAAAGAGAGGTTGCTCAACGAGAAACGGGAGATCACAAATCTTCCTCTGCTGGAACCAAAAGATAGAGTTATAATACTCTAACAAAAATAAACCCTTCTCCTTCGGTGAGCTACCCAAACACGGCGCTGCTTGAATCATGTGCTAAGTTAAGTAGGGAGGCCTGCGACGCAGTAATTACTCCAAGGAGGCTGCAGGGAAAGGAAAGTACATTCCAGACACCTAATCATTTACAATTGAGTTTAATGAGGTAATAATTTACAGCTTTGGGGGTGGAAGTATGGAAAGGTCCCTGCCAGGAATTGGGCAGACTCTTGAAAATCCTGGAGTTTAATGAAGGCATGGGAGGGTGGACTCATACAGCCGGACTTGTGTAACTTCATCTGCTCAGGGCTTGGACAGGAAGCAAATGACAGGGCACTTGGGACCTACATCTGGAAACAACATGTTTCAAAGGATTTTATAAATCCAGCAGTAAAAGAAGAAGAAGAAAGGAGAAAAAAAAACCCCTAGAGGTGAAAGGGCATAATTAATGGGGGGATGGGGAAGCACAATAGGGAAGGGCCATGGCAGGTTCTTTTTAGTGCGAAGGAATAGCATTTCATAATGTCAAGGTCAGTCATTGATAATAATGGGCAAAACATGCTTGTCAAGCCCAACATGAAAACGAGGGACTGGAGTTTCTGTTGGGGATAGGATGTGGGTGAAGACCCCAAAGTAGTTCAGGATCTACACTGAGCGTACCCAAATGCCCCTTTTCTAGGTTCACGATATACTGAGTTAATTTTCCTCTGTGTTCACCAGTACTCTTTAAATGCAGCTAATGCACAGGGGGTGTTTGTCTCAGAGCTGGAAAAGGGAGACACGATTACGGAGCGTGGAGGCAATGAGTAGCTGCTAGACTGGCCTTTCGTCATATCACACCAGTGACGGGACATACACATAAACCAGGGTTTTGTTTTCTTCCCACTGAAGCTGAATGTCCTTCCTCTTTCATTTTCACCCCATTTCAACTCTCCTAAGAATCAACTGGGAGCCTTGCAGTGTCCAAGTCCTCAAAAACATCGTTTGTTTGTAACCCAGTTTCCTCCTGTTTTCCTTCCCTAGTTGTTTCTGGAAGCCGGGAAGAAAGTTGAGAAAACAATGTGGGTAGAGCCAATAGAACAGAGAGGAGCCTTTCCACACTTCTTGACTTCAGAGAACATGGATGTGGGTTGAAACTCATCCCATCATCAGGCTGTTATTAAATATTTAAGAAGTAAATACTGCCTGACTTGTGTGTGAGGCAGGCGAGGGATGCTGGGAAAGGGACGTCAGACTCCCAGCAAACTGTTCTACTGATCACGCGAACACTCCCCATCAAAGTCAGAATTGCAGCTAACAGCGCTGGAGCATTTACTCTGTGCTAAGTGGTTTACGTGTATTACTTCATTATTTTTTTCAGTAACCCCGAAAGTATGAAATGGGTCACACCTTTACCCCGTTTTGCAGATGACAGAGCTGAGGCTTATAGAAGTTGATAGCCCGAGGACAGTAGGATGATAGGTAGAAAGGAAAATTCAAACTTGAACTCCATCTGATTTGAGAGCCCACAGTCTTAACTCCAATGTTACATTGCTTGAATTTTACCTGTTTGGGTATCGGGTTGTGGGGACTTAAAAAAAGATTTGGCTAGATAACAGAGTGATGGTCCTACCTCTAGAAAACCATTTCATGCCCTCCCCAGAAAAAAAAAAAAAAAAAAAAAAAAAACTATAATTAAAGTATCACATCTGATATTTGAATACAGGAAAGAAAGGAGTATTTTTTTCCCCTCATGCCATACCGTTTTATCACAGATCTTAGAAGCCAGCTCAAAGAAAAGGGGGAATTGGTTTCAAAAGCTTTATTTTCCTATTTTCTATGTCTTTTAATTTTGAACACAGGCTCTCACTGATTAAAAATCACAAACAAGTTTTTCAGCTTTCCAAGGTCTTGAGTCACCTTTTGAAGGTCTGGGAAGGCCTGTAGACTGGAACAGCAGCTATTCTTTGGAGAGCCGCGCCTGCCTGTCCGCAATGAGAAACAGGCGACAAGGTCATTAGTTATGGTTTTCGTCCACGTGAACTGGGACGGGCTTTCAAGTTAAATAAATCTCCACCGAAAACAAGCTTCGATACACTATTGCTACTGCCAGCTGTGAAATCTGAGATGAGACGTGCTAATGAAGGTGGAAAAAATTAGAAACGTTTAACATTAACCTCTTAGTTCTTCCTCTTTCTGGTCTGCAGAGTCAACAGCCTGATTACTGGAATTTCCTTCGGTACTGCTCAATTTATTTCCAGTTTTAAGAACATTACATTGCTAATCTTAGAAAAACCAATCTCTTACTTGGAAAAAGTATAATTAGTTACCCACAAATAAGACTATTTTCTCTCTTTAGAAGATCACCAAACTACTAAAGTAAGACCCTCCCATTTCCCAGACCAGCTAATACCAACATGTGTTGGATTGTTGATATCTCATGTTAGTTCCATGATGCCAGAATTTTCATATACTTATTTACCTATCAAGTTCAAAATAAAGATGAAGTACACTTGCTGCTTCTGTTTTTATCCTTTGGAGGAGTACGCTAATCTCCTTACCCAGCACGACTAGGGGTTGAGCTCTTGTAACAGATTACCAGCCCCCCACCCCCACCCCTCGAAAGTTTACCTCTTTAAATTCCGGATTTAAAAATTTACAACCAGATTTTATGTTCATCTTTTCCAAAATATAGGATGTATTTGCCATCTTCTTAAAAGAAAGCTACTGAATACAACTTAGCCTTGTCTTTCCACATCTCAGGCTGTTGACTTAAACAATTATTATCTCACGCTACCTTGTCTTGGACCGTGTGCTAGGAGACTCACCCCTGAGGTGTGAAGGGTTAAGCTAAGGCTGAATGAAACCACAGTTGGTCATTTAAGTTCTTGCAAAACAAAGGCTTCTGGAACTTGTGTGTGTAAATGTGTGGGGGTGTGCTCCCTCTAGCACCATCCTTGGAGTTGGTTGCTTTTAATCATCTGTGGATGGACTGCCTAGCCCCTATATTTGGCTCAGAGAGAACCTGCTAAGCTCCTGTGTGTAAGCTTGGGCTTTGGGACATCTGCATAGGTCATTTGTAGGTTGCGGTTGGTCCATTTCTCATTCTGGACCGTGTTGTAGATATCCCAGACCGCCAGACGACTCACCCCTGAGTAAGCAGGCAATTTTTCTGATGTTATGCTCATTTTGCAAACTGTTAAGTGATTTCACAACTCTCCATCTCACATCTTCCTTCCGTTATGGATCCTACTTCACTGATGATACTACCATCGATTCCAGTCCCCCCATCAGAGACAAAGATAGTAGCATGAAGCTTTGGGGTACATGATTTTATAAAGTCAGGTACATCTGGGTTTGACTGTCTGCTCCCCAACCTGGTAACTGCATGATCTTAGGCATGGTTGTTTATTCTTCTCACCCATCCATTTAGCAAATATTTATCGAATATGTGGTATGTGCCAGGCAATGTTCTGGGCCCTTGGGATAGAGTTCTTGGAGAATACAGCTTAGCTGGGAGAGGTAGGCAAAACCAACCAAATAAACATATGATATGTCAAATGGTGGTGGTGCAAGGAATTGGAGGATAGAGAGTGTGAGCTATGCATGCAGGAGAGAATGGGAGGCGTGGGATCTGAAACACCAGGTATGGTCAGGCTTTTATGGCAGTTTTGCAGTCGAGGGAGGCAGAAATGTGTTAAGGTAGTTGGGAGGGAATGTGAGGTCAAGTGAGGATTTTCTTTTAAGAGCTAGCATTTTTGTCTGCTGATGCGAATGGCTCAGCAGAGAGGGAAATTGAAGAGGGAGAGAGGAAACAATTGTTGAAGAAAAACAGCTCGGAGGCCAAGGGTTTATCCGTAGCCACAGGAGGGATGGTGGAGAATGAGAGCATACACGCCAATTCTTGTTTTTCTGTTACTTCTGTTTTCCCAGTGAAAAATAAAGTAGGCTCATCATCTGGAGAGGGGATGGGGAGGAAGCGCTGGAGGTTTGAGGAGAGAGAGCAAGGTACAAACTAGTCATTTTAGAGAACAGGTGGATGAGTGAGCTATGGAAATCGGGTTGAATGGCCTAGAGGCTCTGAGGGACGATTTGAGATTAGTGATCATCATTGTAAAGCTAGATCAGTTCTTTTCTTTTCTTTTTTTTAAAGATGTTATTTATTTATTTTTAGAGAGGGAAGGGAGGGAGAAAGAGAGAGAGAGAAACATCAATGTGCGGTTGCTGGGGGCCGTGGCCTGCAGCCCAGGCATGTACCCTGAGTGGGAATCGAACCTGCAACACTTTAGTTTGCAGCCCGCGCTCAATCCACTGAGCTATGCCAGCCAGGGCTAGTTATTTTCTTTTTGTGCAACACACTTCCACTGTTTTTCTGACTTTTTTGTTTTGTTTTTTAAAAGTATATTTTATTGATTATGCTGTTACAGTTGTCCCATTTTTTTTCTCCCTTTTATTCTTCTCTGCCCTATATTGCACCTCCCATCAGCATTACCACATTAGTTCATGTCCGTGGGTTGTAGATATAAGTTCTTTGGTTTCTCCATTTCTCATACTATTCTTAACCTCCCCCTGTCTGTTTTGTACCTACCTCTTATGCTTCTTATTCCCTGTCCTTTTCCCCCATTCTCCCCGCATCCCTCCCCACTGATAACCCTCCACGTGATCTCCATTTCCGTGATTCTCTTCCTGTTCTAGCTGTTTGCTTAGTTTGTTTGTTTGTTTTCAGGTTCAGTTGTTGATAGTTGTGAGTTTGTTGTCATTTTACTGTTCATATTTTTATCTTTTTCTTATATTTGTCCCTTTAACATTTCATGTAATAAGGGCTTGGTGATCATGAACTCTTTGAACTTGACCTTATCTGGGAAGTACTTTTTCTGCCCTTCCATTCTAAATGATAGCTTTACTGAGTAGAGGAATCTGGGTTATAGGTCCTTGCCTTTCATGACTTTGAATACTTCTTTCTAGCCCTCTCTTGCTTGTAAGATTTCTTTTGAGAAATCAGCTGATAGTCTTGTGGGCATTTCTTTGTAGGTAACTGTCTCCTTTTCTCTTGCTGCTTCTAAGATTCTCTCCTTGTCTTTAATCTTGGGTAATGTAATTATGATGTGCCTTGGTGTGTGCTTCCTTGAGTGCAACTTCTTTGGGATTCTCTGACTTTCTGGACTTCCTGGAAGTCTATTTCCTCTGCCAGATTGGGGAAGTTCTCCTTCATTATGTTTTCATATAAGTTTTCAATTTCTTGCTCTTCCTTTTCTCCTTCTGGCGCCCTTGTGATTTGGACATTGGAACATTGAAAGTTGTCCCAGAGGTTCCTAAGCCTCTCATCATTTTCCTGAATTCTTATTTCTTCATTCCGTTCTGGCTGAATGTTTATTTCTTCCTGCTGCTCAAAACTGTTGTTTTGGGTCCCAGTTTCCTTCCCTTCACTGTTGGTTCACTATATATTTTTCTTTATTTCACTTTACATAGCCTTCACTTCTTCCTCTATTTTGGGACCATACTCAACCATTTCTGTTGAAATGGCATCCTGATTACCAGTGTTTTGAACTCTGCATCTGATAGGTTGGATAGCTTTGTCACTTAGTTATTTTTCTGGAGTTTTGATCTGTTCTTTCATTTGGGCCATATTTCTTTGTCTTGACTCACCTGTTATATTTTAATGGGCGGGGCCTTCGGTACTCCCCAGGGCAGGGCAACCCTCTTTGTTGGGTTGTGGCACTGTATGTAGGAGAGGTGTCAGAAAGGGAACAGTGCTCCTTGCTCAGCTCTTGTCTGGTTTACATTCACTTCCCCTGCTACCCACAAGCAAACTGGGCCCTTCTGGTGCTGATTCCTAGGTGGGTGAGTTTGTATACATTCTAGGATCCTGTGGATCTCTCTTACGAACTCTCCTGTGAGGCTGAGAGCTTCTCCCACTGCTGCAACCCCCATAGATTTTTACAGCCAGAGGTTTTGAGGTTTTCTTTCCCTACACTGGAACCCTGGGTTGTGCTGTCTATCTTGTTCCCCAGTTGTTCCTCATGGTTTATCCACATGCAAATGTGAGACTACCAGCCACTGCTGTGTCCACCTGGTCCTCCAGCTGCCTTGCCACATGCCTGCTCCCCACCAGGTGCCCATCTCCACCCCGTCCTACCAGTCTGGCTGAATGTTTCTTCTTTATCTTCTTGGTTGTTGGACATCCATACCATTCAATTTTCTGGCAGTCTGTTTTTTGTTTTTAAATTTGTTGTTGTCCTTCTTTTGGTTGTGTGAGGAGGCAAAGTGTACCTACTTATGCCTTCATCTTGGCCAGAAGTGCGCCTTTTTTTTAAAAAGGTTGTAATACTACCATTGCCTCTGAGAAGCACTGGATAGATCTGCTTCCATCTTCTCCTTCACACATGCCCCTTCATAATTCCTTTCCCTTCTTCCTCCTCCCTTAGCAAAGTAAGTTAGTGGTTTTCTCTTTTGAATTTCTGGAACAGCTTACATGCACCTTTATGATAGCACTCTTCAATAAACTGCAATCATTTTTTTACATTTCTGCCTCCATCCTCACCCCTACTATCAATGAATTTGTATTCCTAACCCTTCTTTACAATGCCTTCATATTATAGATATTTTGGTAAATGTTTACTGAATGGAGGAAGGAAGGAAAAATAAAAGTTCTACCTCTTATTTCCATATTTACAATCATTCCAGATGTCTTATTTCTAGTATTCAAAGATTAAAAAGCAAATAACCCTTCATGAATCTAGAGACGGAATGGCAGTGATTTTTCTTTGGATTCATTTGGGAGATTCCATTTATCTTCTGAATCCTTGTTATTTTTCTTCTGGTGTGTCTTAACAAGGAAGAATATTTCTTGGCACCCCTTTCACAACACAAAGTAAAAAAGGTTTATTTTCTAACAACTGTTTTCCTTCCCGAGAGTGGTAAATTACACAAAACATTTCTAGGTTAACCAAGGCAACTGAGAAATTTTGACTTTGACCACGGCTGAGGCAACTTGCTTTGCAGATGGCTGCAGGCGCAGACGGGCCCCGAAGCCGGTTGGGGGGCTGTAATTGATTTCAGATGTGCTCTGCATAGCGCTGAAGATAAACGTCCCAGAGGTAGATTATTGGAGAGCTCTTTAGCTGTTTCTAATAAAATTTTCTTAAAAATTCCAAGATACTTTTTCAACAGATGCATGTAATAATTCTAGCATGAAGTAAGTGGTCCTGAATGAAAACTACACGTTTGTTAATAATTTTTCATTTCCCCCTAATTACGAAAGGGCTTCATGGTCTTGGTAGAAAAATAGAAAATTACAGATCACTATAGAGAACAAAATAGAAAGACTCACTAGGTGTTTATACATACACTTACACACAGAATGTAGTTTTGTATATTGACTTTTATGTGATATTAGATCCTGAGTTTTTCTCTCATTACAATTTTTTTTCAGGGAATGACTTCAATAGTCTTGTAATATTAAATATCAGTGTTCTTTTCACAGTTTTCCATGTAGTCTTGGGGATTCTTAATGGTGTTTCGGGGCCACCACGGGGCTTGGGGGAAGCAGGAACTGGAAGGGAGGCCATTGAGTTGATTGGGCTCTAGGCTCCCTTTGCAACTTTTCGAACCAGGCAGCTCCACATTTGACTAATTTACCTGTCGGACTTCTGCACAAAATTCTCCTAGAAGAAGGGTTCCTAAGCATATAAAAATTTGAAATCAATTACTGATGTATCATAATTTCTTTAACCACTTTGTATTTGTGCATATCCAGTTATTCTGTAGTTCAAGTCATGTTATGGATAACTTTGTACCTACATTATGTATATACATATCTATATAATAAAATATCATATATTACATATAATTGTATAAAATATATAAATTAATGTATTTTGCCTCTCTAAAATATATAAATATATAAATATATAATTATTTCCTCTAGGATATATAAGAATATACTGACCCAGATACTGGGACAAGTTTAAACATAGTTACAAGGTCTGTCTAGAGGGTATCCAGACATGTAATATGAAGAATAGAGACATTTATTGGAGAAGATACAAGGTACAGGAAACATTGTACACAGGACGATGACACCTTACTCCCCTTCAAAGTAGGCACCTTGGGACCTCACAAAGTTCTCCCATTTGCCATAAGCTACCCCATTGTATTTTCCTGAATCTCACTGAGGGTCTGAAATCTCTTCCCTTTCAAAAGTGATATTAGTTTTTGGAAAAGCCAGAAGTTGTAGGGTGCCAAATCTGGGCAGTAAGGGGGCTGAGTCACCTGGGTGATTTGATGTTTTGCCAAAAAACTTCATGAGCCGTGATGCAGGAGTGGGCGTGTTGGCATGATGAAGTTGCCAATCACCAATTGCCCAGAGCTGTGGCCTTCTAAATCATCCAAAGTTCCCACAGAAGAATGTTCAAGCTTCATGCAAGATTTGATGCAGATTCATTGCTCTACTTATGCAGTCATTTTAAATGTGATTGCCACACAGTCCACATGCTCACTCAATGGCATCTACTACCCCCACTGACTAGTACAGTGAAGTCGTCATTGTTCACACATGTGCATTCCGGTCCACTCTCCTTGGATGCTAGGTTATATCAATGTCACACAAACCATTTTTGTTATAGTAACAAATGACTGGACTTTTTACAGACAGACCTTGTGTGTATCATGCTATATACATATGGCCTGGAGAACTGGTTGTAGAAGTTCAACTCCTAACAGAGGTGTGCAAAAGGACCTGTCCCATAGCACACAAACTGCCTCTTCTTGATGTTACTTTCCAATTGCTGGCTGAAAAGTAACATTACTTTTATTCAATGAATTTTTTGCTAATATTTCTATTGGAGCATTAGCGTTTCTTCAATGGACTTTAAGATTTATAAGTGTGCATTGTATATTATGGGTACTAATCTTTGTCTTGTTTGTGGCTATTTTTCTACTTCGTCACTTAAGTGTTATGCCATTTTTTAGAATATCATTTAATGTGTTTTGTGAAGTCTAATTTACCAATTATTTGCTTCATGACTCTTTGCATAGCTTTTATACTTGGAAAAGTCTCCATTTACTTAAATATTCACCTATAATTTCTACTATTCACCTATAATTTTAGTTTCATTAAAAAATTAACATTAAATCACAGTAGTTTATTTTGGGGTTGAGACATATTTTGTTTAAAATTTATAATAGCTATTTTTTAATTATTTTTGGTAATCCATGTCTGCCTTATTGGATTATTAATGCAATTATCCATTTGAGAATGCAATTTAATTTATACATTTGCCTTTTATATAACAGCTTAACTAAACTATATTATTCACTCTGATAGTTTATTTGAAGAGTTTCTTGGCATTTGTAAAAGGAAAAAATATCATGAGGAAATAATTATTGTTTTGTTTCTTCCTGTCCAACCTGGACACCACTTACCTTTTTTTCTCTCCTTACCCCTCTGGTAGGCATCTGGTACTCAGTTGAATAGAAGTCGTGATTGTGGGTTGCCTTATCACGTTGCAGCCTTCCACAGGAACACTCTAACTTTGCATGACTCGGAGTGATTGTTGTAGACTTTCCATAGATTCTGTTTATCGGGCTAAAGAATTCACTTTAATTTTTAATTGCTAAGCATTCTTTAAAAACATGATTTATCTTGGAGTAAGCAATTTTCCTTATCCAGAGAAATGTTTTATTTCTTTCCTCATTTAAAAGGGGACTGAATTACACAAATTAGGAATTCAGATGTCAATCCATCTGAAATTGGAGACGGTATTTTTTTATACATTGCTGGATTCAATTTGATAATATTTTATTCAGGTATTTTTTGATTTACACTATTAAATAAGATCGGCTTATTTTCCTTTCTCACAGAACTTCAGTATTCTGTTTGGAATCAAAGTTATATAAGCATTATAGAATGAGTTGGGAAGCATTTCTTATTTTCCTGTTTTCTGGAAGAGAATATTTGGTAGAATTAGTCTTCAGAACCAACTGGGCCTGGGGTGGGTGTACATACATGTGTATTATATAATAACAAATATTATTCTGGTCGGCTGTTTGCAGAGGTGGACATAAACCATGGGACAAGATAATCCCATCCCTGTATAGACATGAGAATTCTCCAACCAACTGTTAGAGGGTATTTACCCTTTTTTTCACTCTGGGCTCATGTGCCTTTCTTTGGTCAATACAGTGTAGTCATAGTTGTGCTGGGCTAGTTGGGGGCCTTTTTAAAAGACTGGGCAGCTTCTCTTTTGGCTCTCTGGAGATCAACCACCATGGAAAGAGACTCACGCTAGATTACTGACAGATGAGAGGAGACAGAAGGATCTCCAGCCAGTCCAAGTCCGATCCTGCCACCCCAGGCAAAGCGCCAGACACAGGATCAAAGCCGTCCTGGAACCTTCAGCCCCAGATGCGCTGCCCTAGACAACACAATGTGAACGAGAAATAAACCATCTATTCTGAGCCCTACCAAGATTTGAGAATCATGGGAAGGAATAAATGGTTTTTGTCCTGAATTCTTGTGTGTAGTTGGTCTATTTCTGTTTCTTGTTTAGTGTGATTGATGGGACTGATATCATCTGGTTTCTCTTCTGCCCATCTCTCACATTGTTTTCTTCGTATTCTTTCATGACGTATTTCAATCTGGGAGTGTAATTCCCTTTTCTTATTCTTGTTGTTCAAAATAGTGTAGCTCTTCCTGCCTGCTTTTCATTTGAGATGAATGTCAGAATATTTTTGTCAATTGTTTAAACCCTTTGGAATTTTCATTAGTGTTGCATTAAATTTATGAATTATTTTGGGAAGGATGTTTTCATGATTATCTTTATAACCTAAATCATGATTTGTCTTTTCATCATATGTTCTAATATTTTTATATTTCTTAGTGACTTTGATAGTCTTTCTATGTTTTATTTAATCCTCCATTCACTCATTCATTCATTCCTGCTTCAAAGGGCACGTTTCTCACGTTGCAGCCTACTGCTACAAGTGTAACGGACTGTATAGACTGTGCTTTGTTTATTAATCCTGTCACCTGATATTATTTTTGCTCTGCTTCACACTCTTTTTTTCTACTTCACACTCTTTTTCTATTTATTTTTATTTTATCTTGGTTCTGATGCATCAGGGCCACCTGGAATCATGCTGTGGGCATTCATGGCCAGAGTTTTATACCCCAGCTCGCTTGGTCCTTGGACGTGGGCTGCCTGGAGAAGAGTACGACCGTGGGCAAAGCAGTTCTAGGCAGATGAGTCTGATCCTAAAGTTGCCGTCAGCTGGAGGTTCATTGCCGACCACATTCCTTTTGGCTGCGCAGCAAGTTCAACCTTGAAGGAGGACCTGGGCGGTGCGTTGCTGTGTTCATCACAGACTGGTTCTGAGAAACCTGGGCAAGTCCTGTCCTTGGCCCTGCCAAGTGGAGGTGTACGAGGTGGTTCTCTGTAATATCTGCTCCTTCTCACTGTGCTGAACTCCCCGTGTTTTTCTCCAACACGGCTTTGCCTCTTTTCCCTGATGGGTGTTTATTTAACTTGCTTTAAAGTCACTGGAGAAGCTTGATTTACAGCTTTGATGTAAAGAGTGACGGCAAGCCCCTCAGCATGTAGCTGTTCACACATAAGCCGCAGCAAGGCCTGGCCCTGACAGAGCAGGAGGCCTCGTTTCTGGTCTTGGAAAGAGGTCCCAGCTTAATTGCCTCATAGCTTTCCATTTAATTGAAACCCGTTGGTATGCCACTGCCATTGTTTTCTCTTTCTACATTGCTTTTGTGGCCTGCAGATATTTCCATGAAGTTCTAACTCCAGGCTTTCTGTAAGCAAATGGACCTAAAATTTTATTAATACCTAGCTGGCTACTGTCTCTACTTCTTTACACCCAGAAGATAATGTCCCTGGCATTTTTTCTTAACATTTTATTCCTTTATTTTTAGAGAGGGAAAGGAGGGAGATAGAGAGAGAGAAAGAAACATCAATTTGCGGTTGATGGGAGTTATGGCCTGCAACCCAGGCATGTGCCCTGGCTGGGAATCGAACCTGCGACACTTTGGTTCACCACCCGCGCTCAATCCACTGACCTATGCCAGCCAGGGTCCCTAGCATTTTCAACAGACGTTTCTATCCTTGAAGCCAATTGATCAGATTCAGTTGATGCCATCACTGAAAAAAGTCCATAGGCAGAGCAAAATTATTTTTCTTTTTACATTACCTGTCTCTCTAATCATCTCAATTGGGTTCTCCTTAGGACCATGAGCTAATGAAAGGAAGACAAATTTAGAGATGGATATGACAGCAGCAGACCCCTAACTTATGTAATTAAACAAAGGTATTTCCATTGCATTTTCAAAGAAATATCTATGTAAGTCCAAGTGTCTATTTACAATGAGATACTCTGAGCAACTAATTTAAAACAGTAATCTGGGATCAAGAGGTTTTAAACACTCCTAAGTAGTGGCAACTGTTTATTTTAACAATGCCGACTTAGATTTAGTACTACCAAATTTGCTTTAAAAACTCAGTGTATGGCATGTCTTTCCCCAATATTCTGTTATTACTGGTATATAAAACTAAATTACTAAAGACTCAGCAAACTATGGATAAAAGGAGACTGTGCCTCAGAGAACAGAAGGAAAGTCCACCAGCTGCAATGCCATGGAAATTGTGTTGAAACTGAAAGATTATGAACTATACACACTCCCTGGACAAGGCCATAGAGCCTGGCGGGTGGGAAAATAAGGCAGAAAGAGATTTCTGATCACCTCTGCTCTCAGCATTAGCTCTGAGAGACAGAGGATTCCCTGACCAGAAACAAGGTCAGTCTCTCTTCTCACCGCCTATGTGTGAGTTTTTTTGTGATGGTGCCAAATACAGTTCCCTTTCTCTCTCAAATTCCTAGTCCCCATCAGTTATCCCCGTTTTTCACCCATGGCAGCAACCTGATAGTTGCATGGACAAAAGGAGGGGAGCTCAGGGATGTGTGATTTCTCCGAATGTGTATTTGCTTCAACTAAGAGGTTGTACATCAGGAAAGAAAGAAAAAGAATGTAGAGTGTGCAAGAAAGGCTTTCAGGATGGTGTGCCTGAACAAAATAAGCTTCGGGCTGCATCCATTTTTCCACTGTAGTCAGAGACCTGAAGCCCCACTGGAAGGCTCTGCGCAGCAGTGTGTTTGAGATGGAGGTCTGGTCAGGATGTAAATAAATGGGGGGTGGTGGGGGGGCAGAGTCTGGAGACAATGCACCACTTCCGACTATAAACAAAAGTAAGGTCTGAATAGACGTCGCCTTGTTTAAGCAAGAAAAACAGAAACAACACCAGGCCTATGAAACATTCTCAAATTTGCGCTTTTCATACTGGCATAGTATGAGCATTTTAAATATTATTAGAAACATACTTCAAACATCTTTTCATAGCTGTATATCACACTAGATGAATATACTAATATTTTCTAAGTTATTCCCCTGTTTTCAGAAATTATATTATTTTCACTAACATAAACTAATATGTGACAACCAAATTGGTGATAAAGATTCTTGTATAATTAAAATATTTTTGTAAGAAGAGAACTCTAGACTGGGATTATTCATAAATGATGATTGCTGTTTAAACTATCTTGCTATATACTATCTAGTTACTTTCTGAAATACTGTAGCACTTTTTTGCCACTACCGACAATGTATGAGAAGGCTTATTTTAGTGGACAGTTGCTAGCAATGGGCTTTGTGGATTTGTTCTCTTAATAACATAATTCATGCAAATGTATATATTATTGTTGTAACCATTTCCTTAATTAACAGGAAGTTTGAACATTTGCAATTATTGCAAGCAATAATTATTATATTTTCTCTTTTTGTGAAATTTCTGTGTGTTTCCATTTATTCTGTAGTAAAATGATACTAGGAAAGATTTCAATGGTTCAATTTTCTATCTAGGTAAAGGAGGAAGACAATTTTGTGGCAGTTGTGTGATAGGTTATAGCCCTAAATTAAACCATGAAAGCCATAACATCCTTAGTATTTCAAAGACCTATTTTGATAACAGATATCTATGATTGGATATTAATAATTGTAGTAATATCATCAGTTGGTGTTATTTCTTATTTTCCCAGTGTGTAAGTGGTGTAAGTCTTAAATAAAAATATTATTTCGAGGTTGAACTATATTTTGTTTTGTTAGACAGGAAAAGTGAGACCTATAGGAACAGAGCTAGAATTGAAATCCAATAAATACGGCTCTGGAATCCAGGCTTCCCTGCTTCCGGTGTCATCCTTGAGCGCATTCACGCGAACAATAGAGGTCCTTGCGGGGGCACCGCAGTCTTTGTTTAACGGTCAGCATCTTACACATTTTAGATGGTTTTCTTTTGAAAACAATGCTTATTTTTAAGAATACAAGCATATGTGCAATCACTATCCCAGGAAAACTAATACTTTTTGCTGGGTCAAGTAAAAATAATTATTATTAATTGGGAGTGTTTACAAGGTATTTCATTTCTTAAAAACTGTTTTTGCAGATCCATATTTGCCATCTATTATGAAATAAAACTGAAGTGTACAAAACACCATGTATTTCTGATCCTACTTTTGTTAGAAAATATGAATGTCTTCACAAATATATGCAAATATATGGGTAGTCAAATGATAGGCATATATTTCAAAATGTACACTGATGAGGTTAGGGGAATTTGAAAAAAATTTGGAGTATGTCTTTATTAAAAATACAACATTTATGTATTATTTTCATAATCATCACACTTAATATTTTTATATATATTTTATTTTTTATTTTAATCATTGTTCAAGTACAGTTTTCTGCCTTTTACTCCCATTCCAGCAATTTTTTGTATTTTTAAAGCAGCTTAGAATTAAAGGCAAAGGCCAAAGTTAAACATTTTAAATGGTTAATATATTTAATATATAAGGAACTTGTATAATTTTATCAGAAACACATAGGGAACCTGAAGTGGAATGGTAAAAAATTATGACATTTGTTCCTCATAATAATCTAAAATAAATAGAACAGATTTTTATTTTTTTTTACAGATCAAGAAGCTATAATTAAAAAAAAAAAGAAGCTATAATTTAGAGAAGTTTGAGTGATTTTTCCCAAACTTAAATAGTTAATAACTTAGGAAACCAGAACCAGAATGAACGTTTTCTGAATATGAACAGACAACGTTAGACCTTCATTTTTAAGGACAAACATAGCCAAATAAAGCAGCTGCAGTCCCTTGTAACCAGAAAAATGAGAAAATGCCCTGGAGAAAATGAAGTCAGAACTTGGAAAATGAAGTAGAGATGGGAACCGGCAGCTTGCTGTCTGCTGATGGTGTGCTTTTTTTTACAGTGGAAACAGAGGTGTGAGGACACCCTGAAAACCCAGGGGTGTGGTGCCTATGGAAAGAACAATTCCAGCTGGCCTGCAGCCTCCCACGCTCCTGGAGGGCCACTCTTTGCCGGATGTGCTCTGAATTACCCGAGAGGCACCAGCCGCCGCCGCCTAGTGTGTCAGCGTCGGAGCCAGGCGTCCTCCTGACTCATGCAGTCATGGCCCCAACGTGCAGCTCCTGAGCCAAGTCTCCATTCCCTACTCAGAAATCTCTGTGGAAGCGGTTGGTTACTTCAAATCCAGTTGCTTAAAATGGCCCCCTGTGCTTTACAAACGTCCATTCCTCTCCTGTGTTTAGCTAGCAGCTCTCCTAAGAAGTCAGGATCCTAGAGCACTCTTTGTTCTAGAGGGGATGGCCCTCAGGTGGATCAGGCTAGTAGTTCCTTGGGCTTCCTCAAGTTCTGATAAATTGTGTTGGGTGAGCAGTTAGAGTTAGGTCCCATTCGTCACAAAATAGATCCCAATATCCAAGGTGATCCATGGTGAGATACACTCGTGTGGGATCCCGGAGCTGAACCATTGAGGTCTTAGGTCTTCAGCCAGCATTAGTAGTGGGTATAAGGAGATATGCTTCTTTATGAAAGTTTGGATTCGGGCTAAGAAGGAGAGCTAAATTACAACAATTTTATGTGGAGATTTTAAGATGGTTGCAGTCTGACTGGGTCACAGGAGAGAGAGGGAAGTGAAAAATGGAGTGATTTTCAAATAAATAATACAGTATCGAGCGTCCTGCTAAGGGTGACAGGAAACTATATACGCCACATGCTTGTTTTGTTTGGGGGCCGTTCGGCATCCATTATTTCAGTTTCTTTTGGTAATAGCACCTGCATTTCCATTTGGAAATGATATTTCTCCCCCCAGATACAGTCTAATAGTCAAGGAGGGCCCGTTGGAAATTTTCTGCCTGGAATTTGAATTGTGTGTAGAACGATGAAAGGTTGTTGATTCTCGCAGTTGACTGCATACAGCATCAGTCCCTCCCTGGCCAGCCCTGTGTTTCCCGCAGTCCGGTTTCTGACATTCTGCCTGGATTCCAAGTCTCGCGTCAATCCTGTGGGCTTTTTTTTAACCCTTCCAATAAATTCTCTGTT
Organism: Phyllostomus discolor; assembly: GCF_004126475.2. Taxonomy (NCBI): domain Eukaryota; kingdom Metazoa; phylum Chordata; class Mammalia; order Chiroptera; family Phyllostomidae; genus Phyllostomus; species Phyllostomus discolor. The sequence continues at coordinate 195,899,016 of NC_040905.2, read as the reverse complement.
TGCTTTAGTTAGTCATTATATGGCGATCACAACCAGAGGACCTTCACTCGTACACTCATACTTCGGATTAGGCAAAGTAATTACAGTTGAGCCAGTGATGTTCATAGTACTAGCAACATGGGTACTGAAACTATATAGGCAATTCTGTTTTTCTGAGAAGAGAATGAAGCTGCAACTCCAAAAAGTTCAGGTGATCGGGACAGTGAGGAGGTTATGGAGGCAGATACAGCAAAGTAATAGATTTACTTTATAACTTATTTAGAGCTTGGCCTGAGAATGTAAGTTGATTCCTCCCCCCCCCCCCCGTTTCATTATGAAAATGTTTAAAAATAGATAGCAAGGTGGAACAAATTTTACACTGGATGCTACAATCTATTCTGTTATTAACATTTCACTGTATGTGCGTTGTCACATATCTACTCATTCCTCTAATTATTTATTACTCCATCTTATTTTTGATGATGCATTTCAAAGTAAATTACACACCTCAATATGCTGACATTAATGTACTATATCATATATACATCACGTATACATACATGAGTTTATAGTCTTTTGATGTAAAACTCACATACGATGAAATACACTCATCTTAAGTGCTAATTTCCTGAGTTTTAATACATACACACATTTGTATGGTCCACACCCCTATTAGGATACAGAATGTTACTTTCATCCCAGAAAGTCCCCCTGTGTTTCTTTCTAGGCAATCCACGCCCTTCTACCCTCTCCCACTGAGGTCAAGCACATTGATTTCTCATAGAGCTGATTTCATGTAATTGAGTCAACAAGACAGAAGCCTGGGTGGTAGAGGTGCTAAAACATTACTGGAGTGTTTATATGAAGAAAATTGTATTTAGCGTAACTACTCTTGGGTAGGCTTCTGTAGGTAGCTGAACAGTGTTTTGCCTACGTAAGCACGGGGGTGGGAGAAACTGGCTTCTAGGAAGCACCCTCTAGTCATAGTCAGGGGGTCTCTGGTTTGATGAGAATGCAAGAGAGGCTGAGGGCCGTGATCAGCATTCAGACGGCCTCTCCTCTAAATAAATGTTGCACACATACCTGAGTGATATCTGTTTGAAGATGCACAAATGATTAGCTCTTTGTAGTGTCAAATGATCTGTAAGTGTCCTCAGCTGTCTCTGGGCCTGAAATGAAAGGAAAATACACGTTGAATAACTGTAGGGCAATTCTGTTTCTGTTACCTTAATTACTAACAGGGAGACACATACTTTTGTATCTTTGTCTTGTCCATGTCTACAGAACTCTTAGCTGAGAAGATTGGAAAGAGGGAGCAGGAGAGTGGGGAGTTTTAAATTCACAGATGGTAGCCTCTGGACAACAGAAGGGCGTGGGCTGGTCTGGTGAGGACAGAGTATCCTCTCCTGTCTCTGCTCCTTTTTCTCAGAGAAGTTTCCCCAACAGTCTGTGGTTGTCACGAATTGGTGAAGCTCCAGATTTTGATGTTTTCTGTCTACCTTGCTGCTACTATTTCCTGCCATCAACAGAAGAGTTCTCTGACTATTCAGCATAATTCAATTTTAAACTTGTGTCCACAGGAGGGGAAGGCTCCTTAGTTCTTTCAAAGGGTTATCTTTACCCGAAATCAAAGATGTATGTGGTCCAGTGAGACAGAGCCTCACATCTGTTAGGATGCTTATTACCAAAAAGATGAGATAACAGACATTTAATTCTGGACATATTTTCCTTTTATTCAGACCTTTAATATAACTATTTTATTGATTCTAGTAATTTATAGATTTATCCTTTGGCATTTTCTCCAAATCACAGTGGCCATGACTTATGATACTTTGAGTCACAATGTTACATGTTATTATACATTTCATATTGCTTTAAACTGTGTTGTTCAATAATAAGAAGTTTCCCAGGTTACATCTTTCAAATACCATATGATCTCACCTATAAGTGGAACCTAATTAGTAAAACAAACAAGCAAGCAAAATCACTGGAGACATTGAAATTGAGAACAAACTGGCAGTAACCAGAAGGGAGAGGGGAGGGACATAATGGGGGAAAGAAGGGAAAGGCTTGTCAATGAGCATGTATGAAGGACCTGTGGACAAAGCCAAAGAGGGGTAGGACTGAGGGTGAGAAGTGTCTGTGGGTGGAGTGGGAGAAAGTGGTGGTGGGAAAATGGAGACAGCTGTATCTGGACATTAATAAAAAATGACTTAAAAAGAAAAAAAACAAAAAAAGAAAAAAATAATTAGAAAATTATTTTCTAAGGGTTCCAAAATATATCACCGAGCTAACTCGTGATGGGGTGTTTAATTATTTTCCCAATTCCTAGTCATTTTAGCTCGTCTCCATATTTTACTGGTACAAATAACAGATTTTTGCACATATTATGTCCTGAATTTGGCACTTAGGTGCAAGTGTGAAGGGAAGCTACTGGCAAGGGATATGAGTGTTTGTTGAGGAAGATGTACGCCTTACCCTCAATATACATAGGAAGAGATAGTGAAGAGTAAACAAAGAAAGAAAGTAGTCCGTGGAGACGGCAAGTGTGCTCACTGCCTGTGCTGTGATTGGCTACTCTCCATCCAATCAGGCATGCTAAGCCACGGGAGCCTATTTTGCAGAAAATAACTCCTGTCTTTATGCAACTTCATATTTTAAATATTCAACTACTTTAAATTGCTAAATATATTGCTTGCCATTTTGTACCCATGCTGCTGCCTATTTTACCTCTCTAATCTTATATGCAATTCCAAAACTTTTATACTATATTAATGGCATAAGTAATATACATTTCTGGCCTTTATTCCTATTACCATGTATGAAGATGCCACACATACTAGACCTTCATCTACATTCCAGTGTTTTTTTAAAACAAAGTTATCAATGTCACATATTTGAAATGGAGCTGTAGACCAGTAATCATGGGACTATGCAACAGGAAGACACAAAAACATCTGGAAAAGTAGTTTCTGTCTCACTGATTGCCTATTAAAAGAATTTATTGGTTTGTAACCCAGAGGTTACTGACCTCTATAGTAGTCAGAAGGGGTGCTTCCCTTTAATTCTTAATGAAAGAATCGGAGTGCTCATTATGCTTGACCGCAGGAAAGTTGGGCTCCTCCCATCTTCTCCTCCCTGAGGTCTCTGGGACTCCCTATAGAATAATACCAGAATGCTTTCCCGCTCGTTCCTAGATTTCATGTGTAGCTGGGCCAACGACCTTTCTCTGGCCTGTGTGTCCGATCTTTGGATAATAATTCATTATTGTTTCTCAGCTGGCTTCCTCAGTTACTTCAGTTCTCCCTCCAGTCTTCAGCCTAAGTGTGGACATGGGCCCACTGATTCATACCCAAGCTGTGTCCATTAACCAAGTTTGCCAACAGCACTCGGTGATTCAAAACTCGAAAGGGGATTCGAACATAGAGAAGAAAGTACTGGATGTTACATATGAGTATTTTTAAACTAATCTGTAAACTATTTCTCAGTTCCAGGACCCTCCAGGGCATCTCTCCTGTTAACTACCACCTTATTGCCATGTTGCGTATTCCCTCAAATGGGATGTCTTTGACTTCGTGCCTCATGTCTTTGTCCCCATTAATTTAGAAACTTTAGGAAAATTGTGTAAATAGTTTAATTTGTAATCCCATCTGAATTGGTTGCTTATCATATAATTTATTTATGGGCCCAATAAAAGTAAGCTTCAGGGTAAGATTTTGTTCATTTGCTTTTTTAAAATTTAACTTCATTTGAATATGGGTGAGCCTAACACACACATGTATACACGTGTGTCTACTGGTGATCCCACTTTGTTTCACTTAACATTAAGTTATGAATATTTCCAAATCATAAAATACCTTTCTAGAGCAAAGTCTCATTCACTGAATGGTGTTCTAACTTATGGATATTCTACATAATCAATTAACCTAATCTAATGGTACATATAGAAAGTTCCTCAAATTTTACTATTTAAACAGTTTTTGAAGGATTATATTTTGAAAGAGCTATGCTTTCTCTCCCTTTATCCTTCCCTCCTCCTCTCTCTAAAAAAAATAAATAAAATCTTAAAAAAATAACTATGGCCCTGGCTGGTGTAGCTCAGTGGATTGAGCTTGGGCCTGTGAATCAAACAGTCGCCGGTTCGATTCCCAGTCAGGGCATATGTTTGGGTTGTGGGCCAGGTCCCCAGTAGGGGGCACGTGAAAGGCAACCACACATTAATGTTTCTCTCTCTCTCTCCTTTCCTTCTCCTCTCTCTAAAAATAAATAACTAAAATATTTAAAAAGTAACTATGAAAATATATAAAAATAAAAATATAAAAATATAAACGATTAAATTCCAAAGATAATATAATTGAATGTATACATAAGTTTGGTTTCAAATAACAGCAGAAATTACAATAAAAAGATTCTTAGCTTTGTCAACATAAGAAATGGAAACATTTACTGTAAAAGAAAAACATAAAGGTAAAACACAAACAGAAGAGAGAAACAAAGAAACTGAAAAAATTATTTGTAACCCATATAACAGGTTAAAATAACAGCCATAACTTACATGTTTATTGGAAAAAAATAAATACAGTAATTGCTAAATAGGAATCAGTAGGGAATTTGCAATGGCCAAGAAAAAAGTTTTCAACTTCAACATCGAAGATATAAAAATGCAAATTAAAATAAACAAATATAACAACTCATTGTGGTGGTCATTTTACAGGATATACAAATATAAAATAATTTTGTTGTATACCTGCAACTAATATACTGTTACATGTCAATTATATCTCAACTAAAAAACAATACAAATGTATCTTGTCAAATTAAGTACAACAAAGAATGATAAGACCCAATGTGCATGTGGGTACAAGGAAAAACTCTTACTAGTAGCGGGAGTATAGACCAGCATAATTTTTGGCATCTACTAACCTCCCCAAATATTTGGTAAATGAATAAAAATGAAAGAAAGTAAACTTCTAGGAATGTTTATTAAAAAGTGGTTTGCGAATAAATAGGCAGCATTGTTCTAAGAAGGTAATTTGCGTTTTGTGTCAGACCAACCCCATGCCCTTCTCCGACAGGGAGCCAGGCTGGTAGGTGAAGCAAATTCAAGAGACACTGCATCTTCTCACCTTCGGCAAGGTGTATGACGTTACCTCTCCACTATGCTTATAGCCGATAGAGAGCAATACAGGCTTCTGTAAATCTAAAACAGAGTTCCATGGGTGTTTGTTTTAATTGTCAGAGGCTGGACCTTATTCTAGTCCTATTGACTCTCTAGAGTCAAATTCAGGGAATCTTCAAGCTGCTCGGGTGACTTTTAAATGCACAAAGATCTGAGCACCTTTGGGCTAGATGCCAGAACCATGATGGGAACTAATGCATATGGAGATGTTCGTATGATCTGTATTCTGGGTCCCCCAAGAGGTGCTGATAATAATTTCATCAGTGACTTGGATCATGAGCTAAGCGTTGTACCTTACAAATTTTCACATATCACAGAGCTGGCCAATACCTTGAATAATTGTATCAAATACCAAGGGTGGGACAGCTCACCTGAGAGGAGATTTGATGGAAATAAAGGTAAGGTCATTCGAAGTGTGAACTGCACAAGGCACAAGATGACAGAGAGACAGTTTGGCTTAGCAGCCATGGGTACTAACAGGTCATAAGGGCTTTAGTCAGTAGCTCTGTTTCAATGTGAGTCACCATGGTGAATTAGCTGTGTCAGGGCTAATACTATTTTAGGATGCAATAATGCAAACAAAGTAACCACAATACTCCCCAAAAGGCCTTTATTTTGTGCCAATTAGCCCACATCGGATGTATTCAGGTTAGGTGCCAAACTCTAGGGAGGCTATTCATAAATGTATTTATGTTTAGAGAAGAAAAAGTGACTTGAAATTATGCATATTAAGATACAATGAAAGAAGAGGGATTTTTAGCCTGAAATAAAATGAACAGGTATGGGAGAAGGGGATGCACAGAGTATTTAGTTTTTAATTTGCCTTTTTGTTTGATTTATTGTTTTGTTATTATAAAAGTAATTGTATTATTTAAATTTTTTTAAAAAGTCTCACTGTATATGCTTTTAAACACTGTAGGATTTCAGTCCACACACATAATTTCATATCCAGGAGTGCTGATCTTATGCCTTGACCAGCTTAAGTTTTATAATATTTTCCAGATATTGTTCTTCTGATTCTCTCATGTTTATTTTCCCAGATTAAATTTGCAATTATTCTGTCAAATAAAAATAGAATCCAAGATTTTGATTGGATCTGCATGGGATTTATAGATTAATTCAGGGAGGGTTGACATCTTTACGATACTGAATTTCCTGGTCCCAGATTAGCCAGCCTTTACTTTATGTCTTTCTGCAGAGTCTTCAAGTTTTAAAATTGAGACCTAGTTCAAGCATCATCACATTTATTCCCGTTAAATTGTAAAATTCAGTGGATTGTAATATATCCAGGGAGTTGTGCAACCGTCACCACTATCTAAATTCAGATCCTTTTTATCTCCCTTAAAAGAAACTCTACCTATTAGCAGTCACTCCCCATTCCCCTTGGCAAAAAAATCTACTTTTCATCCCTATAAATGGAAGCATATACTATATGGCTTTCTGTGCCTGGCTTCTTTCACTTAATGTAGCATTTTCAAGGTTCATGTATGTGAGACATGTAGCGATACCTCATTCCTTTTTATGGCTGAATAACATTCTTTTGTGTAGATACACCACGTTCTGTTACCCATTCATCAGTTGGTGGGCTTTGGATAATTTCCACTTTTTGGCTGTGAATGAATAATTCTGCTGTGAACATGTATTTTCAATTCTCTTGGTGTCTAGCTAGAAGCTAGATCGCACAGTCATATGGTTACTCTGCTCAGCTTTTTGAAGGACTGCAAACTGTTTTCTAAAGGGACTACACCACTATACCATTCCATCAGCCATGTGCAACGGTTCAGATTTTTCCACATCCTCACCAACACTTACTGTCCATTTAAAAAAATATATAGCCATTTTATTGGGTGTGGAGTGGTATCTCATTGTGGTTTCCATTGCATTTGTTGATGGCTAATGACATTGAATATATTTTCACATGCTTATTGGCACATTTATATATTTTCTTTGGAGAAATGTCAGCTAAAATCTTTTGTCTCTTTTTCAATTGGGTTATTTGTTGAGCTATAAGAGTTTTTTGTATACATACCCTGGATACAAATCCCTTATCAGATACGTGATTTGCAAATATATTCTCCCATTCTGTGGATGTCTTTTCACTTTCTTTTTTTTTTTTAAGATTTTTATTATTTATTTATTTTTAGAGAGGGAATGGAGGGAGAAAGAGAGAGAGAGAGAAACATCAATGTGCGGTTGCTGGGGGTCATGGCCTGCAACCCAGGCATGTACCCTGACTGGGAATTGAACCTGTGACACTTCGGTTCGCAGCCCGCGCTCAATCCACTGAGCTATGCCAGCCAGGGCTCTTTTCACTTTCTTGGTAGTGTCTTTTGAATAAGTTTTTAATTTTTATGAAGTCCAATTTATCTACTTTTTCTTTTGGTGGTTGAGCTTTTGGTGTCATATCTAAGAAGCCATTGTCTAATTCAAGTCATGAAGACTTACTCTATGCTTTCTCCTAAGAGTTTTATAGTTTTACCTCTTACATTTAGGTCTTTAATCCATTGTGAGTTAATTTTTGATGTGTAAAGTAGGCGTCCAAAGGCATTCTTTTATAGGTGAACATACAATTCTCTTAGCAATACCTGTTGGAAAGTCTGTTCTTTAATATTGAATTATCTTGGCACTCATCAAAAATCAATTGACTGTAAATGTATGGGTTTATTGCTAGCTTATCAATTCTATTCCATTGATCTCTTTTCTACATATATTCAAGGGCCATACAATCTTGGTTACTGCAGCTTTGCAGTAAGTTTTAAAATTGAGAAGCATAGGTCCTCTATGTTTGTGCTTCTGTTTTGGCTATTCTAGATTCTTCGAATTCTTATATTGTTAATTTCTTCAAAAATAAAAAGCAGCTGGGATTTTGGTAGGAATTTCATTGAATCTGTGGATTGATTATTGGAGAATTTCCCTTGTAACAATATTAAGACCTTATTTTAATGAAGTGCTATGCTTTTCAGTGGTCATATTTTAAATATCTTTTAAAAAAGTTATTTCTAAGTATTTCATTTTTCGATACTATAGTAAATGGACTTGTTTTTTGTAAAATAGTTTCATTTATCCTCATCCTTTGTGCTACAGTGGTTATATGTTCTGATTCTATATATGGTGTAAATCTACAACATAATGCCATTATTTTTGCTTTATTTAAATTGTCAGTTATGTTTCACAGAAACTGAGAAAGCAAAAAAGAGCCAATCTTTATATTTGCTTAAATATTTACCATTTCCAGTGTTATTTGTTTGTTTGTGTTGACACGACTTTCGCTCTGATAGATCATTTCCTTAAGCATAAAGAACTTCTTGAGGGGTTTTTATAGTGCAGGTCTGCTGAATACAAAGTCTCTTAGCTTTTCTTTATCTGACAATGTCTTTATTTCATTCTCACCTTTTGAACATGTAGTCACTGGCTGAAGAATATTACAGAGATGTTTTGTTGTTTTGTTTAGCATTTTAAAGATGACGTTCTCTTGTCCTCTACCCTCCGTTGTTTGGCAGAAAATCAGATGTCATTTTTATCCTTATTTTCTTGTATTTAATGTATTTTTCTCCTATAGCTTCTTTTACAATTTCATCCTTAATATACCTAAGTTTTATTTTAATTTTCTCTTAGTTTATGTTACTTGAGGTTTGCTGGGCTACTTGGATAAGTAGGTTTTTGTTTAATACAAGTTTTCAAAAATTTCAGCCATTACATCTTCTAATATTTTTGACCCTTACCCTCCTTATTCTTAGAGCAGGGCTTTCACTGAAGGTCATGGTCAGTCCTTGCTCCCAGGACATGACGTTTCTGGAATTTTCAACTTAATATCCATGGTCACCAACAAGGCCTGTCAATACTGGCTGGACTAGAAATCCAACATCTCTCAGCTCCTTGCAAACTCTCTTGTCTCCAGTCAGCTCTTGGTCGTGTATCACTGACTCTTTGCTGGGCCTTGTGCGTCTCGTCCTGTGCATATGAGGTCTGTCCAGAAGGTATTGGACATGGAATATGAAAAATGGAGACATTTATTGAAGAAGATAAAAGATACAAGAAACATTGCACATAGGACAATGATGCCTCAGTCCCCTTCAAAGTAGTCACCTTGGGAATCCCACACAGTTCTCCCAATTGCCATCAGCTGCCCTGTCATATTTTCCTGAATCTCATTGATGGTCTCAAATCTCTTCCCTTTCAAAGGTGATTTTAGATTTGGGAAAAGCCAGAAGTCACAGGGTGCCAAATCTGGGCTGTAGTGGGGGCTGAGTCACCTGGGTGACTTGATGTTTTGCCAAAAACCTCTGCATGAGATGTGATGCCTGAGTGGGCGTGTTGTCGTGATAAAGCTGCCAATCACCAATTGCCCATAGCTTCGGCCTTTTGAATCATCCAAATAGTTTCCGCAGATGAATGTTCAAGCTCTGTCATGGAACCTGCCTTTTCATGTTAAATATTTTAAAATATGCAAATTATTGAGTCAGATACTTCTAGTTTAAAAAGGGCTAACAAATTTAGATGCCCACAGGAGTAATCCAATAACATTAAAAACAAGTAAGAAGGTCTAGATATAAATCCTGTAGATGCTGAGCTATATCTATTTCCTTTGAGAACATGCAGGCTAAACAAAGTATTCTTTTTTTAAGTATACTTATTGATTATGCTATTACAGTTTTCCCAATTTTTTTCTCCACTTTATACATCTCCTCCCTGCATCACCCCATCCTCCAGCACTCCTCCCACTCCCACCTTAGTTCATGTCCATGGGTTGTAGATATAAGTTCTTTGGCTTCTCCATTCCCTATACTATTCTTAACCTCCCCCTGTTTGTTTTGTACCTACCATTTATGCTTCTTATCCCCTGTACCTTTTCCCCCATTCTGTCTGCTCACCATCCCAGCTAATAACCCTCCATGTGCTCTCCATTTCTGTGATTCTCTTCCCGTTCTAGTTGTTCACTTGGTTTTAGTTTTTGTTTTTTTTAGGTTCAGTTGTTGATAGCTGTGAGTTTGTTGTCATTTTACTGTTCATAGTTTTTTTCCCCCCAGATTTTATTTATTTATTTTTAGAGAGGGAAGGGAGGGAGAAAGAGAGAGAGAGAGAAACATCAATGTGCGGTTGGTGGGGGCCATGGCCTGCAACCCAGGTATGTGCCCTGACTGGGAATCGAATCTGCGACACTTTGGTTTGCAGCCTGCACTCAATCCACTGAGCTACGCCAGCCAGGGCTTGTTCATAGTTTTTGATCTTCTTCTATTTCTTAGATAAGTCCCTTTAACATTTCATATAATAAAGACTTGGTGATGATGAACTCCCTTAACTTTGCTATATCTTGGAAACACTTTATCTGCCCTTCCATTCTAAATGATAGCTTTACTGGATAGAGTCATCTTGGGTGTAGGTCCTTGCCTTTCATGACTTTGAGTATTTCCTGCCAGGCCCTTCTTGCCTGCAAGGTTTCTTTTGAGAAATCAGCTGACAGCTTTATGGGAACTCCTTTGTAGGCAACTGTCTCCTTTTCTCTTGCTGCTTTTAAGATTCTCTCCTTATCTTTAATCTTGGGTAACTTGATGATGTGTCTTGGCGTGTTCCTCCTTGGGGCCAATTTCTTTGGGACTCTCTGAGCTTCCTGGACTTCCTGGAAGTCTATTTCCTTTGCCAGACTGGGGAAGTTTTTCTTCATTATTTTTTCAAGGAAGTTTTCAATTTCTTGCTGTTCCTCTTCTCCTTCTGACAGTCCTATGATTCCGATGTAGGAGCTTTTAAAGTTGTCCCAGAGGTTCCTAAGCCTCTCCTTATTTTTTTGAATTCTTGTTTCTTCATTCTGTTCTGGTTAAATGTTTATTTCTTTCTTCTGGTCCAAATCATTGATTTGAGTCCAGGTTTCCCTCCCTTCACAGTTGGTTCCTGTATATTTTCCTTTATTCACTTTATAGCCTTCATTTCTTCCTTCATTTTGCAACTGAGCTCAATCATTTCTGTGAGCATCCTGATCACCAGTGTCTTGAACTCTGCACCAGATAGGTTGTCTATCTCCTTGTCACTTAGTTCTTTCTCTGGAGTTTTGATCTGTTCTTTCATTTGGGCCATATTTCTTTGTCTTGACGCACCTGCTATGTTGTAAGAGGGTGGACCCTTAGGTACTCACTGGGTTGGGGCAGCCCTCTTCACTGTGGTGTGGTGCTGTCTGTGAGGGAGGGGTCCAAGAGGGAACACGCCACTTACTTGACTCTCACCACACTCTCTGTCACTTCCCTTGCTCCCCACAAGTGGATTTCAGGTGCCAATTCACAGGTGGGTGGATTTGTGTATATTCTAGGACCCTGTGGGTTTTTCCAACAGACTCTCCTTTGAGACCGGGAGTTTCTTCGGCTGCCGTAACCCCCACAGATTTTTACAGCCAGGGTTTTTTTTTTTAAAGATTTTATTTATTTATCTTTAGAGAGGGAAGGGAGGGAGAAAGAGAGAGAGAGAGAAATATCAATGTGTGATTGCTGGAGGCCATGGCCAGCAACTCAGACATGCACCCTGACTGGGAATCAAACCCGCGACACTTTGGTTTGCAGCCCACGCTCAATTCACTGAGCTATGCCAACCAGGGCTAAGCCAGAGGTTTTGAGTCTTTAGTTTCCTGTGCTGAAACCTTAGGTTTTTCAGTCTGTCTCACTCCCCAGTTGTTCTTTCCGGCTTGTCTGCATGTGAATGTGGGGTGGCCCAGTCTGCCAGCCGCTGCCTCGCCTGGCCTGGTGTGTCACTTAGCTGCGTGTCCTCTCCAACCCAGCTGCCCATTTCTGCTACTCCTACCAGCCTGGATGAATGTTTCTTTAACTCCTTGGTTGTCATACTTCCATGCTGTTTGATTTTCTGGCAGTTCTGGTTATTTTTTGTTTTTAAATTGGTTGTTATCCTTTTTTTATTTTTGGTTGTGTGAGGAAGTAAAACGTTTTTACCTACACCTCCATCTTGGCTGGAACCTGTGTGATGAAACAAAACATTCTAAGCACATTTTTGGCCTATTACAGTTCATGAGCCAGCGGTAGCAACTTCTGTTCAGTTTTGGACCCTGTCTTCGCCATCTTAGTCTCTCTAGGCTTCAGCGTTCTCATTTGTAAAATCAGAATAGTGGCACTTAGTTCACAGGGCTGTTGTATGGTTTAAATGAAATAAATGCAAATAATCCTTGGTGCATAATATTCACTTAATAAGTGAAGCTCGTCTAGTCAAGCGACTTGAGTCTTCTGGCTGGTGTGACCGATGGCTACCTTCTGCCAAGAGATTATTAAAACTAGATCTCCCATGCTTCTTTCTTTCTAACAAGTCAAAGCATAAGTGAAGGCCCCATCATGCTCACTGCTTCTGCTCTCTTGAACTAGCTGCTCTGCCTTTCCTCACCTCTCCAACCCTTTTGCTCTTCTCTCAAGACTTGCTGTTCCACAGTCAGTGACCCCTATCCTCGTATATTCAACCTTTGCCTGAGTACCCCTCCACTTCTTGGCCTGTAATGAAATCGGACTCTATCCTGAGAAGACCTGAAGTTCCCACATGTGGCTGTTCACGCTCACAAACCTTGTATGTATACTTTAGGACCAGCAGGTAGGACTGGTGTCTTCCTCACTTTTTAGCCACTTTCATTTATCTACCATCTTGTAAGAAACTCTCTCCACTAAGGATTTTTACATGAAATTTTAGTACCCTCTACCTTACTGCTTGCCATCATGTAGCAACTTTCCCAGTCTTTTCTCCTGTCATTCATCTGAGAGATTAGCACCTGGGTGATCTCCATCTCAGTTCCTCCCATCTTTTCATGTTACCTGTGGATGGTGATGGCACACCTGACTCATTCTATGCCATTAACTCTGAGTCCCTTAATTTCTTGATTGGTCATGATGTCCTCTTCCTTTCCACTTTTGCCATACTCTCTCATGTTAATTATTAGCACTTCTAATTGATCCACTTACAAAGTCCCACTATATACATCACTATTTGTAACCACAATCTCCTTTTCTTCTAGTTGCCTGTTGAACACTCTTTCTGCAATTTTATTCAACCTCTTCAAAATATATAATCCTGCCCTGGCTGGCGTAGCTCAGTGAATTGAGCACGGGCTGCGATCCAAAGTGTCGTAGGTTCGATTCCCAGTCAGGGCACATGCCTGGGTTGCAGGCCATGACCCCCAGCAACCGCACATTAATGTTTCTCTCTCTCTCTCTTTCTCCCTCCCTTCCCTCTCTAAAAAATAAATAAATAAAATCTTAAAAAAAAACATAATCCCATAACTCCTCTAGCTTCTTTTTTTTTAAATTTTCTTCTTTGTCTTCAGGTTAGAGTCTAAGGCTCATGAATTCAAAAATACTCTTTTCTGTAGCCAAAATTCTTCTTCACTTCTGTTTCATTCATCACCTCAGTCTGCCAAATGTCTGATCCTAGATGAATCTACTTATTCATTCCTCCCATGTCTGCACCAAACGCTGCAGGAGGAAGTCACACAATAGCTCACAATGGTTCAGCTATAAAATCACAATTTACTCACCCATTTTCCACACTGGGTCTGTCAAAGCTCCTTCTGGATTTCCTCCCACTCTGAAGTTTGGTACCACTAGCGTGATGAAATTTGGGCCTTGCATTACGAGAGGTGTAGACAGAGGCTTCTGGTCCGAGCCAAGAGGTAGATATCCAGCCTCTGTTAATAAACTTGGGCAAATGTGCAGTGATTCTCCAGTCCCAGTTTATGCGCGAGCAACATAGTCCCAGTGCTCAGTTTTCTAGAGTGCGTGCAGTTCTGGCTCAGCACGGCGCTAGAGTCTTACGGTTCGGTTTCCTTCACCAAAGGGCACTGCAGTCCCAGCCACGTGGGCCTGTGTCCCACTGGGTCCTCTACGCTTCCTGACTGCAGCTCCCACTGAACACGACAGGTTCCTTCTCTGTTTCTCACTCCTAAGACCGCTCTCCTTCTCGCTCTTTGGCTCTGTAGTTTAAAATTTTTATTTATAATTTCATGTGGGATTTATAGTCATCAAGAACTGGAGAGAGTGATTTATAGTGCATGTATTTTTCCATCGTGACCTAGAAATCTAAACCTCTCTTTCGTTGCAGATGTACTTTATTTGGAACAGATGTAATTTTCTGTTTGTTTGTGTGAGTATTTGATTTGATTAATGTCTGTATCCTCTATCAGACTCAAGGCTTTGTTTGGGCAGAGGCCGTGTCTACTTTCGTTCACTGTGTTTCTTCAGTACAGGGCACAGCTCTTGCATTTTATAGACATTCAGTAGTCCATTAAATGGGTAATTTATTATTACATATGTAACAGTGTCTTTTAGCATCCTAGACCCATGCAGTTCTTAGTACATTCCTCTTACCTCATCAATCTAAAATCTCCCCTCTCCGAAGACTCATGGCTGTTTGGATCAGGCCGTTCTCATCATCTGCTTGTCAGCTTCAGGCTGTGCTCTGTATCATCACTTACAATTGTAAAAACACACTCTCATTATCTGAAAGCGCCCTGGAATCATTTACGATGCCTCTGGTCACAAGGTACAGAAATGTACAGTGTAATTTGCCTTGAAATATAAGAGAGTTTATAAAGCCATAGAATAAAAATGAAACATAGGGTAGCCTCGGGGATATCTCTCAGGGCTGATTTTGTTTTTCTGTAGCTTCCTTGGGCTCTGTCCTCCTCTAGGCATTGGTATCATCCTTAAGCTGGTAGCAAGATACCAAGACATGCTAACATCCAAAGGAAGAAGAAGGGCTGGGTTTTTTCCCTGTGTCTCTTTTCTATGGTAACAAGAAACATTCCCAGGAGCTCCCCAGTAGACTTTTCCTTGTAACATCAAAACTACAGACCTAGTCCTAAACCTATGCTTAGTAGTGAGGCCGAGATTGCTATGTTTAGCTTCGCCTAATTACTTAGGATGGATTGGAAGTTGAGGGAGTCAGCCGTGTTGACTTCAATAACTCTACCTTTAAAATCTAATTTGGAGCCCTGGCTGGCGTAGCTCAGTGGATTGAGCGCGGGCTGGGAACCAAAGTGTCCCAGGTTCGATTCCCAGCCAGGGTACATTCCTGGGTTGCAGGCCATAACCCCCAGCAACCGCACATTGATGTTTCTCTCTCTCTCTCTCTCCCTCTCCCTCCCTCCCTTCCCTCTCTAAAAATAAATAAATAAAATCTTTAAAAAAATCTAATTTGGGATTTCAATTCTGATTGCACTTTTTATTCTTCCGTCTTTTTCACTTCTTGACCTCCATTCAACCTCTTTTTTGTCTCCACTGAATCCTGTAGTCTATCAATACAACTCAGTTTTTCTAATAGATCAGCGCTCCACTGCCAGCACTATCTTCCCTTCTTACTCTAACATTCGTTTCCACAGGGCTGTTCCGCACGTTCTGTTCCTTCGCCACAGCTGTGCTTCAGCCACAACAAGCAGATCAGCCCTCGGTCGGTCCTCGGTCAGCCCTCTACTGCCATAACAGTTAACTTTCTTCATGCCTTTTCTCAAGTTGCCAAGCTGTGCTGGGAGAAGTGGCCTAGTTCTACAAATTTGTTTATAGATGTTCATCTGAACATGGTTCTTACTGTCCAGCAGCCATTCTTTTCTTCTTCCTGGTGGATTCCTTTCATAGACAGTGGGTTGTATCCTGAGTCACTAAGCCGTGTGACCTTGGGCAAGTCATTTAACCTCTCTGAATCTCAGGTACTTACTCTCTAAAAGGAGAACAATAGTACCTACTGGTTTTAGGAAGGTCGTTTTAGGATTAAAAGGGTAGTGTATGCACACACGGCTACTTGTATGCTGCTGGGCACATAGTACTCAGTGCATGGTAACCTTGTCTGAATGGCAGATCCTAACCCGTGCTCTTCCTAAGTCCTCGACCTTGAATCTGCTTTCCTTCCCCATTGCTGTCTACCCTTAACAACTGTTTTGATTTTTAGAGGCCAACTGTGGATCCTCTGGTTCCCTTTCATCTCCAGATATACCAGGAACTGAATTTATATTTTTTATATCCTAAATGGCTAGCATGGCACATGAACCTATCCAGTGTTTGCTCCACTGGATTTTAAATGTTCTCATTTTTTATGTTGATTCCATGAGATTAGGGAAAGATAAGGGGGCAGGAATCACAATGCAGTAGTTCAAGATTAAGCTTAAATGTTTGCTTCTGATCATTGCTGGGGGGGTGGGGGGAAACTCCTGGTATTCAAAATCCGCCTGCAGGACACTTGGGAACAGGAGATGCCTACATGAAGATTCATTTAGCTCTGATAATTAGCAACATAAACCAAAAAGAGATGGATGAGCTGGCTTTGTTTGTAAATAACATTTACGCTCCAAATAATTTCCCTTCCGTGACAGAGACTTCCCTGCTCAATATTGCAACATCTCTCAAACAGAAACAGTAAACCCAGATGACTAAGACAATGATCAGTGTATTTTATGATAGCAATACGGAGGGAGGACAGACACTCCCTCCTAACTAAACACAACCAAGCAAGCAAAGCTGTTTTAACCTGTAGGGGCAGGATTGGAGTATAATAACTATGGTTTTTAATGCATACCCCAAATAAATTTTTATGGCCAATTCTGACATTAAATTAAATATCTTTTCAGGAAGTAAGCTTGGATTTAGGAGAGAACATTAGAATGACATTGTTTTCTTGAGGATATTTATTCCAGTAGATGTGTGTTAAGCAGAGATCTTGGTATAGAAATTGAGATTGGGAATTTTGGGAAAGGAAGCTTATGGATTCGAACTCCTTTGAAAAGTCATTTTCTCAACAACTTTTTTTCCTCCTCAAGAATCTCCATTTTATTTGGGTTCCCTAGAGGTGAGCGTACAGACTTCCATAAGCCACCGGTCTTTGGGGGATTTTTCAGAAGGGAAGAGGCCTCTGGCAATCTCTGAAATGAGAGTATTCTGGCAAAGTGAAAGCAAACTGGTTATGAGCCAAATACCTTGTTAAAAATGTCTTCAAGAGCTACGTACCTTCTACATGAAATGTCATGTACATATTACAGTGATCCATCTTTAGCAATTTATCTTCCAAGAAAAACATGTAAATGCCTGACACAGATGTCCCTGACAGCACTACTACCACTCTCCGTGGGTTCGTGGACAACCCTGTCTGTTGTCATGGTATTCCGTACAATACTTCCTCTAAGAAATGGTGAAAGAAGTATGTCAGGGGGTATGTGCCCAAGAAATTCACTGGTATTGCCATGTCCCTCATCCCTAGAAGTGGTGAAGGACCCATTGGAGGGAGGTGGGAGAGAAAAATCCTACAGGATGAAGCATATGCCTTAATATCTTATCTCATAATTCTTGAGGCTTTTAAAACATCTGGTCACTCTTTCTATTTGAGCTATAAGATTTATCTTGGTCTAGGCCACCCCTTCAGCTGTTTGAGCATCAGGAACTCCCATTGGTGTAGAAGCAAAAATCATATATCGAAAGTACTTCAAGTACCACATACTGGTTACAATGCATAGCAAACACTTGTTAAAAGTTTTCAGTAGTTTGACCAGATCAGTGCTGACCATTCTCGGTACTGTTGTGCTACTGCTGGTGTCCATTTCTTTTTGTATTTCATTGAAATGTACGTATTTTCATGAATATTATTTATTCATTTAAAATATATCCTTTATTCATGTGAATTGCCTTCTTAGATCCAATTCATGCTTGTTGTGCCTTACTTCAGATTTTTCTGACATTGATAGTGACCATTGCTTTGTTTTTGCTAATATTAGCTTGATATCTTTGAACATATCTTTATCGTAGCTATTTTGTGTTATTTTTGCTTTGAATTTATGTCATAAAGATGGAATATGGCTGGACTTCATTTTCTGACACATCTGGGAGACTTTCTATATACTAGAGAAAGTGATTCAATTTTGCATTTATTATAGTCAATTTATTTTTTTCTTATTCTGGCACTTTTGATAGTTTTCTGTTTGCCTTTTTTCATTTTGTGTTTTTCCTATTTTTGCTCTATGGACTATGTTTCCTTTGCTTTTATTTCTGCAAAGCTTTGGAATTTTATTAGTGATTGCTTTGACAGTTTTCAAAAGCATCTTTCATCTTCTATTTCTCTGGCTCTCAGAGAGTTGAGTATGTGGCAGTGTCCCTCCCACAAACACATTATTTTATTTTATTTTATTTTTTTCTTCCTCCTGTTAGCTGCTTGTGTACAAATAATATGGAGTCATTGATCTGAATTTTTCTAAAAAGTGCACATAGATGGTGCATTACATACTTGGAAGTGTAAATATCTTACCTTCACTGTGGCAGGCAGTTTGGCTGTCATCATTTGGATGTAATTACTGATTGCCTGCTGGTATTTTAGTGTCAGTGGGCATAGATGAAGTTATCTGGTACGATGCAGAATGACTACAAAGAATCTAAAAGCACGGTACCCAAATTCTACAAGGGAAGAGAAAGGGGGAGAATTGCGAGTGTGGAAAATCTAATCAGTAGAGCAGAATAAAGGATGGATGTGTCCTTGCAGAATACATCAGCAAAAAAGGGTGATGATAAGAAAAGGAAATGGCTCTACAGAAGACAGACTCAAAGATTCCTCACAGCAAAACTGGCGACCCTATGAACAAGATGCAGGACAGGTAGGAATGATTAAATTGCAAGGTAGAAAAATGTTCCTGAACAAAATTAGTTGTGAAAATCTGCAATCAAACACATCTAAGGAACATTGTGTACTGATAAGGATGAAGACAAACATCCTTCATGTTTCTAGGCAAATAAAAGAAGCAGTCTAGGTTGGAAGGTACTTGTCTGACCTAGTTTTGATTTGTGGTCCATTTTCATTGTTTTTCTGGTGCCTTTACCATCTTTTTAGTAGGAATTGGACCCGCTAAACGGAGAACCGCTAGCCAGATGTCATTATGATCCCGAAGTGTTTTACTGAATCGTTAAAAACTAGGGAAAGTTACCCTGGCTGGCGTAGCTCAGTGGATTGAGCGTGGGCTGCGAACCAAAGTGTCGCAGGTTCGATTCCCAGTCAGGGTACATGCCTGGGTTGCAGGCCATGACCCCCAGCAACCGCACATTGATGTTTTTCTCTCTTTCTCTATCTCCCTCCCTTCCCTCTCTAAAGATAAATAAATAAAATCTTAAAAAAAAACTAGGGAAAGTTTTAGGGTTTTTTTTCTGTGTAGATTTTATTGATTTATTTTTAGAGAGCACGAAAGGGGGGAAAAAGAGAGGGAGAGGAATCCCAATTTGTGAGAGATGCATCAATCGGTTGCCCCTCGCATGCCCCCAACTGGGGGCCAGCCAGCAACCCAGGCATGTACCCTGACTGGGAATCCAACCCACAACCCTCTGGTTTTCAGGCCAGCACTCAATCCACTGAGGCTCACCACTCAGGGAATGTTTAGTTATTCTGAACTCTATTAACCGTCCAAGATACAGTCATTATTCCTTGTAATTGGACATTACTGACCAGCAAATGACGTCGGTGCCCTTTTACTGCCGCAAGCTTTCCTGTGGCTCCTACTTATTTCCAGAGACTTCTACTTATTACAGAGACTGCACGTTCAAATTAGAGGCACAGGGCCCTGAACTCCAATTGGATGAGTCTCAAAATCTATTTGCAACATTGAACAATCATCTATAAACAAGAATAGGAAAAATTTGTCTTTTATATAAAATCCCTAATTCTTAGATGTCCTTATATATACCAGCCTGAACTGATGTTATGTGTCTTGCTCCAACTGTTGTCTTAAGGATTTTGTATTGAAGGCAGCTTGGTGTACAAGTCATAGGTTAGTGTTTGTTTTTAAAAATTTTATTTAATTTTAGAGAAAGGAAGGAAGGGAGAAAAAGAAGGAGAGCAACGTCAATGTGTGAGAGAGACATTGATTGGTTGCCACCTGGCCCACAAACCAGGCATGTGCCCTGACTGGGAATCAGACCAGTAACCTTTTGGTTCTCAGGCTGGTGCTCAGCCCACTGAGCCACACCATCCAGGGCTTAGGTTAATGGTTTTAAAGTCTTAGCCTGGAGTAGGGTTCTGATCATCTCATAGAATCGTCATGTTCTTCCAAGATTTGAAATGTTCGTCATTGGATGGGGACTGTGTCTGCCGACCGAGGGGGAGCAGCAGATGCTACTCGCCATTAGGGACCTGGAGAAGACAGCACCCATCTAGCAAAAACAAGCAAACCAATTTTTAAAAATCTCAACCTTCTAGGCTATCTCATCTCTGCGTGGGTTTTAGCAAAGAAGTCACACTGAGGGGTGGCAGGAGAGCAACCTATCAGTGGGAGGAGATCTACACCTTATCGTAACTTCTTACAAAGTTTCACTACTTGAAGGGACTGCGAAGTTTCAAACAGTGTGGTGTAACCCGGGGGGGGAGAGGAATCGCTTGCAAACCCTGCTGGAATGCTGTCCTGGGAAAGGAAATTATGGCTTAAGGGCACTGAGTTACAGAATGTACTCTGTCCTGGGGCCAGAACACCTGGTTCCAAATCCTGCCCCTAAGTAGCTGCACGTAGTACTGATTCACTTCTCCCGTCTTCACCTGGCTCCTTATCTTTGAAACAGAATGGCCGCACCTGATTGCTGTGAGGACTGAAGAGTAAAGCATACAGAGTGCTTAGCTGAACAGGTGCTCAATACATGTAATGAGAACTCCCTCCTCACTTCAACCTCATGATGCACATTTGGGATGAGGATGCTCTTAATTAATTCTGGGAGCAATTAGGAAATTGTGTCCCATGGTTCAGAGTTTACCATTTGTTTGTTTTATGGAAATTCATGTGGCTGCTCTCTGTGTGTGTTTGTCCCAATTCAACAACTAATTGTTGGATATTCTGAAAAAGAAACACACATGTCTGGCGCTAATGTGGGTAAGGCAAACTTGAAGGGGAACTGGAGAGGAGCACCCCAAAGAGAGCAATTTTCTGATGGTCATGTCAAGACCAGCACAGAAGAAACCCTCTGGAATAAATGTGGAAAGTGGCTACTGAAAGGTAGGAAGGCTTATGCGCATTTAATATGGCAAGTCTGGCACCACTTCCAATACTGCTTAGTACATTTCTCAATAAAGCTATATTTATAGACACTTTCTGCCCAGGATGGAGTTAGAACAGTGTTCCTGTCTGTAGGATGATTGCAACTTACAATTGCAAGTCACTTGGAGAGGCGCTCGCATAAAGATGTGTATAAGAAGCTTTGGTTGTACACAGGAGGGACTCTTTTGGGTGATGGGGCATCAGGGAAGGCTTCCTGGAGGCAGTGACACCCAAATGCTGAAGAAAGAGCAGGAGTCATTAACCAAAGAAGTGGGTAGAGAAAACTCATCGAGGGGCACTGTTGGAAATGGGTGACCAGATCCTGGGGAGTGGAGTGTGGGTGGGCCAGGTGTTCAAATGTCAAGGTGGGCATTTGCCAAGTATAGAGTTCAATAATTGTTTATTGAGTAATGAATCACAGATCTTTGTCAGGTGCCCTGAAAAACACAGATAAAAATTTCTACTGCTTTTATGATCAGTCTATCTTATAACTGTTAAAAGAGAAATGAGGTTAGTTTACCACAGCTCATTTTTTATGTATGGTTTTAATGACCACTGAGTTGTTTTTCAATGGCTACACGTTGTCCTTTTAATAAAGGCCAGTAATAAAATTCCTCAGCCTGGGGCTCGCAGAAAGTATCTTTTCCAATATTGGAATTACATTTTTCTCACATTTAAACATTTTCCAAAATTCAAAGATGTAGTGACTTAGAGATTTTGTTAATAGGTTCACTCTGTAACTTGGTATGTAGTTAGCATTAGCCAACTGTTTCCTCGGTGTTGATCAGAATTGGGGCCAGAAAGGGAATACTTTTGTAGGATAATGGAAAAGTATGGATGTGAGAACGAAATTAAACCTAGCTTTGATGTCTAGTTCTCTCACTTATCAGCTGTGTAACCTTGAGGAGGTACCCTCTGTCTGAGCCTCATCAGAGAATTAAATGTGATAACATCTGTAAAAGCAATTATTATTTTTCTTTTTTTCTCCCCTCTGAGCAGTCAGTTCCATCGATCTCCTGCAACTTTTTCCACAAATTTGTTAAAAAAGTTATGTCAGTCATTCCATTTCACTATATTGTTATTTATTTTTCCTTATTCTATTTTAATTCTTTGTATTTAGATCCCTTATTATATAATTCACTTTCACACTAGCATCTCACTGCTTTGATTACTTTATAAAATATTTCAATGAGGGATATTGAAATTATTTGTTGCAAACTTCAGAAGTTCATTAAATCTAGAAATCAGTTTGAAAGTCAGTTTAAGACTTTATCTATTGATAAATTGACCATCACTCACTCTATCTCTATAGATTATGCAAGAAACTGATAAAAGTTTTGCATTTTACATGGGTAGCTATAATACTCTTTGTAACCCACAGAGTAAATATTATTGTACTCCTTTTAAATGGAGAAATTGAGGCTTGGGGGGACCCAGTAGTGTGTCCCAGTTTCTATCTAGCAATTGCCAGAGCTAGGGTTCAAGCCAGGTCATTTCCCATTGGACCACAAGCCTTCCATCTTAGTGCTGTTCCTTCTTTTCGTGCTTAATGCCTTTATAGTTCACGTAAATTTAGTTCTAGCTTTATTCCCAAGGTCTCTGTGGCTGTTTTGAGAAAGTTGCAAGTGGTCTTTACACCAGTACCAGATTTACTAGAGGTTAAAAACGCGTCCTAATTGCTTTAGATCTTTTTCCCTATTAAAGAAGCAAAACATTACTGATACAGTTGAAGGTCATCTTTTCCTTTTTCCTCCCTCCTGGCCTAGCCAATATCTTGAAGTTCTCCTGCATGTCTTAAATCCTTTATCACCAATGTGTATATGTCCATAAACATAGTATTCTAAACACGAATAATATAGCCATTCCCTCATGTTTTCATATTTAAAAGAATCAGACATCATTGCAAAATGAACCAGTTCAAGATGAACCAATAAGCAGATGTATCACTGAACAAAAATGTGGGAGGAAAATATACCAGAAGCATTATATTTAAAACAGATGCTCTAGTATCTCAAGTGATTCGAATAAAAGAGAATTTTAAATCACAGAATGAAACAGGAAAACTAGCCCCTTTAAAAAAAAAAACACTTGTGTTACTTTTATGTTTCAGGAGGGAGCTATGTTAAAATATTTACTTTGGTTACGACTAATCAACTATGGAAAAACTGGTACTAAAAGAGGAAATGGACTAAAAGGAAGCCCAAAGAGGCTTTCGAGCGCTTCGCATCCTGAGCACTGTGATGTTTTCCTGACCTGTCAGTCAAAGACCCCGTAACAGGAGAGATTGCTGATGAAACAGATCAGTGCGGGACCTTTCTCCTTTGTCTAATTAAACTTCCTGAGTCATGGTATTGAGATTATACATGGAGATGCTCTGTCAAAACAGACTCTCCTGCTTCTCAAGTAATTGAAAGCAACTGGGTGTTTGCCCCTGGCCCGCAGCAGCTGGGAGACTTCCTCCTTCTTCCCCCCAAGTGGGTACACACATCAGAGCAAGTATCTCTAGTCGTCCAGGTAAATTTCACGTTTCCCTTATTCAACAGTTTATAGAATTTTAATTTGTTGCCAAAAGTATGTCATGGACAGAGCAAAGGGAAATCGAGGTGAAGGGAGACATAGTTTAAGCTTGCCTACAATTCCTGTTTGTTTCCCTAGGCCATATGCTTACTCTGGCCTCTGGTCTCTGCTAAATGCATGGGGCTATTTCACTTGGGTTTTGGATTCTTTTGTGGAATGCAGCCACTGAATTATATATAGCCCCTGGGAGCCAGCACAGATAAGAATGGAACTCAGGTGTGTTCCGGCCCAGAAGGTGAGACATACCTGGGCTATGAGCATTCTGAAGCTGGGACAGTGCCTCTCCATCCCCCTCCCAGTTTCTCCAACGTGGGGCCAGTCTGCTCTTTACCTTGTTTTTAAGTGAGGTGGAAGCTGTTACTACAATTACGAGACATAAGGGATCTTACAATGTACAGGTCTGTAAATATTTTGATCCTTCATTAAAAACAGCCATAGACTTGCACGAGAAGTAACTCTCTCTACTTAAGCCGCAAGGCACCGATTTTCACATATCTTGTTTTGTTTGAAAATAATTTAGAGAAATCCTATTAGAGTACTTAGGCAAAAAGGGACGTAAATCAATAGCTAGATTCTTAATCAATAGTTAAATTCTTAATCAATAAATTGGCATATGTTCAGCAGATATGTTTGAAACTGCTATTGGTAAAGGAAGGTTTTAGTAATGATCTCTAAAAAGATTAATTTAAAAAATGGCACCAACCAACAAAAGAGTGGTTAAAAAAATTCTCCCTGCATAATTGGTGGGCTTTTTCATAATACAGAGAACTCAAACTTTGAAATCAAACATGAAAACTAAAAATATATCAGAAAAAGAATTACTGACTTTGAAGGTCAGTATCATGGAAGAGAAACAAAGGAAGGAAAAACATCATGAGAAGCAGAAATTTTCAACACAATTTAAAAAGCTCAAATTTTACAAATAATTTTTATTTTTATCCTGAGTGTTAGTCCCTAGAGGAATGCTTGTCCATTAGAAAGAGGCGTTTTTTGCAGAGATGGAATATCCAAGCCCCTCTGCAGAAATTATCTCCTTCGTTGGTCTGTTCATAGTCATTTTCCCCATCTCTATTCAACTTCCTGCCTGAAATTGTCATCATTTCAAACCTCTTTGGTGAATTAGACACTTGATGAGAAAACACTAAACTAAAAGTACCCCATATTAAACTGAACTGTTTGTTCTTTTGAAACTTTTTCTCTGTGATAATGTTATCTCACGATCGTGCCTCCTCATTCTCTCCCCCCGCCTTCTTTGCTTCCTTGTCCTTAAAACCCCAAGTTGAGGACGCTCTCCTCCAGGAAAACCTTTCACAACATCCCTCACGTGGTTCCTTTGCCTCTCCCTTCCTGCCGGAATAATGGCTTCTTCTTTTGTGCTACTGCTACACTTTTTACAGACCTTAATTGCATCATTTATGACCATTGGCTCACACTTGGTTACTTGCATGGAGTGAAGTGCACTGAGATCTTTGAGAAAAATAACACTTTTTTTCGCCTGTCTTATGGTAGCCGCAGCATGACACATGCTCATGGGTGGGTAGTGGGAAGGCGAAGAGAAGCCCCGGGCCCACCGTGCGGTGCCTCGGCCTCGCCAACTGTAGCTCTGGCAGCTTGAGAGGAAGGAGAACTTTCAAACCTGTTTGGAGAGGGATGGGGAGTTGCTATTTAATGTGTCGAGCTTTAGTTTGCAACATGAAAAATTTCTGGAGATTGGTTGCTTAACAACGTGAGTATGTTTAACGCTATCCAATTGTACACTTAGAAATGGTTAAGAGGGTAAATTTTATGTTTTGTGTATTTTACCCCAGTCGAACATAAAAATGAAAAAAAAAACCCACAAATTTGTGTGGCAGGGAAGAGGACATAGGACCACGAGACATTGTAAGTGACCCAAAGATCCCTCAGCTGTGCCTTGTGGAAGTCATAGTCATGGCAACTGGCTGTTTTTGTTTTTTTTTTAATTAATTGTTGTTCAAGTACAATTTTCTGCCCTTTACCCCCATCCCAGCCCACCTCTCCTAGCCAGCCCTCCCCACCTCCCTCCCGTTTCCACCAGCCCTTGTTATGGTCCATGTGTCCTTTATACTACTTCCTTCAAACCCTTCCCCCTTCCCCTGGCCACTGGCTGTTTAAGCTCGTCTTTTTCCTCTTTGGTGCAAAGTGTTTTGCAAATTTTATCCTGATTGATTTTCTTAGCAGCCATATGAATGGAACACAGTTTTTATCCTCCACTTTCAACACCAAGAGACTAAGATGAACAGATGTGATTTGCTTGTGTGAATTGAACTGGGGATCCCTGGGGCCCGCTGCCAAGCTCGGTGTTGAGCGGTTCTCCGTTAACCATGTGGTCTGGGCACGCGATCTCACGGTGCCTGGTCCCACCTGGGATGCTTTAGGCTCAGCGGAAGCCACCCTGCACTCACTTCCCTCACGGGCTCTGTTGGCTGGTCCAAAATGCTGCCAGTAGCTTGTCATCGTGGAGCAAACAAGAGAGCAAGGGTTTTTTTTCTCAGGGATGGCAACTGTCTTCTATCAGGACCATAATCCTCTGAAGCGGCTGGTGTCCTATTTGGTGGCCGAACATTGAGATCTGTGGTGAGGGTCTGTTCTCCACTCACGTTCCCTTGATGCTGTCAGTCAAGAAACATGGGTCCTGGTGGCTAATGGGAGCTCCAGTGCTTTGCTTGTACAGTATTAGTGTTTATACCTATTTGTCCTTGCCTGCCTGGACAGCCCTCGGGTCCCGCTGTTGTATAGGGGATCTCTGAGTGGGCAAACGCCCTAGTGCGCATTATAAATGCCCCTTTCCAAGCCGGCCATAGCTGAGTCTGTTGGACCACAGGACTGCAAACTCTTAGCTCAGTCTCCCCTATCGCCCAAACATTGTCCACATGAGCCTCAGCCAGTGCAGCCCACTGCGGCACAACTACCATTAAACCAACTCAGAGAAGTCTGTCTTTGAATGCCAACCAAAGTGCAGTTTGGGGAGTACAGCAGACTGCTAATTCTTCCCTTTTGGCTGCCTAGTTGGAGACCATGTCCCTAGCCTTTTGGGCAGCTGGGAGAGGCCACGTGACTGAGTTCTGGCCAATAGGATGCTAGCAGGAGTAGTGCATGCAACTTCTGGATTGGTTTCATTTAAGAAAGTCACTCTGCTTCTTCTGTGTCCTCTTCCCATGGACCCGCCAGTGGGCAGGCTTCGGCCACTCTGACTTGGATTATATTCTAGTCTGGGATTCTCTCTCTTTCTCCTTTTTAATGTCAGGACCTCTTCAAACCCTTAAAAATTACTGAGGACCCGACTAGCTTTTGTTTTCATGAGTAAAATTAGCATATTTTCTAGCATATTTAGAAAGTAGAACTAAGACAATTTTATTATTTATGAAGTCATTAAAAATCATTAATGAACCTATTACATAAACATAAATAGTACATTTTACGAAAAGCAGCTCCATTTAAATTTAAAATTCTCATTAATTCATTTAAAATAGCTGTAATAACCCTTGTACATGTTAATACAAATCACATTTTAATTAAATACATTTCCCAACACAGAAAACTCAGTGAACAGAGGGGAATTGTTTCACATTTTTGCAGCTCTCCTGATGTCTAGCTTTAATAGAAGACAGGGGGATTCTCACGTGTGCTTCTGCATCCAGTCTCTTGGGGTCTGTTCCTTTGGTTGAAGTAGATGAGGAAAATCCGGCCTCACACAGACGAGTAGTTTGAAGAGGGAGGGATGTTTCAGGAGCCGTTTCAGAAAATTTCATGCTTCTTTGATACTATGCTAAATGACAAGTGACACTTTCTTAAAGGCTGGTTGCAATGTGTAATCTGAAACTATATCAAATAACTTTTTTAAAAAAAGATTTTATTTATTTATTTTTAGAGAGGGAAGGGAGGGAGATAGAGAGAGAGAAACATCAATGTGCGGTTGCTGGGGGTCATGGCCTGCAACCCAGGCACGTACCCTGACTGGGAATCGAACCTGCAACACTTTGGTTCGGAGCCCACGCTCAATCCACTGAGCTATGCCAGCCAGGGCTCAAATAACTTTTATGCACGCTTATATGAGGAATCTGTTAGTCTGTTTTGCACTTTGAATGGATCTTTTACCCATTTACAGTGTTATGATATTGGGTCACTAAGTTATGTAGACCTTTCAAATGTTGACACGTTTTATTTCACAACACCAGGCCATCCCAACCATTCACATCAACACCAATCTTGGAAAAACAATGTACATAACTTTAAAAAACAGACACATCTTTAAGTAGTGGGAAGCTGTCAAGTTCATGATACAGGGATCAATTTTTCAAAATTGTAATTTGTTCTGGGAAGCTCAGACTTTGTCATTGGCACCAAATACTGTCAGCCATTTCTATTGAAGTGACAGATTCGCTTGTTTAATTTCCACTAAGACGTCTGCCAAACACCCAAATGTAAATAAGAATTTTTATCTTATAGCTATTCTTTCAAATAAAAATCATGTTCCATGAAGACAAAGTAACTAGTTCAGCGTGAAACTCAGAGTTGCCCCGGTGCTTTTCCTTGGGATGAACCTGTCACCTTGGGTGACCTTGGTGTGCATTAAGCTGAACGCACACTGCCAAGTTCACCAGACAGAATATTACAAAGAATCAAGCGTTAATGAAAACAATACTTTTTACTGCTTTATCAACAACATTTTAAAGTGAAACTGACTGTTCCCTTTGCGAATGCGTGGCAATGAAAATACAATGACTCCTAGTATGGTTTGTTGTGCCTGCCCTGATCTGCGACAGCAGTTCTGGCCACTGTTGCTTTTGTACCGTCAGTCTCAATGTCAGTGCGGCAAGAAAGTCCTCACAGGGCTTCCTGAGCTGCTGTGTGGGGAAGATGAAGGTCTCATGTTCTTGGCGATTTCTCCGGGGTCTGTATGGACTTATAACAAGACGCTAAATGCAACGGCACCGTAGGGACTGTCCTCAGAACCCAGACTTATGGTCTATTGTTCCGGGTATTCTTGATTCCTAGTTGAGATAAATGGTCAGGAATGCAAAAGTGAGTTCCTTGTAAAACTTCTTTTCAGGGCCTAGGCGGCTAGGGCAGGAGCCGAAGAGACAAGGCCTGGAGGTTTGCCCAAGTCCCCGCAGCCACCAGCCTCCCAGGAAGCATAAGGCACCCTGTTCCGATGTTTCTGAAAACCTGCGTGACAGGGAGTGCCAGAAGTTTCTGTGCCTTGGATCATTTCCACCGCAGATTCTGTAGCTTCTGCAGCTGTACTTGGTTATCCCTCTGCTGGTCCTACAGAATCACTCCTCCTCCATCCCACTCTGCTCCAGGCATCGGGGCAGCCAAGTGCAGGGTGGGCTTCCGGCCTCCTCACGGAGGGACTGCTCTGCAGCTACTGCCCCAGGGGGCCGGCAGGGGCCCTTGCAGGCTTTTGCCAGCCTTGCTAATAGAAATATATTCTTCCGATTGTCAGGGAAGCTTATTTAAGAGCAAAGGACACACTAGGGAAATGGAAGAGGCTGCGTGACACCCATTGGGTGGGGATTCTGATGGCATTCCGGGAATTTCTGTTTGTGCTGTGATTCTGATGGTATCTTGGCATTTTCCTGTTGCTGGTTAAGGGTTCACCTTGTTTGGGTCTTGGAAGTGAGTAATCTCTCATCTTCCTGCATTTTTAGCTTCCCAAAATTCGTTCTTTTACTGTGAGTCAGCTCTGGGGTGGTGGCAATAAACCTCTTTTCTTCCCTGGCATCACGGTGCCCTATCGGTCATGGTGCATACCTTGACAAATGTATCATATGTAATCTCTCAAATGGGACCCAGGGTCACTGCACATAATCGTAGAATTTGTCTGTTTGACAAAGGTGCCTGACCCAGTGGGTGAGCGGGGCCTGGCGCCCAGTGCCGCTCTGTGCACCAAACTGCCTCCGGAATGGGAACCGTTTTCTGTGGTCTCCACCAGCGGGGTGCCTTTCTCTAGCTCATGCAAACTTGCTTCTGGGGAGGCCGGCAGGACATACGTTGGCCCATCCTGGGTTCTTTGGATAACGTCTGGATGTCTTTCTTCGCTCATGGTCTGCCCATTTGTGTCCTACTTGGAAGGGCTACGTTTAAGGCCTTCCAGATACAAGTCCGACTGTTTATTTCCTTCTTGCCCAAACTGGCCCTTAACCAGGGCCTGGAGGAGCGGGACAAGAGCTGTACGCATTTCCTCCCCGCTGGGCAGCTGGTGTCAATTAAGTTGCAAACAAGTTCTACCAACTAAATCCCTTCCTGTATCCACATCTAACACATGCCCTCTTCCTCCGCAAAAAGAAGGAGTAGAAGGAGTATCTGATCAGCCAGAGACCAACACACGGCCAGCAAGCACCAAGCATCCCCTGGGGAGACCGCGTGAGTGAGGACACAGATGTGGTTTTGCTCTCATTGCAACCAGATGACCCTGGCTATGTCAAGGTCATGCACAATCCTAGCAGTCTACTCCTGCTGCCTCTGCCTCTTAACATCAAAAGGCACCCTTAGCTCTCTGCACTTGCTAGTCTCGAGGTGCCTGCCTCCAAACACCGGGGTTCCTTTCATCATGGCCCAGGTAACTAGTTCTTTTATTAAAAAGAATTTAAAAATTCTACCTGGGTCTATGTCGGTTTTCTGCCCCTGGCTGTTCTCATATCATGATTAAGTCACAGAGCCCCGGGGACAAAGAGAAACGCCCATAAGCTTGGAGGCAGAGGTGAGCCGTGGGGGAAGATGTTAGCAGAGAAGAATTTTGGATTTTTCAATAGCAACAGTGGAAGTTAGAAATCAATGGGACAAATTCTTACAAATTCCAAATGAAAATTATATTCAAACTGGAATTCTATTCTCAGTCAGAATACCAGTTAAATATGAAATAGACTGAAGAGGCCGGCATTCAGAGCCTCTAGGAATTTATCACCCAAGCAGACTTTCTCCGGAAGCTACTGGAGATGCTTCACCACAATGAGAGTGGGAACAAACACAGAGGAAGGTGTGGGGCCTGGGAAAGAAGAGACCCCATGGGAGGCAGCGGTGAAAGGGAATCCCCAAGGTGAGGGCCCGGGGAGATCCCAGGACGGCAGCTGTGCAGCAGGCAAAGGGAGCAGCCACCAGACCAGCGGAAGCAGGTCAGCGAGATCCAGCAGACAGGGCTCCAAAACAACAACAAAAAGAAATGGATAGAATATTGAAAGGACATTTAGACAATGGAGAAGAATTTTCAAAATGCATTAGTGACAAATGTGTAGAAAACAAAACAAAAATGGCACACTTCATGGCCCCACTGTGCATAAAGCAAACACTGCACTTGATCTGACTCAAATAACTATATGAACATGTGGAGAGTACAAGGGGATGGGAAATGTGTGACGGTGTGTGTGCATGTGTGATTGCGCGTGTGTGGTAGTGGTGGTGGTGATGGGGGGTGGGGTGGGGAGAGAAGAGCAGCCCAGGCAGAGGTGCTGCCAGCTAATAACACCTGGAACTGACAGATCAAGAAAGCTTACTGTAACAAGCGTGAGATCTGTGGAAGTAAGCACTTAAAGAACCAGAGGAAAGAGCCAAAAGATAGTGCAGCTGGAAATGGGAGGGAGCTGTGGTACAAAGGATTGCTGTTTTTTATTTTTGCTTTTTTGTGGTTCATTTTTCTTTTCCCAATACCCCATATAAAATGTAAGTTATATGCCGGTTTAATTTTGAAGTATCCACTAAAAATAACGGAAACCTAAAGGTGGGAACAAAGATGTGAGGATGATGGGGTATAGGTGATTTTTTTTCTTTTCTCTAATCAGCTTTATTAGTAAATCATCTGTCATGGGACAAAAATGAAAACCATTAACACGTGGATGTGAAGCAGCAGATCTGGGTAGCAAGCATTGCTCCCCTGCTTCCCCAGGCGGTCTCGTTTCTCGGTTCCCACGTGACCCTGATCTCCTCCGCACTGTGAACCGAACCCCACTTCCTTCCTGAGCACGGCCAGAGTGCTCTGTGCCCTAATCACTCCTCACCCCGTGGCCTCCCGAGCCCCTGACAGCTGTGGTGGGTTGAACTGTGTTTCCCAAAAAGATATGCCCAAGTCTTCACCCCAGTTACTTGGGAACGTGATTTTATTTGAAAACAGGGACTTTGCAGGTGTTACAAAGTTCAGGATCTCAAGATAACGTCACCTTGGATTTAGAGTGAGTCCTAAGTTCAAGGACCGGTGTCCTGATAAGAGAAACTAAAGGGAAATTTGAGACTTGTAGACGCAGAAGAGACGCAGGGAGGAAAACCACACGAAGACGGACAGAGGCAGAGGTTGGAGTTACGTGCAGTCACGAGCCAAGGGATGGCAGGAGCCACCAGAACTTGGGAGAGGCAGGAAGGATCCTCCCCTAGACCTTTCAGAGGGAGTGTGGCTCTGCCAGCACCTTGATTTGAGACTTGGGGGCTTCGCATCTGCGAGATGTGTTGTTTTCAGCCTCCAAGTTAGTGGTAGTTTATTATGGCAGCCCTAGAAAACTAACATAACATGCTGATGCTGACGGAGGAGGAGGAGCCTACCTGGATATGTTTTTCAGGTGCTCTTCTCATTAAATGGCCATTTGCCGAGCACCTGCTAACTGTTAGGCCCTGTGCCCGCCTTTGGGCTGGAGATGAGGAGGTGGAGGCAGGGGCAGCTTGACACAGGCCCTGGGGCCCTGTGGAGGCATCATCAGGCTTCTTCCCATGAACCAGAATAGGTCACCGAACTATTGTAAAGACGAAATCTGTGTTTTAGGAAAAGAACTCGGGAGCATGGGCCAGTAGCAAGGATGGATTATAATGGGGCCTTGAGAAACGACAGTTAGGATCAGGGTTTTTGGCTGGGGAAACCCAATGTTGGCTCCTTCGGTGAGGATACTTGGGCAGGGGAGGCCTGTGGTGTTTGAAGCAGAAAATTCAACTGTTTGTTGTTTTCCTAAAGAAAATTACAAGAAATGTAGGCATGAGAAAAATCTTGATTGGTGGAATTATGCAAGAGAGCATGACAAATATTACAGGGTGATGGATTTTAAAAGGTTAATAATAGTACACCTAATATTTTCTGGGTATGTCGCTATGTACTACGCCAAATGTTTTTTACCTCTTTCACTTAAGTCTCCAACAGTTCTATGAGGAAAGTACTAAAGTACAGTTATTACCTCTGTTTTAACCATGAAAATGTGTGGCTTAGATTTGGGCGAGGTTATACAATTAGTCAGTGGCAGGGCTGGGACTCTAACTCAAAGGCATGTGCTCCCTAACCATGACACAATGTTGCACGACCTTCCACAGGTTCAGTTAGGGGCGTGATCGAATGGCCCGGAAATAATAAGGGTTTGAATGAAGGCAGTGGCCATCAGTTCAGTGGGGGAAACAGATGTGAGTGCTATTTCAAAAGACTGGGTGACAAATTGAATGGGGAAAGGAGAGGGGAAAAATGTGACTTGGGAAAAAAGCAGAGACATTATCCACACTTTTTTTCTTCTTGATTTTGAAATATGTTATTTAGAATTTTGTATTTGAAATATTGAGTTCTATATAATCAGCTCAATCCAGTCTACCTAAATCAGTTCACTTATATATTGAGGTACAACAGACAAGACCCAAACCCCCTCTGAGCCACAGAATGAATGTAATTCCATGAAACCCTGTTCATCAGTAAATTATGTAGCAAACGTGATATAAGACTTACCACTTACTTGCTTCCCCTCTGGAGGGTTAGATGTTATGGCACTTGCAGATAGATCAACACCTTTTACACAATACAGTTGCGCATCATCAATACCCTTAATGGAGAAATAAGCCTTATTTTTTTTTTTCCATTAAACTTCATCTTTGGGAACCCCTGGCACATAGTTTATGCCACATTTATCTGTATTGGTTTGCTGGGGCTGCATAATAAAGTACCACAGACTTGATGGCGTGCACAGCAGAAATTTATTTGCTCACAGTTCTGGAGGCTGGAAGTCCAAGTTCAAGGTGCCAGCAGGCTTGGTTTCTCCTAAGGCTTCTCTCCTTGGCTTACAGATGACTGTTTTCCTGCTGTGTCCTTACTTGGTTTTTCCCCTCTGAGAATCTGTGTCCAAATTCCTCCTTCACATTGGAACACAGCCCACCCTAAAGACCTCATTTTAACTTAATTACCTCTTTAAAGACCTCATTTCCAAATATGGGCACATTCTGAAGGACTCGGGGCTAGGACTTCAACATCCGAGTTGGGGTTGGGGGACAATTCAGACCATAACAATGGCCCGGAGTCATGAAGGTTGGCACCACGTCCACACTGTAGTAAGACGCTTCTTGAGAGGATGGGATCTGATTGCTCGAGCCATTCGTACACTCGGAACTGTGCCAAAAGTGACTTCATGGCCGGACACTTAGGGGAATTGTCTCCCTCTTCCTACTATGTGGCCGGTTTCCCAGGGCTACACAGAGATTTCCGTCATGCTTTGGCTTTCTTGCTGGCCACGGGACATCTACACCTCATGCTTAGCAGGGATGAGAACATGGGTGGGCGGCAGTGGAAACTTTTTTATTAGATACAAGCACACGGGGAGGCTGAGTGAGATGGTGTGACTTCAGAGGGCGTATCGGAACTGGCAGGAGACTTGGAAGGTCAGTCCTATGGGGCTTCTAGAACTGTCCTCCCTTTTCCCTACGGCAGCTCTGCCTGTGAGAGGTCACCACCCATTCATCAACTGACCATCACACAAGAAAACTTTCCTCCAATCTTGTTTTTCCTTATGATTCAAAATCCACTTATTAGGAGGAACTATGTTGAGGTACATGTATAGTTCCTAATAAACCAGAGAGGGGATGAAGATTTTTGCTATGTTTTGTTTGATTAAAACACATGGTTCCGCCCTGGCTGGTGTAGCTCAGTGGATTGAGTGCGGGCTGGGAACTAAAGTGTCCCAGGTTCGATTCCCAGCCAGGGTACATTCCTGGGTTGCAGGCCATGACCCCCAGCAACCGCACATTGATGTTTCTCTCTCTCTCTCTCTCTCTCCCCCTTCCCTCTCTAAAAATAAATAAATAAAATCTTTAAAAAAACCCACATGGTTCCAATTAATTAACTCTCTAATAAAACAAAACACTATGATAAAAAACCGCCCCTCCCTCCCCGAATTTCTCCCGCTCCTCTCTTCAATGAGTGGCGTTCATTTTTTGCTTCACCTCTGGCCTCACACTAACGTGTCTCAAATGTGTATCTACTGCCTAGAATGTTGTCCTGAGCTTCAGGAACGTATTGGCAGTTCTCTCTAGGTCTTGCCGCTTGAGTGCTTTACAGAACTCGTACAGTCCGTGTATAAAACTGAACTTCTTCAGGTCCTTCAGAAGTCTGCTCGTCCTCTGCATGCCCCATCGTGGTCCATTGTGAAACCTCATCACCCAGTTTCTCAAACAAAAAGGAGAGGTACACTTGCTTTCTTCTCACCCTTTATCTCCCTCCTCTGAGACCCCAGCTCCTGCTAGCTGTCTGAAATTCATGTCCTGGCTTTGGTTTCCTCTTCGTTCTCTTACATTTAGATCACAATCATCTTCCAGCAAGACTATTGCATCTGCTTCCCCAAGTGTCTTACTGTCTTTCATCTCACCTCCTCTTCATTTCATTGATACCCTAAATCTCTATGTAAATTTCAACTTCCTGTAGCCCAACATTCCAGACCCCCTTCCTGGGACTAGCCACTTACCCGACATCCTTTCCTGAAAGCATCCTTCGCTACATATTTACAAACAACTCTCGTTGCTTTTATGTAGCCTGACATTCACTGACTTGAGGTCATGAGCTCATCCACAGTTTGTCTTCCTGGCAAGCATCATAGCCTCAGGATTCCTTCTTTGGTTCTCACAGCCTGGACCTGGCGCTCTTCTCTGTGTCTCATGGTGTATCGTGCACGTCCTTTATTTCACTGACCAACTGACCTGGGCTGGTTTTCCTGCCTGTCTGACACATTGGATTCCCAGCTCCTTGTACCCAGGGACAATTTTATTCACCTTTGTGCCTGCAGCATCTAGCTAATGCATGCCACATAGTAGTGCCTTTAAGTATATTGGACAAAAAAAAAGTGAAAATGTTTTTAAAAGTTTTAAATTTGATGGAAGTATGAGGAATATTTTTATAAACATTATCCCTTAAATGTCTATGAGCTATGGTTTTACTGTAAGAGCAATGGGATCAGGGTTAGAAGCTTCAAGTGCCCATCTGTATCTCTCTGAGATGGTGAATTTCATTGATTGTAAAATGAGGTAATGATTCTATGTAAGCCAGTTGTGAGAATCGAATACAATAATGTGGGCAAAATTTACTTTTAAACTACACATACTGTTCTGTAAAGTCATGAGTCATCATCAACTATACTCAAGTTTTTCTAAAACTGAATATATGTATATATTTACATATTTGTATATATATATACACACATGATTTTTGTACTTTGCTTATTTATTTATTAATAGTTTTTATTGTTTTTTTCCATTACCACTTATCCCCCTTACACCTTCTCCTTCCTGCAATCACTACACTGTTGTCCATGTCCATGAGTTCTTTTTTGCTTGATCCCTCCACTTACCCCCCTTCCTCCACCCCCACTGAGCTGTCAGCCTGCTCTCCATCTATGAGTCTGCCTATTTTGCTTGTTAGTTCAGTTTGTTCAGTAGACTCCACATATGAGTAAAATCATATGGTACTTGTCTTTCTCTGACCGGCTTATTTCACTTAGTATAATGCTCTCCAGGTTCATCTATGCTGTTGCAAAGGCTGAGATTTCCTTCTTTTCTATAGCCAAGTAGTATTCCATCATGTAAATGTACCATAGTAGTTTTATCCACGCATCTTCGGATGGACACTTGGGTTGTTTCTAAATCTGGGCTATTGTGAATCATGCTGCAGTGAACAAAGGGCTGCGTGTATCTTTTCAAATTAGTGTTTCAGGTTTCTTTGGATAAATCCCCAGAAGTGATATCATTGGGTCGTAAGACAATTCCATTTTGAACTTTTTGAGGTAACTCCATACTGCTTTCTATAGTTGCTGCACCAATCTGCATTCCCGCCGATAGAGCAGGAGGGTTCCTCTTTTTCTACATTCTCGTCAGCACTTGTTGTTTGTTGATTTGTTGATGATAACCCTTCTGACAGGTGTGAGATGCTGTCTCATTGTGGCTTTAATTCACATTTATCTGACGATTAGAGATGTTGAGCATCTTTTCATGTTTATTGGCCATCTGCATGCCCTGTTTGAAGAAGTGTCTACTCTGATCCTTTGGGCGTTTTTTAAAATGGATTATTTATGTGTTTGATGTTGAGTTTTGTAAGTTCTTTGTAAATTTTGGATGTTAACCCTTTATCAGATATATTGACAAATATGTTCTCCCATTCTGTGGGTGGTTTTTTCATTTTGTTGATGTTTTCCTTTGCTGTGCAAGTACTTTTTAGTTTGACGTAGTCCCGTTTGTTTACTTTTTTTGTTTCCTTTGCCTGAGGAGATATATGAAAAAAATATTGCTATCAGCAATGTCCAAGATTTCACTGTCTGTGTTTTCTCTAGGATTTTTATGGTTTTGAGTTAATATTTAAGTCTTTTGTCTATTTGAATTTATCCTTGTGTGTGGCATAAGAAGGTGGTCTAGTTTCATTTTTCTGCATGTATTTGTCCAATTTTCCCAACACCAATTATTCTTTATTCTTAAAAGAATAAACTATCTTTAGCCCCTTGTATGTTTTTGCCTCCTCTGTCAAATATTAATAGACTATAATGGCATGGGCTTATTTCCAGGCTCTCTCTTCTGTTCCATTGATCTGTGTGTCTGTTTTTATGCCAGTACCATGGTGTTTTGATTAGTATAGCCTTTAAGTATAGTTTGATATTAAGGAGCATGATTCCTCCAACTTTGTTCTTCTTTCTCTAGATTGCTGTTGCTATTCAAGGTCTTTAGTGGTTTCATATAAATTTTTGGACCATTTGTTCTAGTTCTGTGAAATACATCATTGATATCTTCATAGGAATTGTTTTGAATGCATACATTGCTTTGGGTAGTATGGACATTTTAATGATGTTAATTCTTCCTATCCATGAACATGGTATATACTTCCATTTATTTGTATCTTTTTCAATTTCTTTCTTCAGTGTCTTATAATTTTGTGAACACAGGTCTTTTACATTCTTGGTTAAATTTATTCCTAGGTATTTTATTCTTTTGTAAGCAATCGTGAATGGGATTCGTTTTCTTAATTTCTCTTCCTGATAGTTCATTATTGGAATATAAAAATGCCACTAATTTCTGGATATTAATTTTGTATCCTGAGATTTACTGATATTTACTATTTATCTATTCTAGTAGTTACTTGGTGGAATCTTTAGGGTTCTCTATATACAGTGTCATGTCATCTGCAAATAATGAGGTATTACTCCTTCCCTTTCAATTTGGATGCCTTTTATTTTTTCTTATTGTCTAATTGCAGTGGCTAGGAATTCCAGTACTATGTTGCATAAGAAAGGTCAAGTATACATCCCTGTCTTGTTCCTATTCTTAGGGGAATACTGGTAGTTTTTGCCCATTGAGTATGATGCTAACAGTGAGTATGTCATATATGGCCTTTATTATGTTTAGGTGTGTTTTCTCTATTCTCACTTTGCTGAGAGTTTTTGTCATAAACGGGTGCTGGATTTTATCAAATGCTTTTTCTGCATCTATTGATATGATCATGTAGTTTTTATCTTTCATTTTGTTTATGTGGTCTGTCACATTTATTGGTTTGTCAATATTATACCAACCTTGCATTCACAGAATAAGTCCTACTTGATCATGATATATGATGTTTTGATGTATTGTATTAGGTTTGCTAATATTTTGCTGAGGATTTTAGCATCTGTGTTCATCAGGGATATTGCCCTGTGATTTTCTTTCTTTGAAATGTCTTTCACTGGTTTTGGAATTAAGATAATGCTGACATCATAAAATGACCTTGGGTATCTTCCCTCTTCTTGAATTTTTTGGAATAGTTTAAGAAAGAAGAGTGAATTTGAGGTGTTGCAAACCTCCCAAAATGGTTTTAAAAAGAGAAAGAAAGAAGAGTGTAAGTTCTCAGAATGTTTGGTAAAATTCACCTGTGAAGCCATCTGGTCCAGAGCTTTTGTTTGTTGGGAGATTTTTGATTACTGCTTCAATTTCACTAGGTGCAATCTGTCTATTCAAATTCTCTGATTCTTCTTGATTTAGTTTTGGAAGATTATATGTTTCTATGAATCTATTTCATCCACGTTGTTCAATTTGTTGGTGTATAGTTGTTCATAATGTTTTCTTACAATCTTTTGTATTTCTTTTATGTCAGTTGTAACTTCTCTTTTTTAAAAATGATTTTATTTATTTATTTTTCAAGAGAGGGGAAGGGAGGGAGATGGAGGAAGACAGAGGGAGAGAAACATTGATCAGTTGCCTCTCTCACACCCCCAACCAGGGACCTGGCCCGCAACCCAGGCATGTGCCCTGATTGGGAATTGAACCAGCGAAACTTTGGTTTGTAGGAGGCACTCAATCCACTGAGCTACACCAGCCAGGTCTTTTTTATTTCTGATTTCATTTATTTGGGTCTTCTCTCTCTCTCTCTCCTTTGATGAGTCTGGTTAAATGTTTGTAAATTTTGTTTATCTTTTTAAAGAAAAATCTCTTGGATTCACTGATCTTTTGTATTGTGTTTTTTTAGACTCTATTTCACTTATTTATTTCTGCTCTGATGTTTATTATTTCCTTCCTTCTTCTCACTTTGGGCTTTGTTTGTTGTTCTTTTTCAAGTTCCTTTAAGTGTAACGTTAGATTGTTTATTTGAGCTCTTTCTTGCTTTTTAAGATAGGCCTGCTGTTCTGAATTTCCCTCTTAGGACTATTTTCCCTTTGTCCCACAGATTTGGGGTTGTTGTGTTCTCATTTTCACTTGTTTCAAGGCATCTTTTGATTTCTTCTTTAATCTCCTTGTTAACCCATTCATTATTTAATGACATGTTATGGAGCTTCTGTGTCTTCTCATATTTTTCAGTTTTGTCCTTGTGATTGATTTCTAGTTTCATAACATTATCATCAGAGAAGATGCTTGATATGATCTCAATGTTCTTAAATTTACTGACACTTGTTTTATGTCCTAACATGTGGTCTACATGGAAAACATTCCATGTGCACTTGAAAAGAATATATATTCTGCTGCTTTGGGATGAAATGCTCTGAAGATATCAATTAAATCTATTTGATCTAGTGTGTCATTTAAGGCCACTGTCTCCTTGTTGATTTTCTGTTTGGTAGATAAATCCATTGATGTCATGGCATGTTAAAATTTCCTACTATGACTGTATTTCCCTCAGTCTCTCCTTTTTGACCATCAAGATTTGCTTTACATATTGAGGTGCTCCTATGTTGGGTGCATAAATATTTACTAGGGTTTTAACTTGTTGCTGGATTATTCCCTTTATTATTATGTAGTGTCTTTCTTTGTCTCTTACTATAGTCTATTTTGTTGGGTATAAGTATTGCTACCCAATCTCTTTTTTTCCTTTCCATTTGCATGAAATATCTTTTTCCATCCTTTTACTTTTAGTCTGTGTATGCCTTTTGTTCTGAGGTGGGTCTCTTGAAGACAGCATACACATGGATCTTGTTTTGATATACAGTCATCCACCGTATGTCTTTTGATTGGAGCATTTAAGCCATTTACATTTAAAGTGATTGTTGATAGATACATATTTATTGCCATTTTACTTTTTTTTTTAAGATTTTATTTATTTATTTTTAGAGAGGGAAGGGAGGGAGGGAGGGAGGGAGAGAGAGACAGGGAGAGGCATCAATGTGCGGTTGCTGGGGGTTATGGCCTGCAACCCAGGAATGTACCCTGGCTGGGAATTGAACCTGGGACACTTTGGTTCCCAGCCCGCGCTCAATCCACTGAGCTACGCCAGCCAGGGTTGCCATTTTACTTTTTAAACTATTTTCCTCCTTCTGCTCTTCTTCCTCCTCCTTCTCCTTCTTCTTGCAAGACTTTAACATTTGCTGCAATACTAGCTTGGGGGTAACACACTCCTTCAGTTTTTTCTTGCCTGGATAGCTCTTTATTTGTTCTTCAATTTCAAATGATAGCCTTCTTGAGTAAAAGTTGCCTTGGCTGTTGGACCTTGTTTTTCATCACTTTGAATATTTCATGCCAATCCCTTCTTCCCTGAAATGTTTCTGTTGAGAAGTCAGATGACAGTCGCATGAGAGTTCCTTTGTAGGTAACTAACTGCTTTTGTGGCTTTTAGGATTCTATCCTGTCGTTAAGCTTTGCCACTTTAATTATGATGTGTCTTGGTGTGAGCCTTTTTGGTCCATCTGGTTTGGGAGTCTCTGAGCTTCCTGGACTTGTGTGTCTTTTTCTTTCGCCAGGTTGGGGAAGTTTTCCATCATTTTTTCTTCAAATAGGTGCTTGATCCTTTGCTCTCTTCTGCTCCTCTGCTATCCCTATGATGCAGATATTGTTACATTTTATGTTGTAGCAAATGTCCCTTAAACTATCCTCATTTTTTAAAATTCTTTTTTCTTTTTGGTACTCTGCTTGGGTGTTTTTTTCCTACCTCATCTTCCAAATCAGTGATTTGATCCTCTGTTTCATCTAACCTACTG
The DNA here is from genome assembly GCF_004126475.2 of Phyllostomus discolor. Classification (NCBI taxonomy): domain Eukaryota; kingdom Metazoa; phylum Chordata; class Mammalia; order Chiroptera; family Phyllostomidae; genus Phyllostomus; species Phyllostomus discolor. Next base: position 195,857,615 of record NC_040905.2, on the reverse strand, counting down.
TTTATTCCTTCCAGTGTATTATTTATTTCAGGAGTTACATTCTTTATTTCTGACTGATCCTTTTTTTATGGTTTCTATGTCTTTTTTCATGCTGCTGAGCATCCCTATAATCATTACTCTAAACTCTATATCTGATCAATTGTTTGCCTCCATTTCATGTGCCTCTTCTTCTGCAGAATTATCTTGTTCACTCATTTGGGGCCTGTTTCTTTGTCTTCCCATTTTTTGCCGCCTCTTGGTGTTTGTTTCTATGTATTAGGTAGATCTGCAAAGACACTGTTACACACCTATGTCAGACACTGCCTGTGACTGGCTTTGGACCACTTGTTTAGAGATATCGGCAATCAGATCACAGCTTGTGGCTCCCTCTGCTAGGCCTGGGCACATGCGGAAAGGACCAACCTGCTCACCAAGGTTGCCTTTTGCCAGCACCAGGCCCAGGGGTGGGTCAGTTAAAATCTCAAAGCACCCAGAGATCTGCCACCGCCTGTAGGCTGTCTGTTAGGCTTTATCACTAAAAGAGCCTCTGGCTGTACCCCTCAGCAGGGCTTAAGCATCACAGGGTAGAGTGAGAGGAATTCCTGTGGGTGGGGCTATTGCTTCCCCCAAGACTGATGCTGCACGGAGTGGAGCGCTCTGCCTGAGAGGATGGCCTTGCAGTATGGGGAATGGCTGAGCACAGGGGTCCTGGCCGCTGACCCTTCAGCTCTCTTTCAGAGACACCAACTCCAGACTCTTCTCTGCAGCTCTAGTCTGTTCTGCCCTCCCTCCACCGGAGCCCAGGGGAAGTGGCTGCAAATGAAACTTTTGTGCATTGGCCTTTCAAGAGTTTGTGTCTCTAGCCATCTCTCCCTGGTGGATGACAGACAACCCACTGCTTTTCACTGCCAGATGTTAGGTGGACACCTTGCCATCTCTGGTGCTCTGTGCTCGGGAAACCAGCTTGTGATTTATGCCCCACAGTTTTTAGGCGGAATGTCCTGGCCACGGGAATACCCCTCTGGAACTTCAGCTGCCACCTGTGGGTGCCCAGCCAGCCCTCCTGTGCCTCCACACTTCCTGCCAGTCTCCATGAGGTGGTGTGGCTTTTTCCTGCAAGTCCTTGGTGATAAGGATCCTTTCCAGCTAGTCTTCAGTTGATTGATGATTCAGGATGATATTTACATAATATAGTTGTAATTCCAGTTTTGTCCTGGGAGGAGGTTCACGTCGCTTCTACCTCCTCTGCTGCCATCTTGGATCCCGTCTTGCCTGGCTATTTAAAATAGATCTCTACCATCTGTGTAATGTTCCCTAGTGTGATCGTAGTGATTTCCTTGTTTTTTGAAAGAGAGTAGCATTTTGTTTTGTAAGATTTGGTTTCAGCAAACTGCTCATTGTCTATTAATGCAATTAAATTTAGAATTGCCTATCAAAATTCAACCTGTTCTCAAAAAAAAAAAAAAAAAAGCCACAGGGAATAAACTGGATCCTATTTGTGTAGAGAGATTGTTCCAATCCAGACAAGTCAATGGTTGAATGACCTAAGCACGTATTTACCTGAACGAACCAATAGGTTTTATCAAGACCTTTTGGTCTTCTGAGAGAAGGTGGGAGTCAGCACTGATTTCCCATCCAGGAAGGAAGAACAGCTCCTCTACCCACCCGCACAGACATTTTCTGTTTTTACTTAAAGTGTATAGAAAGTGCTCACCAACTGGGGGGGGGGCACACCTCCCATTCTGTTCAGGACAGTTCTGACAGGTCCTTTGTCTTGGTGGAACCAATAAAGCACCCTCTTCATTCTCTAAACTCTCCCTGTCTGGACGGTACCTTGTGTGCTCCTCCCAACCCCAGGGCGTGTTGAGCAACTGACCAGAGAAAATCAAGATCAGCGTTTCCAGCTCAGCCTCCATTCTGCATTCCTGGGTTTTACCTGGAAGCGCAGTTCAGCCGCAGAGATAACGATTCAGGTTTCCTAATATAGGACTAAAAAGATCCCTCTTCTCTCTCCAGTTCTGTCCTCCTCTCTCTTAACCTTCCCCATTTTCTTCTTCAAAAAATGAACACAGTGAGCAGGCCTGGCAGCCCGATGGAGCCGTCGCGATCAAGGAGACGGAGAGGCTATTGTGATATAAAAACAGAGAGATCCTGCAGATCACCAGATTCCAGTGTTATTTTCTTAGTATGTGTGATTTTACCTTCAACTGGGTGAGGAGGTTTGTAACATTTATCTGTAGAATTAACATTTGCCCTATTTCAGCAGTAACTTGAGTAGACTTAATCTGAGATTCAAACCTGGGATTAATATTATTACAGTTACAGGTTTATTCTGTGTGTCCTCTGACCTCTCCATGTCAGAACACCTAGAGATCATGGGAAAACAAGCCCTTCAACGTGTCATAAAATAAACACCTGACACCTGCTGACCCCTCAGGAGTCTCTCTAGAAATAAACGCACACTTACAGACGTTTTTTGAGGAGGAATTCTAGGTGCCTTTGGCAGCAGCTCTGGTCGGGCAGAGCCGGTCCCTGAAATCCTCTCCTCCAGACAGAAGGTGTGATACAAACGCTCCAATTAGCATTAGCAGAAGCTGTCAGGGCAGGGGGCCTGCTGTGAGCTGCAAAAAGCCCTCTAAAGCCATGGGCAATTGCTCCCAGGTATTTACTTAACACTCTTGAGCCCAGAAAGGAAAGTTTATGGAGTAGGATCCTGCTAAGCGAACAAATGCCTAAGGGAATGGAGGAAATTAATTAAGGAGGAAAATCAGACTCCTGCTGGGATTTCATTTCCTAATGCGCTCTAGACAATCGGAGGCTGGTTTGCCTGACTTTGCTGCTGTCATCTCGTGCTTCTGTTCTGGGTGCAAAGCCCCACTAAGTATCAGCCCCTGGCGTTTGAGAACGCTCCCCGGGACGGCTAGTGTAACGGGCGGGGCCTCTCACCTGACACCGGGGACTGCAGATCAGCACGTAAAGCACCACGACTGAGAATGAAGAAAGACCCTGCGGGCTCACTCCTATGTAGACTTTGAGAACTCAGCTCACAGAAGCAGAGACTAGAGTGGTAGTTGCCAGGAGCAGGAGGATGGGGAAATGAGGAAAAGTTGGTCAAAGGACACGAATTTTCTGTTTGAAGATGAAGAGTCACCTGAAGTTCTGGGATCTCATGGACAGTGTGTTGACTACAGTTAATGGCGCGCTATTGCGCAGTTGAAAGGTGCTCAGAGAGTAGACCTTGTGTTCTCACCCCAGAAACAAAATGAATGGTTAACTACGTGAGGTGAGGGATGTGTTAATTAGCTTGATTGTGGGGACTGTTTTACAATGCGCATGTAAATCAAATCACCACATTGTGGTTTGTGCCCTTCGTAGAGGAAGCATTGGGACGGAGTCTTTGGACCTGGGTCTGCAGACAGGCGTGCTGTGCTAAGGGTGGAGGAAGGCAGGGCTCAGGTGTGAGCTCAAGCTGGTAGGGCTGGCTCAGACTTTCAGTGGAGGCCCCCAGGGGGTAAGTGACTATCCCAAGTCATCATTAAGAATATTACTTTATCAACAAAGTGAAATCAGGCCCACATGAGCTGAGAGGTCTTTTGAGCTCCTGAAGGAACAGCTAATACTTTCCCAACTTTTTTGGAAAAAGTCTTTTAAGAGAAAGAGCTTAACATTCTGAAATTTGAGAGTTTCGCCTGGTTGAGGTCTCGTTTCAGCATGGCTGAGTGTCGCCTTACAAACGATTTGTCTTTGCTTGTTTTGATAGTGCAGCAAAGCGAACATTTGCTGGGACCATGGTTACCGAGGAAGGGGAACATACAGAGTGGGTACGGCCTGGGCTAGGGGTGCAGACAGACCCAGATCTTGGGGGTCGCTTTGCCACTTTCAGACCTTTTCCCATCAGTAAAGGAGAACTAAAAGCAATTAGGGATTCCCTGAGATTTCAGCCTGCGTCTTTACATAGCAAGCCCATATTGAATGAAACCAAATGGTTTATGAATGGAATTGTTAGGGGGAAATGAATCACCGCTGCTCCTTACCAATGCTGGACACTGGGGTCTGGGTTTCCCTGTGCTGCTCACTCCAGCCCTCTCAAGGGAGCTATCCTTTGGTCAATCATTGACAGACTGTGGCTCTGCCTGACAACGTTCCCATCCGCAAGCTGTGGCATTACAGACATGTCTCCTTAAGCCTCCTAGAACTGGTTATGGCCCCTGAGGTGGGAAGGTATCGATAGGTTTTTTGAGGTATAGGTTACACAAATCCTATCATCACAGTAAAAATAGTATCTAACATTTTTCGAATATTGCTATGTGCTGAAGATTGTCCTCCTGTTTTAAATGCATTTTCTCAATCAGTCCAACAGTGACCCTATGAACTGTCAATATTAAATGTATGACCTTCATTGAGAAAATTAGGTGGGGAGAAATTATCAGGAAATGATTTCAAACTGCAAAACTGTAAGCCTTTTTATTAAAATTGATTTTAGAGAGAGAAGAGGGGAGAGAGATGGACTTGTTGTTCCACTTATTTATGCATTCATTGGCTGCTTCTTGTGTGTGCCCTGACCAGGGATCAAACCCGCAGCCTTAGCATATAGGGATGATGCTCTAACCAACCAGGCAAGCCTTTTACCCCTGATGTGGTGGTTCTCCCCCAACAGTTTAATTGACAGATATAAACTGTTTATATTTAAGGTCTACAATGTGATGATTTGACATACACATACATTATGAAGTGGTTGCCACAATCAAGCTAATTAACGCATCCATCACCTTACAATTTTTTAATTTTTTTTTCTTGTGGTAGAATGGGTAAGATCTGGTTTCAGCAAATTTCAGCTATAGAATATGGAAGTTTGTACGCTTTGACTAACATCTCCTCATTTCCCATAATGGTACAATGAACGTGGGAGCGCAGCCATCTCTCAAGATACTGATTTTTTTTTTTTAGATACAGTCTCAGAAGCAAGATTGCTGGATCAAATGATGGTTCCAGTTTTGTTTCAGGTACCTCCATACTAATATTTTCCAAAATGGCTATACCCGTTTGCATTCCCACTGACACTCTGCAAGGGTTCCCTTTTCTTCCACATCATCACTGACGCTTGTCTCTTATATTTTCGATAATATCCATTCTGACAGGTGGCAGGTGATATCTCATTGTGGTTTTGGTTTCCATGTCCCTGATGATTCATGATGTTGTGCAGTGATTCAAAATACCATTTGATAGACAAAAATTTCTATATATCAATACAGATTTTTACACACTCATTTCCTGTGAGGCAAAGTGCATGAATGGGTTTGTGGTTCTGAATAGTTCTTCCATGTTCAGTTCATCCGTTTTTTCTATTTTTTTATTGTTATTTAATTACAGTTGTCTCACCATTTTCCCCCTTGCCCTCCCTGCCCCGGCCCCCAAGTCAGTCCCCACCGTGTTGTCCCTGCCCATGAGTCCTCTCCTCATTCCTTGACTTGTCCCTTCCCCTTCTTTCCCCCCGTTATGTCCCACCGGTCACTGTCAGTTTGTTCTTTATTTCCATGTCTCTGATTCTGTTTTGCTCATTTCAGTCTGGTGGTCAGAAAGGGAAAGGGAAAGGTTTGGGAGCAAACCCTGGGAAGCAGCAAATGAAAGCCTAAATGGTTTCCCTTTCTCAGGGCGTTCAATTCGGTGCTCCCCGAGGTTAGGCGTGCTGCTTTTCCTGTGGGAGCTTGGAGTTGATCGGCCGGCCTGGTGCAGGCAGTTTGATCTTCACCGCTTGTTCCTGCTCGCAGCGACCTTTGCAGCCCTCCCTCTTGCTTTGTCCACGTCTCTTCTTTGGGCTCCCTCGCTCTGTACTCTGGGCCCCCACATGCTTTTCTTTCTCTTTCTGTCCCCATTGAAGTCTACCCCAGATTCTTCTACCACACTAAGGCAGAGGTTTGCAAAATGTGACACAAAGACCATGCACGTCAGAATTCCAAACGAAGCTTGGGAAAACGCAGACCGTGAGCCTGTTTCAGACTCACCGAAGGAAACTCTCTGGAGATTAAAAAAAAACAAAAAACAAAACTGGGAATCTGCATTTTAAGAAACAAATCAGTTGTTGCCTTTGCAAATTAATGTTTACTAATCAATGTAGAAAAGTAAAGTGTTATCTTTCGCAGGGAAGCTACATTTTTAACAGAAAAAATGGTCACTTGATACCAAAGGCTGTTAAATTGAAAGAAGAAAAAATCTTTCTATAGCAGTGGCTCTCACCCTTGAGTTTCTATTGAACCCCCTGAGGAGCTTTAAAAAAATGAAAACGACCATGCTCGAGCCATACTCTGCAAGAACTTCTGGAACAGGGACATCAGTAGTTTCTAAAAAGCTCCCCGCCCCCTCTCCACCACCCAGGATGCCAGTGCATAGCCAGGGTGAGAGGTACCACTCTGCAGTATGGAAGGGGGGTCAGGAACATAGGGGTACCTACTCCACGGAACATGCCTAGGAGTCACCTGAGAGTTTTATTAAAGTGGAGATTATGGTTTTGTGAATCGGGATGTTGCCTGAGATTTGCATTTCTAATAAGCTTCCAGATTCTCAGACCACACTTGGAGGAACAAAACAGTAGAGACCTTGTTCTCAAACTCTGCTGCATGTTAAAATCAGCGGGGGAACTAACCATACAATAAGTTGGTGCCTAAAATGCACTCTAAAGAAATTAAATCAGAATTTCTGGGACTAGGACACAGGCATGAGTAGGTTTTTTTGTTGTTGTTGGGTTTTTTTTTTTTTAAGCTTCACAGGTAATTCCAATGTACAGCAAAGGCTGGGAACCAGTGCTGCAGCAGAGGGTGAGTAAACTCATCTAAATCCCAAGGAATTTAGGAGGTTTTAACCGCATTGAAACCTCACAAAGCAAAAGAGGTTGATCTCTTAATTGATGATGTCAGAATGTAGCCTCACCGAATGTTTGTCTTAATTTGTTCCCCGTGGCTGTTGAGAAAATGACCCTTCCTTTAGTCCCTCTCACCACCACCGCCTCCATGACACACACCATCCTGGTTACACCTTCATGGCCAGTACTCAAGTGTTTCCAAAATTTCCGAGTCCCGAGCATGACTGGGGTGAGTTTCGCTCCCAGTTAATCTGGTTTATTGTGTTCCATTCTCAGACAGGGCCTGTGCTGACTTTCTAAGTAGGACTTGCAGTCCAGAAATTTAAAAACATGTGAGGGCATAGGCAACCTTTTTAAAACAAATTATTCGGTGCTCATGGAAACAAGAAGCCTAATGACATTGTCTAAGCGGGCTGTTTGGAGGGGCTTCCCGCAGCTCTGCAGCAGCTCCGGGAGCATCCGGGACTGCTGGAAGCGCGTGCTGGACGGACGGCAGGGGAGAGCTGCCGTCAGACATGGGCTTCCACACCTTCTCTCCACGGGTACCTCCGTAGGGACTGCAATTTCACTTTTTCCTGGTGGTCTAGTAATTTTGATTTTCAAGCAAGAAGTCCTAAAAATAAATTCATATGAGCCCTGGCTGGCGTAGCTCAGTGGATTGAGCTCGGGCTGCGAACCAAAGTGTCCCAGGTTCGATTCCCAGTCAGGGTACATGGTTGGGTTGCAGGCCATGAACCCCCCAGCAACCACACATTGATGTTTCTCTCTCTATCTCCCTCCCTTCCCTCTCTAAAAATACATAAATAAAATCTTTTAAAAAATAAATAAATTCATATGCCCTCGATAACGTGTAAACTTCATTTTTTTTCCCAGTGTGGGCTATGATGGGTCTCATCCAAGGTCTTCAGATGGACCCTATTGCTTCTCTCCTGACGCTCTTCCAGCGTATGACACAACCAGCCAAGCCTAACCCAGTGACTTCTGTGTCTCCTGTGGGATGTGACACACAAGCTTTCTGTTCTCTTTGCCTGTCAGTGTCCCCTAGCTCTGTGCTGGGATAAAGGTTTCAGCACTATATTCGTATTTAAATTTAATGGTTGTTTTCTGTGGGAGGAGGGGAGCTCATTCAGTAAGGACTTAGTTGTCACAAACGCAAGAATCCCTCCAATTGTCTTTTAAAGAGATTTAAAAAATCAAAAAAGTATTTTTAAAAAATTTTTTGCCATATATTCTCTTTTACTGCTATGCTTACCATGTTTTTTACTGCCCTTTATATGAGTATTTTATTGTCTTTTATATTTACTGCCAAATTTATCATATAAATACTGAAGGAATCATGAGATTCAGCCAGAACCACCAACTATTGTACTCCTGAATTCCTGTTTCTTGGCAGTTATGGGATAATAAATGTTTGCCATTTACACTGTTAAATTTTGGGTTAATTTATTACATAGCAAGAGATAATCAATACAATACTTTAACATAGTTATAGTCTCTGTTTTAAAGTCCTTGTCTGCTTGTCCCGTCATTTTTTATGTTCCTGGGTCTTTACTATTGTCTGATTTTTCTCCTTGTTTTATAACAACATTTCCAAACAAGGGAAAGAAAACACACACAAGAAGTTTCCTACTCCTCGCCATATATAATCATAATTTTTAAAAACTGTGAGACACACCTGGCTGGTGTGGCTCAGTTGGTTGGAGCGTTGTCCCATAACCAAAAGGTTGTGGGTTCGATCCCTGGTCAGGGCACGTACCTAGATTATGGGTTTGACCCCAGTCCAGGCATGAATGATCCCTGGTCCTGAGGGATCCCGATGAGAGGTACCCAACTGATGTTTCTCTCTCACTCTCCCTTCCTCTTTCCCTGAAAGCAATAAAAAAATGTCCTCTGGTGAGGGTTAAAAAATAATAAAAATAAAAAAATTGTGGTAAAATATACATAACACGAAATTTACCATTTTAACCATTTTATAGTACACAATTCAGTTAACATCAAGTATATGTACAGTGCTGTGCAATCATCACCTCTAGTTTCAGAACATTGTTTCCACCCCCAAAGGAACCTGTACCCATTAAACAGTCATTCCTAACCAGGCGGCCCGCCCCCCGCCATCTACCACTAATTTGCTTTTTGTATCTATGGATTAATCTACTCTACTTCATATAAATGGAATCATACAACATGTGATCCTTGGTGTCTGGCTTCTTATATTTAGCACAATGTTTTCAAGTTGTAGTACATATCAGTATTCCATTCCTTTTTATGGCTAAATAATATTCCATTGTATGGACATACCACAGTTAATTTGTTCACCCATTTATCAGTTAATGGACATTTGTGTTGCTTCCACTTTTTCGCTATTATGATTAGTGTTGCTATAAATATTTACAAATTTTTGTTTGAACACCTGTTTTGCGTATATATGTAGGAATGGAATCACTGGGTCATATATCCTATGTTTAACTTACTGTAAATCACCAAACTATTTTTCACAGTGTCTGAACCATTTTACATTCCCATTATCAGTGTGTAAATTTCTTCATATCCTTGCCCGATACTTGTTATGTTCTATATTTTTTTTATTACGGTTATTCCAGTGGGTGTGAAGTGGCACCTCATTGCAGTTTGGGTTTGCATTTACCTAAGACCAATGACATCGAGCATGGGTAATAATTCTGTTGGATGCTGGACATTGTGATGTCTGCTTAGTTGAGCATCTGGACTTTTTCTTTTCTTTTTTTTCCCCTTTTTTAAATTAGTGTTGGATTTTATTCTGGAAAGCAATTAATTTACTTCTAGGTCTTGATCCTATCAAGGAATTTTTAAAGCTCTGTCAGAGCACGTTTAAGGTAGCCTTTACTCCAAGGCTAACCCTGCTTAAGGTAGAGCCTTCTGCAGATGCTAATGAAGACCTGAGTGTTCATTGAGGTTTCTTCATTTTGGTTAAGAAATGTTCAACTTATAGCTTGACATAAGTTTTCTTTTCTTAGTAGGTATTCTTGTATACTTTTGATCTTTATGCAGATTTATGGAGCAATTTATCTATGCACCTTATTCTTTTCTGGCACTCCACACAAATTCTAGCCACTTTGACCTCCCTGAACTCTGCTGTCTGCCTCCCCGGCTTATTGAGACTCCGTGCTTTGCTTGAATGCTTTCTCATCTCAATGTCTGGTAAATGCCCTCATGCAGAAAGCTGGGCAGTCACTGGACTCAACTCATTTGTTTCCCTTCTTTCATGGGTCAGAATCCTGTGCTGACTACTGTATGGTGTCTAGAAATAGATGTTTTATACATTTTGTCCAGTTTTCTGGTTGTATATGGTCCAAAGTCTAGTTTGAGACCAGTTATTCTATTGTGGCCAGATTAGAAATAGAAACATTTTTTTTTAGGTACTACCTCATAAGAAAGAAAGCTTCTTTCTCGAAGCTTCAGTTCATCTGCAAACCTAGAAATGGCTTTCATTGGTCAGTCAGGTAATAAATTGGCTTATTTCTCAACTGATCTCTTTGGTTATCAGATTATGCTCGTTGTAGATCAATCATTATGGCAAGGTGGATTGTAAATAGTTCCTGCTTTGCTTAGTCCAATTAGGATTCACCCTTGAACCCTGACTGATGTGACTCAGTGGATTGAGTGCTGACCTGTGAACCAAAGGGTCATTAGTTCAATTCCCAGTCAGGGCATGTGCCTGGCTTGTGGGCCAGGTCCCAGTAGGGCGTGCATGACAGGCAACCACACATTAATATTTCTCTCCCTCCCTTCCCCCTCTCTAAAAATAAACAAATAAAATCTTTAAAAAAAAAGACTCACCCTTGAAACTGAAAGGAGTCAGATGACCTAATGTATTTGAACTCCATGGGGCAGGGGTAGATTTATGAATTAAAATTATGGATAATGTTAGGATGACAGAAAGGGGGGCAGAATTCTAAGGTAAGTAACTAACAAATATTTACTACATTTATTTTGTAAACAGCAAGTGGAAGGACAGAGAGGTAAGGCGACTTGCTCTGGGGCTCAGGTGTAATCAGTGACTGAGTTAGGACTTAAACCCTGGCGCATTTGACTTCAAAGGCAATACGGATGATGGAGCAGTATATTATTCAAAGGACTTTACAAATATTAAAATACTTTTGTATGCCTTCTCTTGTTTTCATTCTTCATACAGCTCAATGCGGTAAGCAAGGCAGCTAGTGGCCCCATTTTACAGATGAGGAAACTGTATCTCAGGGAAATAAAGTGGCCCAAGCACACGTGGCTTGTGTGGAAGGGGGACTAGAACCCCAAACCCCCCTGCTCTTTCCACGGGACACCATTATTCCAAAATTCCTTTGGTTACTTAGCCCAGTGGTTTGTTTATTCCCTTTCTCTTACCTGTTAAAGAGAATCGAGTTCAGAACTTCATCGTGAACCATTTGGTTTTCATTTCTTAATTTTACAGCTGAGCTCCTTTCCCTGGGAGTCGCAAACCACATAAAGAAGATGAAATGCTGTGTTTGTTTTATTCCTCTTCTTGGTGAAAGATCTTGGCTCATGCGATGGGTTAGCTTTGTTTGGCAACTTGATATAATCAGACATTGATTGCTTGAATCATTTAAATCTCCTTATCTTTTTAATCTTTCATGCAGAATTAGAGATGGTCATAGGTCAGGGACTATAGGCGAGAAGATTGCATTACATGCTTTTTCTAATAGTAAAAACAGAAAACAAAACAAAACAAAACGAAAGCAGTTCAGAAGACAGTGTCTTGGAAAGAACACGGGCTTTGGCGCCTGGGCGAGGAGAATTAAACCCCACCTCCGAGACTTAGTCACTTAACTATCTTAAGCCTCCGTCTTTACAGCTGTGAAATAGGGCTAATAATAAATAGTTGGAAGGGTAATTCTGAGAATTAAGTGAACTAGTCACATAGTTGATGATTCTAGGAACTATTATTACAATATTATTACTTTAAGACTGTGGAGAATTCTGGCACTCTGAGAGCAATGCTATAACTTTTCGCTCTCTGTGAGATTCTTTCTCCAAGGCTCATTAACATGTATCAGGAAGAGAATCATGGTCCAAAGTCTTACAAAAACATTGGTCAGGCTGAAAGGGTTGCTTTTTCTTAGCCTGGAAATCACAGTAGCTTTGAACCCTTGTGTGTAGAAGATGTTCTAAGCTTCAATCTCAACATTTACAAAGTGAAGGTGGTGATAATAAATGTATATGCTTACGGAATTAGTTAAAAACAACAAAAAAGATAATCTCTGTAAAAGACTCAGTGACTGACAACTAGTAAGAACTCAAAAAGTGCCGGTTTCTATTGCTCAAGTTGAATATGACCCCAGAGTGAAGTGCAGAAGGGAGACGGTGTCTGGGTGTTCCGTGAACTCCGCTTTTAACTCCTAACACGTAGGGTTTCACAACCACGCCGAGCTACTTATTGCCTTCCCCTTTTTGGTTAATGTTTTCAGTCTCTCAAGAGCTGGACTATCTGTGTCTCTGGAAACTGGACCTCAGAGAAACCACTGAAGCTGTAATAGATAGATGCTATGCTGGGCAGATTGACTGATTCTGGACAGAGGCTGTGATCCCCCCAAAACAGAGTGAGCAAAGTAATTGAGTTAGAAAATGCTGCCAGCAGCGGAGGCTGAGAGGCATGGAGTGAAGGCCAGAGGGAACTTGGGGAAATGGTGTTCAGCGCAACGGTGGGGAGCAAAGGTCTGAGGAAACTGTGAGGTCTGCCACGGGTTTTAGGGGAGGACTAACAGCGTATTTCTACATCTGATCATGAAAATATAGGTAAAGGAGTGCTGATACTACAGGAGTGGGCAAAAGTAGGTTTACAGCTGTAATACAAATAAATAATTCAATATTTAGCGAATAATTATACAAGAAAAAACTGTTTCTCATACTCACAACTGTAAACCTTCTTTTGCCAACCCCTGACCATTCAGCTAGTGACAGCCCGATAGCCAGGCCAAACAGGAAGCAGAGGAGGAACAAAGAGTCCACCACCCAGACAGCCCAGAGGGCACCTCCAGTCATCAAGCAGCTCTTAGAAACCAGTTGTCGTCACATATATGTCACTTCAGTTCATTCTCATGCAACTCTGTGGGGCAAGTGCTATTGTCAAGTCCATGTTGAATAGATGTACAATTACTTTCCAAGGTCATATGAGTAGTCAAAGTTAGAACTAGCTGTCTTATTGGATTGAGCGTGGGCTGCAAACCAAAGTACCACAGGTTCGATTCCCAGTCAGGGTACGTGCCTGGATTACAGGCCACGACCCCCAGCAACTGCACATTGATGTTTCTCTCTCTCTCTTTTTCTCCCTTCCTTCCCTCTAAAAATAAAAATAAATAAAATCTTTTTTTAAAAAAGAACTAGCTGTCTTATATGATTCAGTTTCTCATAGTTACCTTGCCTTCTGAAACCTGTGGAATAATTTCAGTGGAGATAGCAACAAATTTATATAATTGCAACTTACGATACATGGTATTACCAAATACCATGTCACTAAGAGACTAATACAGCTGACAAAGAGAAATGAGAGAAATTATTGATAATCTAGAAATCATATGAGCTGTAAATGCCAACTTGGAAGCGATCTGGAATTATTTGGTTGTTTAATGAAGACTACTTGCATTAAAATAGTCTTTTTAAGATTTTATTTATTTACTTTTTTAGAGAAGGAAGGGAAGGAGAAAGAGAGAGAGAGAAACATCAATGTGTGGTTGCTGGGGGCCGTGGCCTGCAACCCAGGCATGTACCCTGACTGGGAATCGAACCTGCAACACTTTGGTTCGCAGCCCACGCTCAATCCACTGAGCTACGCCACCCAGGGCTGAAATAGTTCTTAATATAAAGTTTACCCGTCTCCTCCCTCCATTCCCCAACATGAGAAGAATCCCTACTATATCTGGAATCCTAGGAATCTAAGCTTAAGGAGTTTTTCCAAGAAATCTTAAGGAAACCACAGGGTTCAGGAGGCACTTTCCAGAATTTTCCACCAAATCCCAAGGAGTTCCTGCTGGTCACATATGGCAGCCTCTATGAGCTCAGCTTCTTCCCTCCATTTTAATCAAGAGCAGGCCAAGGGTATTTGCCAATTTTGAAAATCCATCTATATATTTGGGCTGCTTTGGAATCAATTCCCACCTCAATAAATCCCTCCCAATGCAAGAGATCTGTTCTAACACACTCAGGTTCCCTGCCTCCATACGCTCTAGGAAGCTGGGGGCAGAAAATCTCTTACCCCTAAAACTTTTCTTCAAACAGGCTCCTTCTCTAAATAACCGCTGGTATGGCAAGATGACCTCAGATTTGACCTGAAACCAGCAGACCAGCTCCCAAGAACAAGATTTAGCCCTCTAAGTTATCACCCTCTGCCTCACAGATCCTTCTGAAGATCTCTGGTGACCTGTGCAGTAGGCATTTTAAATCTGATCTCTAAAATTCTTATTGATGAGGAGTCTTTCCTCTCCCAGAAGCCATGGGCACTCTCGGCTCTCATTTGAAAACAACCTTGCCCCTACAACCAAGTTCATATTTTCTATTTTCATAGTACCTTGGATCAGTTTCCTCAAACACTCTCTCATTAAATTATCTAATTTTTGAGCCCTGGCTGGCATAGCTCAGTGGATTGAGTGTGGGCTGGGAACCACAGTGTCCCAGGTTCGATTCCCAGCCAGGGTACATTCCTGGGTTGCAGGCCATGACCCCCAGCAACCGCACATTAATGTTTCTCTCCCTCTCTCTCTCTCTCTCTCTTTCTCCCTCTCCCTCCCTCCCTTCCCTCTCTAAAAATAAATAACTAAAACCTTTAAAAAAATTATCTAATTTTTGTTTGCTTTTCCATGTCTCTCTGTACATGCTTTAGCCAATGGGTAGCCAGCTGCTTTCTTAAAGATTTCCCTCAGACACGGGTTCCCCAGCCACACCATTTATTTCAGGAAGGACAACACTGTGCTCAGTTACCCCTTTCTAGCAGTCATTTCCAGATAGGGGTTTCCTGTTATTTATAGCTCCGGGCAGTCTCCGCAATTACTCTCACTTCTTCCTTCTTCCTTGCACAAGGTTATTAGTTATCACAGTATCTCAGGGTGTGAGTGCGAGGAGAAGCATTGGGTGAAAAGTGTGCCGTCGTTCCCTTCTAGTGGGATACTATTGGTCACACTCTTCAGTGACTTTTCCCCTGATACCCAGCTCATCTGAAGCTGGAAGATTTCCAGGGCAATAAGTTACCCCACCAAAGTTTCTTACCAGTATGATTTTGACGTGTCCTGATTTTCCACTTGAACTTGAGCAAAGAATTGCTTTTATTATTTTCCTATGGCCTGCAACTGAGAAGCTAGAGTTGGGGGTGAGAATGCTGGGACCTACTTCCCTGCAGCCAATGGGCTCTGCGGAAGCATGTTGAGGCTCTGTTTAGGACTATATCTTGTGTGATTTAGCAATTTCTGCTCTAGTCAACAGGAAGCCCCTATACTAAGAAGAACTCTAGAAGTTCAATGAGACTCTAGTATTGAGATGATGAGTGTGCATAGTGCTGAGGTGGTTTCTTTTCATCTGTGGCCAGTCCCTGTGGGCAGGGTTTGGACTGTGATTCTTAGTGAGCAAGAAGAGGAAGTGAGTAAGAGAAAAAGCTGATGAGGACAGAGAAATAGTGACAGGTTCCAAATGTCCTTTGTTTTTCTTGCCTTTCCTCAGCTCAGGGTGGGAGGGAGATAATAATGATAATTTTCAAAGTCTACAAGTCTTATTATCTTAGGGCACTAGAGGTGGAATCTTTAAAAATAGGTAAAAATTACCTGACGTAGACATCTTTTGGGAATTTCAGTTCCTGGGAAGCATAGACATAATTCTAAGATTTCTTTACCATCCTACCTAAAGTGTTCTTTTATTGCCTCCTCTCGTATCTACCAATTCCTTTAACCCACGATCTAACAAGTAAACTTAAAGGTAAATTTATTCAAATAAAAAAAAAAACAGCATAGCAGCATAGCAGCATAGCTGAAGTCCAATTTGAGAAAGTCACTTTTCTCACACATTCTATGGGGGTCTGAAAAAACTAGGAATATAACATTGTGGAGAAACAGACTAAATGTAGCAGGGGGAAAAAAGGTCACAACCTCTGGGATTTGCTACCTAAAAAGAGGGAAGTCATCTGCTGCGTGCTCTCAGGGTCGGGCTCCCCTTCCCAGGCCAAGCGCGTGGCTGAACTGACTTCTTGCTGAGAGGCCGCTGAGGAGAGGGGAGGCCGCGGTTCTGGAGCCGGGTCACTGACCGAAGCATTGTTAGTTCCCAGTTTTCAGCAGTTCTGTGTGTGTGTGTGTGGGGGGGGACATTCCTTTGTTATGGGAGGACCACCACAAATACCTTAATTTGACCATGTGGTTTTTAGGAACTAAAGTCCTCTGCTATTCCTATAAAAGGTTGACTTCATTGTGGGCAGAGCTGGGTTTTTGCAGACTTTATTTCCTTCAAGAAAATGCTGATGTTTCTAAATATGACTGAGACTGCATTTGGTATTAAAAATTATTTGTTATTCCTGCGAAGCAGGCTGTGTGTGTGTGTGTTTTCACAGTGATCCACAGGCTATATATACATGGTGTAATATTATCTATTTTATATATACATAATTTGTTTCATGAAAATTCGTTGTCAGCTAGGCCAGTGAGGGGGTCAGGGAATTGCTATGCTTATTTTCACTTTTTTTCTCAAAAGACCTCTAATGAAGGGTGAAATTTCAAGAGCTCTTAGCATATTAAAAAAAAAAAAGGGTTAGAACTTGGCAAATGGTATTGCAGAGTAGGGCATAACCTGGTAGATGTCAAACATAGGAATGTGGGAACATTGCAATAAAAGGGCAACAAGAAATTTAGCCTGAAAGACGTGAACGCGTTATCAGAGAGAGTATCCTGGAGAGAATTAAACGTGGGGAAGTCAGCAGGTAGTGTGAGACCCCATGTGTGCAGTGAGCTGTGTTGTTTGCATAGATGAATAGGTCTGAACTTGGAATTTATAGTAGAATCCGTATTTTTTTTTAAAGTAGACAGATGACTACTTTTTTTAAATTTAAAAAATATTTTATTTATTTATTTATTTATTAGAGAGGGTAGGGAGGGAGAAAGAGAGAGAGAAACATCGATGTGTGGTTGCTGGGGGCCGTGGCCTGCAACCCAGGCATGTGCCCTGACTGGGAATCGAACCTGCGATGCTTTGGTTTAGAATCTGTATTTTAAAGTGAGAAGGGGCTTTAGAAGGGACTGAAGGTGCTGTGTGCCAATGCTCTCCTGCTTGTACTCCTAGGGGAGGCAGGAGTCCTGAAGCTAGTTAGACATAGACTCACAAACTGGCTCTGCCACTTTTTCGCTTTGTGACCCCAAGCAAATTAACTAACCTTTCTGAACTCTGGTTTTCTCTTGTATAACATAGGGCAGGGAGCGGGGGTGGGGGTCGGGGGGGTGGAGAAAGTCTTCCTTTGCAAGATTTTTGTGTGAACAAAACTGACAAGTTCTCTGAAGTACATGGAATATTTTAGCTATTCTGCGAATGTTGATTTTCTGCTATCTCTTTAATAGTTTAGAACACTGAGGTTTAGAGATTTGGTGTTGTTTTTGATAAAGAGTTTTGGCCAAGTTTAGGCTCCTTTTTCTCTGGTCAGATTCCCCCACCCCCATTAGAATTTGTCACCCCTTGAGTTTGAATGAACACCACTAGGCAACTGGACCCATGGGGTGATGCTAGGTCAGCAGGCAGTTTGTAGGAAGACAGCTACTCCTTTCTGTTTCCTAGAAAAGCACACAAAAATAGCACTATTATGAAGACAGTAAGGCAGAGGGCCAATCAATTGTCCCTGAAGGTACGTAATTTAATCCAGTGTTTGAGTTAGAGAGAAACGAATTGCGAGGTATTATGCAGTAGTGAATGGCAGGCACTCAGCCGGTCTGAGTGGAGTAGTAAAAGCATTTATTGAGGAAAAAGTGTTTCTTGATGAGCCACGGGGATGATAAAGCTAAGCTTTTGGGTGATTGCAGATATAACATGAAAGTTATGTTTCAGCTCTGAGATAATATTTCCTCTGTCATTTCCTGGCATAATTATCTGGACATTAGTAAGACACAGGGCTGACCTTTGAACTCACTGGTTCAAACACAGGGAGCAGAAGCTCAAAAAAAGTCTGTGAGATCAGTCTGTGCTTTTTTACCTTAGCACGCTGAGGCTGCAGTCCTGTCTTAGTCACTCTGGATAGATTCAAAAGGGCACTGGCCCCAGCTCCCTCTCTTTCCCCATTTGTTTTCTATGGTAAAATGTACAAGGGTGATTGTGTCTGGGCATAGCACAAGTCAAGAGCCATGTGACTTGTGGTTTTCTGAATGTACTGGTTGCTTTTTCCAGTGTGCGATATCCACCCTGCTCCAAGGAGTACAGCCTAGGAGCAGATACGTAGATTTGTGGGTGTACAGACATGAGACGTAGTGCCCTCTACTAGGGCCGTGGTCCTGGTGGGCAGACGGGACACAGACACGCGGAGCGGTGTGTCCTCGGACGGTCACCGGAGAGACTGATGTCGTTTTCTAGTCCATATTTCACAATAAGGCGCTAAGCCTCGCTCTCTAGCCTCTCAGAACTGAGCCATGTGCACAGGCCTAAAAAAGGAAAACTAAAAGCAGAACATGAAGAATATGTTCCATTATAAGCTTAGGAGGGAGGTGAAAAGTTTAAGCAAATGAAAAACAGAATCATTGTCAACGGTTGGATATCATGGTTCAACCTACAAATGTACCCCGCCATTAACCAACTGCCAACAGTCTTTTGTGGGGCAAAAGAAAATACTACATGATAGGAGAGAGATATTGAACTCTTTTTCCTTAGCTTGATAAAATGCAGGCGTTCAGTCTTTTACCCACTCTTATGTGTGATGGAGAAAGAGTTTTAATAGGGAGCGAAATAACAGACCCCTGCCACAGAGACGTGAAGCTGGTATAATCAGAGGAGGAGAAAGACCATATTATTTAGGATAAACAAGAAGGGGAGAGCAATGTAATTGGTTCCTGATGTTCCACATAACACAGGCCAGAGCTCTTAAAACCTAGTGGCTTATTTTTATTTGTGAACAGATTTGATTTTTTTTTTTTAAATGGGTTTTCCATCTGTGTTGGTGGAATTCCAGTCAAGGAACTTCGATCCTGGCTGCTTTGATCTGGTGCTCACCTTTCAAAGCCATAAAAAGGTCTTCTTTTTCCTTTATGTAAAAGTACTTCCAGCCAATATTTAATATGAAAGAGATGTTTATCAGACGTAGGATGGGCATATTGAAGCTATTCAGGGCTTGGCGTTTCCTTTCTCTGTCTCCTTTTTCTCATGCGCTCCCTCCCTCCCCCCTCCAGCCGTCTCCATGCCTTGCCTATATTTCCTGTTGTGAGTTTGTACAGCTGAGGGAGGTGTAGGTAGCAATTAATAAAGTTCTTATAAAAGAGAGAGGGGAAGAAGGAGAGGGGGGTTGCTGTGTAAGGAGAGACGCGCTTTAATGCAGTGGTAAAACCTCTGACGGACAGCGGGCTCTGATTATTTCAGAGAGCTGACAATTTCAGAACTGTTTGCCAGATCTTGATGCGAAGCCCAGACTCAGAGGCGGTATTCGGAAGATAATTCTCAGTGGGTGCTGCTGTTGCTCCCCGCCTTTCTGCTTCTAGGAAGGCTATCTGTCTGTACATTATTTAAATGCAGCAATCAAATAAGTCCTCTTTGTGAACGCTTGCAAATGAAATGGAGTTGGTTATTTTAAAGCTCAGCCAATGGAGATAAAATAGATCTTTCTTCACGTGAAAGAAGTCATCTAGTTTCTAGACACAAAGCCTAGTCATCTGAGGTGATTTGAGAGCAGACTGACATTTTTTCGGTTCACTTTTCACATTTTTTAATATAAGTTGTGATACCAGTTTCTATTAAATAATTAAAAATTAGCATTGTTTCTTATGTAAGGTAAGTGTGGTGATAACAATAAAACTTGTGTTTCTCTCAGTTTAAAGCAAAACACTCAGCAAGACAGAAATGCCTCCACTTTAAGGAAAATGGATTTTTGATCAGCCTTAATGTGCAAAGTGAGATGCAGTAGAATGAATGTGTGCACATCAAAAAGAATTCATTATCTGACCCCCAAAGTACTACAAAATTCCTTTTAAATTATAGACTCTGGAAATACAGTTTAAAGATACTTGTATTAACCATAATCTGATTAATATACAATTTTTAAGTAATATCAATGACAATAAAAATATTACATTCCTAAACAGTTTTCTCTTAGCTTTGTGTTTTAACAAAACAATGGCCACAGGCTTTGCCTACATTACCTGCTTCTGCAGCCAACAGGTTTTGAAGAGATTTCTTCATATTCTACTAACACAGAATTCTAAAACTACATGGAGGAATGAAGCCTTTTTTACAGAAGGGCCATAGGATGGATGCTTTCTTGCAAAATAATTAGTGAAATTGTAGTGACGAATAAAGGAGGCAGGACAATGTCAGCTTTTAAATATTCCTTTATCTCCCAGTGCAGATGATGGGAGAAAAACGCTTGAGCTATAGGTCAGCTGTTTCAATGTTTCTCCCCAAATGAGAGAGGGAGGGGACTTTATGGATCCCAGCTGTGCTTACTTTCGGGTTTCCTGGCTCTTTACTATTCTGTAGTTTGTAGTCTACGTGTCCAAAGCTCAAGGGACGTTTCAGTTCAGCAGCTTGCTCGACTTTTCTCTTCTTTGCTTTGCTTTGCTTTGCTTTTCGAGTGTCATGTAGTCGTAAGGATCTGCTTACTGTCATGATGCACGTAAATGGCAGGCCAAGGCAGGAACACAGAGAGAGGGAGAGAGAAAGAAGAATGGAGAAGAGGAAGAAAGACTAGATACCAGAAAGTTAACTCAGTGTATTTTATTCAGTTTCAAAGAAGCGAAAGTGGAAGATGGAGGAATAGGTGGACGCGCCGTACCTCCTCGCACAACCAAGAACAGAACCACAATAATTTACAACGATGATTTGCAGTCATAATATCAGAACTGTCAGAGGATTTATCTAAATGGAAGTTGGACAGCCAAGAAGTTGAAGTAGACCTGTACATCCAGACTGGTAGGGGACCACGAGCCGAGCGAGTGGGCGCGGGGCTGGCGCGGGTTGCAGGCGCGCGTAAGTCGGGGGAAATTTGGCGCACAAACGGCGCGACAGCACAGCGCAGCGGTGCAGAGGTGATCCCTGAGTATGCAAACAGCGGCTGGGGGAATCAGTGGGGCAGCGATTGTGGACCAGGGCAGAGCTCACGGCCCAGAAGCCCAGGGAAGTGTCTGACTCCAGGAGAACGGAAGGGTCGCCATTGATCCCTCCTGTCCCCGCTCCCGCCCCTGCCCCCACATATAACGTCACAATCTAGCAACTGGGGTGCCCAGCCCCAATGAACACCTAAGGCTCTGCCCCCCACCATAACAAGAGCGACCAGACCGGAGAAAAAATAAATAAATAAATAAAATAATAGGAGAGATAGGGAAAGACATGAGACATGTTTCCAGCAGAACAGATCAGTCCCCCAGGACTCATCCTTTTGAGTGACCAAGAAATAGCCAATCTATCAGATGCACAGTTCAAAACACTGGTGATCAGGAAGCTCATGGAACTGGTTGATTTTGGATCCAAATTACATGAAAAAATGCAGATTACCATAAAAGGGATGCAGGAAGACACACGGAGAAGAGCCAATTGTGAAAGGAAGGAATCTGAGTCTCAAAACAACACAGTGGACCAGAAGGAAGATAGAATCAACCAAGCAGGAAAGCAGGATGAAATAAGAATTCAAAAAATCAAAGAAAAGCTTAAGACCATCAAGGACACCTTTAAACATTCCAACATCCGAATTATAGGGGTACCAGAAGGGGAGGACCAACAAGTGGAAAAGTTATTTGAACAAATAATAAAGGAGAACTTCCCCAAACTGGCAAAGGGAACAGTCTTCCAAGAAATCCAAGGAGCGCAGAGAGCCCCAAAGAAGTTGGACCCAAGAAGAAACACACCAAGGCACATCATAATTGCATTAGCCAAGGTAAAAACGAAGGAGAGAATCCTAGAAGCAGCAAGAGATAAGGGGACAGTAACCTACAAAGGAGTTCCCATCAGACTGTCAGCTGATTTCTCAAAAGAGACCTTACAGGCAAGAAGGGGCTGGAAAGAAATATTCCAAGTCATGAAAGACAAGGACCTACATCCCAGATTGCTCTATCCAGCAAAGCTCTCATTTAGAATGGAAGAGAAGATAAAGTGCTTTTCAGATAAGGTCAAATTAAAGGAGTTCATCATCACCAAGCCCTTACTTTATGAAATGCTAAAGGGACTTATCTAAGAAAAGAAGATAAAGAAAAGACATGTATAGTAAAAGGACAGCAAACTCACAATTATTAACAGCCACACCTAAAGCAAAACCAAAAGAAACTAAGTAAACAACTAGAATAGGAACAGAACCACAGAAATGGAGGGCACATGGGGGGGCTAGCAGTAGGGGTGGGAGGAGGAGAGAGGGGGAAAAGGTATAGAGAATAAGTAGTATAGAATGTAGGTTGAAAATAGATAGGGGGAGGGCAAGAATAGTACGGGAAATGTAGAAGCTAAAGAACTCATAAGTATGACACATGGATATGGACTAAAGGGGGGGAACGTGGGTGGGAGAGGGGGCACAGGGTGGAGGGGAGTGATGGGGGAAATGGGACAACTGTAATAGCATAATCAATAAAATATATTTAAAAAAAAAAGAAGCGAAAGTGGACGGGAGAAAGGAACTGAAGCATCAAGAATTGGGAAGACCGAAGGCCTCTTCTATCTTTTACATCCTAAGTTTTATTGTGCATCATGATCACCTGGAAAGCTTGTAAAATGAAGAATTCCAAGACTCGCTGACAGTTTTGGATTTGTCCAGGGCCCAGGTTTCTGCATTTTAACAAGAAACACATTAATAGTTATAATAATGTTGAGGGGCAGTTCCTCCCAGGTATGGGGGCCTGGAGCAGTTGCCCGAAGATGGGCGAAATGCACATAATACAGTCACATAAACAGAAGAGGCATGAGCGTTTTGGGGGGACTAGGGGAACGTAGTTGGAGAAGTGCATGGGGAGCAACAACAACAGGGAGACTAATGAGATGTGGAGAAAGAGGGTGAAGGAGACACCCTGAAGAAGCTGCAGAGATTCTTGTGAGCTTGTAGCATCCAGATTTGCCTGTGGGGTTGAAATACGTGCTAACTAAGTGCTGTCTGTTAGCCAGAAAATCCCTTGGGCAGTCACGTGTCCCAACCTCCCTCTTTGAGATACTTATTGCACAACAGGGACATCATAAGAAAGTGTATCAGAAACAAATGACTAATTGAACCCATTGTCCTCATTCCCAGAAGTTCTACTGTGGCACCCACTTTCTGTTCATGAGAAAGATACAATTTTAAAGTAGCTGAAAGAAAATCAGATCCAAAAAGATAGGATCTAAAATTACCAATAGAAAGATGGCAGCCTGTTATTCTCAGCCTCAGAAACGAAAACTTCAAAACTTCGAAGTTCAAGTGTGTGTTTGAAGAGTTTAGAGTTCAGAATGGTATCTGGTTAGCCACTGATAATTACAAAATTTCTATGGGTGAGGGACTTGGAGGCAGCCATAAGGTTGGAAGAAAGCCTGAGGCTGGGTTTGCATTAGCACTTTACATAAGTTTGAGAATGGTTGTTCATCTGAAACAATAAGGGGTGAGGGAGATTATTGGTGATAGGGCGGGGGTGCTTAAAGTGATCCCAGACCCCTTTCTGATGAGCCAACAATGAGGCTACTACTCCCTGAAGCAAACTCACCTAAGGTCCCACTAAAATATCTACAAAACCACAGAGAAAATGAAAACATGAGTCTCACAGAGACTCACCAACAATTGCCCACATCCTGGAGGGGACTCAGCTGACTACGAAGACCTTGAAATAACTTCTGCACAACCTATTGCCTAAAATGAAGCAAGGTGGAAGTCCTCACCATGGCAGTCTCTTTATTTCAACAGCAGACACTTGTTGGTCTGCCAATCCATTCAGTGTCCTTGGGTCATCCACACGAAGGCACATGGGAACAGCACCTGGTTCCCTTGTGTGGCACACACGGGTATGGGAAGCCATCGCTCCAGCTGCCTCCTTCTGCCAATGCTGCATTAGAGCTGTCACAGACTGTTGGACACCCATCACGGTGTGCAAGTATGCACAGGGCTACCCTTGACTGAGGGAAGCGGTCCACTCACTCCGGAGTCCTCAGTTGCCCTGATACCTTTTCTAGATGATTTTTATTGATCTATGCCCTAAGAGGAAGAAAGTGAGTTCACTGGGATCTGAAGACCTGCTATCTATTCTCTTTCTCCAAACTCCATGAGAAAAACAAAGCTCCTTCCTGTGTGGCCAGGCCTTTGCTTACTGAATACTCTCTTCTTTACCCTTGTAGAGGAATTCTATGATCACATGAGCAGTTACGAAGTGAGAGCTCAAAGAATTTAGAAAATTCTTTTCTCTCTCTGGGCAAAGCCATTTGACAGTCAGAAGCTAACCATGGACTGCCCTCTTTCTCTTGCATTCCTGGTGTTAATAGTTCTAACTACCCCTGACCATCATTTACGTTAGAATGCCCCAAAAGGGAAAACCACATTCAAATATTTTGAAAAGTATTATTCATATTCCGCGAACATTTCCCCAGTTAATCATGTTGAAAGAGTCGCTTGTTTTTATTTACAGGCATGCTCAGTTGGTGTGTATTCTCCTTATTGAATAAGGGGAGCAAACCGCCTTCTCGCTCGCCTTCAGCCCTTCCTCACCCCCTTATCTGCCTTCCTCAGGGCTCTGTTGCAAAAGGTCTTTCCTGACCATTCTGTCTAAAATAAGCACTGCCTTAAAGACTCCGCACTCACTTTTCCCTGCTCTTTGTAACACTTATTGCTACCCGACGTGTTATTTGCTGATTGGTTGGTTTTCTGTCCCACTTTCCCTGCCCCCAACGTTGGAATGTCAGCTCCTTGAGGGAGAGCTACAGGGTATTTTGTTAACTGCGGTATCCCTAAGGTCCAAAAGGGGGCTTTTCTGCATTTATTAAAATGTATTTTTTCTCTTTTAATGTCACTTTGGGTCATTTAAAATTTGCTATGTGTTCTAGAATATTTTAGAATATTTTCATCTAAATATATAAGTCAGATTGATTTGTACTTTTGTACTATATTAGAATCTCCTTGCATTTCTAATAATTTTTGGTTTAGATAATTAATGCAATATTGTTTGATATACAAAGGCATCTTTTTTGATAAATTATTACTACTATCTTTTTGATAAGTTATACTATGAATTATCCATCTCCATCTTACTTAAATTTTCCCTTGAATATTACTTATTCTGATCTTAATAATGCCATCCATGATATTTTAAACTAGCATTTACCTAGCACTTTTCTATTCTGCTTATTTTCAAACTTCTATTTTTATTTCAGGTCTGCTTCTTTTAAATAGCCGATAATTGTTATTTTATTTAAACATTCAACCTTTAAAATTTAAAAAAATATTTTTCATTAATACCTGTACCCACATGTACTCTCTGATTATTTAGAAATAGTTCTCAGACAATATTTAAATATTTTTAAAGAAAAGAACTCTTTACAGCCCTGGCTGGCATAGCTCAGTGGATTGAGCACAGGCAGCGAACCAAAGCATCGCAGTTTCAATTCCCAGTCAGGGTACATGCCTGGGTTGCAGGCCATGGCCCCCAGCAACCGCACATTGATGTTTCTCTCTCTCTTTCTTTCTCCCTCCCTTCCCTCTCTAAAAAATAAATAAATAAAATCTTTAAAAAAAAGAAAAGAACTCTTTATAAATAAGCACAATACTATTACCACATTTAAAAATTAATAATAATTCCTTAATATCAAATATCCAGTGACAATTTATATTTCCCAATTGTCTCATTTTTCAGACATAATTTATTTGTTTGAATCAGGATCCAGCTAGTACATTACAACTGGTCAATGTCTCTTAAATTCCATTCAATCTAAAGTTTCACCTCTTTCTCTGTTTTTCCTTAGTCTTCTACCCTTCAGTAAAATTCCCCATCTAAAGCTGTCTCAAGTTGAGTTGTCAATAGAGAGCCCTTGGACTTGACAATGAATGATATTCTTCAGTGGTAGCCTTCCACTTATTTTATATTTCTCAGGTTTCATCAATATGCTGGACTGAGTCAGGTACAACAAGTTATCCATCCCTATTGCTTCTGCTACATCTAGTGGTTTCACCAGACATGATATATAATTGATGAGAATCCCATGTAGTTATTTATGTAAGCTCCCCGAAAAATCTTCCCTTTCCTACTTTCCCCTGTTGCATACTGGGTTTGGGAGAAAGGGTACTATTAGTGGCAAGGGACTTCTGCAGTCTCTTATTACACCAAAAGTCCAACCCCACTAGTTCATATCTCTCTTTAGAAAATGTATACTTGGAATCTCTTCATTTTCAGCTGTCGGCCTTAGTTGTCCATTTTTGTAGAACTGGAAAAGTTTTACTCAACACCCTATTAGATACATATAAAATTTGATCTCTGATATCTTTCCACATTCTTTATTTTCTCTCTTAAAAATTTCACCTCTTTGCTCTTTGCTTGGTATTAATAACAATAGCTAACATTAAAGTATTTTACATGTCAGACATTTAGATTTTGTATAAATTACCTCATTTAATTCTCATTGCAATCCAACAAAGGGATTATTGGCTCATTGTTATAGATGAGGACTCAGCATCTAGAATCAGTACCTCTGGTGTATTCTCTAAGGTGTAGAATGGGTAAAGCATTTGTCACAGTAATAGCAAGACCTTGTTCACATTCATGAGGACTAAATAGAGGGCAGAGAATCTAGTTTTATCATTGTTCTCTTGGAACCAGATAGATTACTGTAGTTCAGACTTAAGCAACTCATTGTGGGGTGAAGTGGTTAAGACCCTGAAACTTTTTTCCCTGGGTTGAAGTACTACATCTACTACTCGCTGCTGACCTGACCTCAGGTAAGTCACTTGATTTCACTGTTCCTTAGTTTCTTCATCTATGAAGTGGAAATAACAATAGTATTGACCTCACTGAGTTGATACAATGCTTATGAGAGTT
Source organism: Phyllostomus discolor (assembly GCF_004126475.2). Classification (NCBI taxonomy): domain Eukaryota; kingdom Metazoa; phylum Chordata; class Mammalia; order Chiroptera; family Phyllostomidae; genus Phyllostomus; species Phyllostomus discolor. The sequence goes on along the minus strand of NC_040905.2, from coordinate 195,830,615 downwards.
AATATGTATAACATGTTTAAAACAGAGCAAGAACTATGAAAATAATGTAAGAGCCATGTACATACATAGAAAAAGCTCAGTTGGCTGTTATTATTTAGTTTTTCATGAATATTCATACATAAATTCAGTGAACAAAGTGAGGGAAGTATTATTCAGTAGCAAGTTCCATGAAGAAACAACCAAAGCACAAAACCCACATTTTCTTTTCATGAATCCTGCCTAAATTATCCACATCTGAGCAAGAAAGTGGGAATGACATACTAATGGAAAAACAGGCTAATAAGCCTACCCTAGTTTCACATTCAAGGGGTGGAATAATTTATGGGAAAGCTCTTAAGGCTTCTAAATGCTGCAATCAAATCACTATATGGAGAAAGTTACAAAATCAAATTCCAAACAATGAAAACATCAGTTCCTTAATGGAACAGTTCCAACCATCTGGCATTCATATGTTGTTTGCAGGGGCGGCTATTGTACAGACATAATGACCCAATCCCACCTCTAGGCAAGAAGCTGCATGAAGGAAGTTCAGCCTGGCCATTTGTAGTTGGTTAACATTACTAGAAGAGTTTTTTTTTGTGTGTGTGTGTTTTTTTAAGAGAGCACAGAAAGAAGGAGCTTCAAATATTCATGCATTTGTGGAGTGTAAGAGAGTAGGCAGATTTCAACACCTCAGAAATAGATTTTTTCTTTGAGGCAACTTTTATCAAAGAAGTGTCCCATTACACAGCTGGATAGAGTCTTAATGATAATCACTTGTTTTTGCAAAACAGATTTAAGTTAAATATTGGATAGTTTTTTTACTATAGCTTAAAACTGATTTTAGGTAAAATCTGAAACACAGAAAGTACTGACATTTCATTTTCTTTGAGTGGACTGATCATTTTGTTAGCATATTATCTTTTCCCTTTATTAAGGAACTTGACTTACAATAGAAGGTTCCTTTATTCACTTAAAATTAATTAATCCAACAAGTATTTACTAAACCTCTACTAAGTGCTAGATACTAACTTAGGCATTCCTATTTTATAGAATGTGAAAAGACCAGCTTTTAAGAAATAGGACCAGGTGTGTTACAAAAAGGGAAGGTTGATCTAAAATGTTAATGGCAGGAGAGATTTAATGAAGGTGATTGAATAAGATGAAAAGGAAGATGGAAGACAAAAGGAGATACATAAGACAGTTTAAAATTCAATGTAAATAAAATATACATTGGAGAGATTAAAAAAGAAAAATGCTCTCCCAGGATGTGGGGGGAAGAGGCAAAGACATAAAAATGGCAAGAGATGAATTAAATGGAGAGCAGAGAACGAAGGGCCAGAATACAGCTAAGCCTGTTTCTAAAGCAGACGGAACGAGTGAAGTATAGGCAACCATCAGCTGGGTAGTATAAGAAACCTCTTCTGAACTTATTTTATAAAGTTTTATAAAGTTATTATATAAAGATCTATTTTTGTAGGTGTGAAGGGCTTTCTAAGTTAGAAGATAGTTTTCTCTTTTTGAAGAGGACAGAAGCAGTCAGAGATATGCAAAGACTATATAGGTGTCACTCATAAAGCCTAACCGAGAAATGTCAAGATTAGTTCAAATAACCCTGTTGTGTACCTAATTGAGAGTGTTTAAAAGTTGTTGTTGAGCCCTGGCTGGCGTAGCTCAGTGGATGGAGCGCGGGCTGGGAACCAAAAGTGTCCCAGGTTCGATTCCCAGCCAGGGTACATGCCTGGGTTGCAGGCCATAACCCCCAGCAACCGCACATTGATGTTTCTCTCTCTCTCTCTCCCTTCCCTCTCTAAAAATAAATAAAATCTTTAAAAAAAAAGTTGTTAAAAAATAAAAGAATAAAATAAATTAATTTAGCCTTCAGCACCAGAAACTAAAGAGGATTACAGAATGAACCTAAGGAAATTAGTAGGAAGGATTGGACTACAGCAAAACAATTATTGACATACACAACAGAAAGTGAATAGCACTGATAAATACATCCTAGATCTGGTTTTTTTTTGTAGAGAGTAAATAAAAAGACCTTTATCAAAGCAAATCATTTAAAAAATAAAATATTAATGTATACTACTAGGATAAACAAAGGCAGACATACTATAACAACTCTAGTTCAAGCACATTTTTAAAATGTATTCTTATTTTTCTAGTTCCTGCCACTTGAAAATCTCAACAAAATGACTATATGTGACAATTATTTAAAGATAAATAGTAAAATAAGTTAAATAAGATAGTGACTGTAAAAGATGCTTATTGTAGATACTTGCTCTCTGGGAAGTAGATGCTGAGGCTCAGTTAGGAGAGCAAAGTGTTTGTTGAGAAATAGCATCTATGAAAGCACAAGGTGGAGAAGCAGGATAGGGAAGGCGGAGCCACAGGACCATTGATACAGACCCCATACAGTCTTTGCAAGCCCAGTGTGGATCGAGAGCAATGATGGTCCAGTAGGGAGATCCCTCATTGGGCAGAAATGGCTAGGCCCTGGCACCACCCCCTTGCTCAGTCATTGGCCACGGTCCACCTTGAGAAGAGCATCATCTGAAAAGAATGTGGTCTTATCTCAAAAGCTGTAGGGGACCCTGAATGTGCTGAAAGCCACAAACTAACAGCCAACCATATTCTTTGCAGCTGGTCGGTGAGTTCTTTTTTTGAAATGGATCTGAATGGACATCTCCATGTCTTACATAGTCGACTTCCTGCTCCATGTGGGTCCACTTCTCCAGACTTGTTGAGGTAACAGCACCTCCCAGGTATCTTGTGGACCTCTCTTCCTGAGGAAAACCGCAGAAGAGGTTCATGGGATCAACTACAGCCTTTATCAGCAGTTAGTGTCATGGCCAAAACTGGTCTTAATTTTTTCCCTTCAGCTTCCCTCCATTATACATTCTAAATTCCCCTCACCCTCAGCTAACATCTCTAGCAGTCTTCGTAACTGAGGTCATAGTGTGACCCAAACTCTCCTTCCTCAGAGGAAGGAGAGTAAACATAATCTTTCATTGCTATATTTGTCCATTTGTAGTCACAACTAGACAGAAGAGTACCAAAAAGCATCCGCCTGGGCCACGTGAGTTCCACACTATCATCCCTCCACGCCCCCATTTATTAAAGGTGGTACCCTCTTCTCCTGCTAATTATCAGGGTGAATTACCTCTGAAAGGTGACTGCACTTCTTGTCTACTGGTGTCTGGTCACAGGGCCCCAGACTGTCTGGGCAGCAATCACAGCTTACAGTTAAACAGGACTTTTGCTCTAAGACTTTGACCCTGGTAAGAGTGCAGAAGAACCAAGGCCGACAGTGGTCACCGAGAGTGATGCGCCCACCCTCTAACTCCATGGACCCATGTGTTTTTCCTATTGGTGACAAAGCACCACATAAAGATTTCTCTGATCCAATGCACATACTGCATCCTGAAAGATGGTTCTCTGTCTTTGCTGAGTACTGTCTCCAAGTTGGAGCTTCATCTGTGTCTGCAGCAGGACATTCCATCCCTCCACAGGAAGCTTCTGGATGGAGCCCTATGTGACAGGACCACACGATTCACTCTTGCACCTTCTTCACTGTAAATGAAATGCCTTGGTTGAATGTTGTATGGGGATCAAGCATTACATAAGCCTTGGACTGTGCTGCTGTCTGAGAGAGGCCCTGAGGACATGGAGGGCAATGCCAGCCTTATCCAGAATAGGTGTCTATTCTTCTGGGAATGAACCACAAGCCCTTCTAGGATGGAAGGTGCCCAAACTAGTCAACTTGCCACCAAATTGCCAGGTGGTCTCCTCAAGAAATAGTCCATACTAGGGGCTCAGAGTTGGTCTATACTTTGGTTGTGAATTGCTCTCTGTCGCTGGCAGTTTGGACATGAGGAAGCAGCATTAGAGGGATCGGCTTTGCTACGTGGCAGTCTATGCTATCAGGCCCATGCATAGCCACGGTGGCTGCTTCATTCCTGTGTCTATTGTGATGCTTACGAGGGTGGCCTCAGCATTCCTGCTTGTGGAGATGAGCAGGAGTTCTACCTCTCCCCTCTCCTTCACCAGTTGGAAGAATTATGGAAGGGGGAGGATCATGTTCATTCAAGTTCACTTGGGGATAGATTATGATACTCAATGCAATCTACGCTTGCCAAAACCTATACCTAATGGGTCTGATCCATGCTCTCTGTCTAAATTTCTACAAGTCAGTGCAGATCGCTCTGGGAAGAAGTTCAGTTATTGTTATTGCTATTCATCTTTCAGAAACTTAAAGTCCCACACATGGGTTTCGAAGGCAGATTTTCCCAGATATTTTTATAGACGTTGTCTTGGAAATTAGAGATAAATTAGCCTCATCAGGAAATTCTGTCAAGACTCAGTTGCTCTCACATTTCCCTGATCATACTGCATCTTCCCAGGGACATTTAAGGGTCCTGTGTTACTCTGCGAATTGGCAGTGATTTCTGCAAGGTCAACTCTTGTCTGCATAGTAATCCTTCCAAGATTATGGCCACATCATAAAATTGGCTCCTCTTCTAAGATTGTAATCTTTTCATGGTGCAGACAAGAGGTGCCCAAGGGTTCTTAGCAATCATGGATGAGAACTTCACACTTAGTGGGTGTTAATAGGCTGCATTGTGCCCCCCACCAAGTTCATTTGTTGAAGTGCTAACCTCTACTACCTGAGAATATGACTGTATTTGGAGACAGGGCCTTAAAAGAGGTAGTTAAGGTACAATGAAGTCAAAAGGGCAGGCCCTAATCCAGTAGTACCATATCCTTATAAGAAGAGGAGATTAGAACACAGACACACAGACTGGGGGAAATCAAGTGAAGACACGTGGAGAGAACAACGACCTATAAGCCAAAGCTAGAGGCCGCAGAAGAAACAACTCTGCCAACACCTTGATCTTGGGCTTTAGCCTCCGGAAGAGCTGGGCAATACAATTCTGTTGAGCTCAGTTCTTTTGTAGGTCTTTTCTGTTCTTAGGGAATTAAGACCACTCCTTTATAGATTAGTCACCATTCCAGAGTTTTATAGAATGTCACCATATGAGTACCATCTAGCACTGGTCCTTAGAGGTTGCCACTGAGACTTCCTTAGTTCAAGTTCACTGCTGCTATGCCACCCATGGAATGTGAGCATCTTTAACTAAACTAGTTTGGGTTCCATTTACTTAAGTACTCCTTGCAGTTTTTTCTTCTCAAGGGTCTGCCTGTCTCCCCAATAGCATTGTCAGCAAGCAGGGCAGAGGGACCCTCTGTTCTTGGGGTACACTGATCTCCCTCTTTTGCCCTCCCACTCCTAGAGTATTGTTTTTCCTTTGAGTATATACATACCATTCTATGCCTGTAAATCCCCTTTTCCTAAGAGCTTAGGCTTTCTGTAAAAATTTTTGGCTCTTCCATTTGCTGTTTGCCACATATTTTCCTAAGCAATGAGCTCAGAGCATGTGACTATTCAAGGAGAGGAAAGTGGAAATACAGGGAGAAAAAAATGTGGAATAAAATCTAAAAATATAGTCCTTTTATATAAGTATTATATCCCACTAAAGACAGAAGAAACTATACACTGTTGATGATAGAAATATATTTTTTGGCTATATAGAATTATCAATAGAATACCAGCTGTGGAAAATCACAGGCTTTCTTTATCCATAGAAATAAACTACTGACTTATTATAAAGTTAATTTTTCTTAGGACATGTTTATAGTGTGTTTTGGTTTTATATTGGATACAGTCATTTTCTGCTCTTAGATGTTACAGTGTTTATACACATTTAATCACAAACGTAGCCCCCTAAGGAGGTATGTCATGGCTCAACATTATTCCACAATAGTCTGTTTTAGAACTATTATTGTATAGGTAGATCCAGGTAATTTCACTTGCACTTAAAGCGTATTATTTAGCCCTGGCTGGTGTAGCTCAGTGGATTGAGCGTGGGCCAGCGAACCAAAGGGTTGTGGTTCGATTCCCAGTTAGAGCACATGCTTGGGTCATGGGACAGGTCCCCAGCAGGGGGAGTGTGAGAGGCAACCACACATTGATGTTTCTCTCTCCTTCCCTTCTCCTCTAAAAATAAATAAATAAAGTCTTTTTTAAAAAGCATGTTACTTAGCTGTAATTCACAAACAATCAATTGCACCAATCTTAAATGTTTAGGTCAATGAGTTTGAACAGTTTTATACACCCATGTTACCACCACACAAAGCAAGAGACAGGACGTTTCCCTCACGCCTGGAAGTTTTATTGTGTGGCTTGTTAGTCTGTCCCCGCTCCCTAGCCAATCACTGCTCCTTTTCTAACATCAGAGATTAGGTTTGCCTGTTCTGGGGTGCCGTGGTAGCATGTGCTGTTTTGTGTCTGCCTTCTTTTATTCAGCATGATTTTGGGGGTTCATTCGCATTGTTGCATGTATCAGGGATTTATTCTTGATATTGCTGATGAGTCTTCCGTTCATGTCCACTTTTTTTAAAAGATTTTGTTTATTTATTTTTAGAGAGGGAAGGGAGGGAGAAAGAGAGAGAGAGAGAAAGAGAGAGAGAAACATCATTGTGCGGTTGCTGGGGGTCATGGCCTGCAACCCAGGCATGTGCCCTGACTGGGAATCGAACCTGCGACACTTATGTCCACTTTTTAAAAAACCTTTTAAAATTTACTCTGGCAGCATATATGTTGGCAGAGAAATGGGGAGGGAGGGTGGCAGAGACATTCAGTTAAACATAATCCAGGCTTAATCAGTGCAAAGGTGAAACATCTCTAACGTGCTCACTTTGGGTGAGTGCCTGGTCCAGATGGCAGCCCATCAGAATCTCCTTGTTTCTCTGATCAATCCACAGCTGGTTACATGACGTCACTGAACCCCTGAGATTACAGTCAGAATGTGTGTGACAATATACAGGGTCCAGCACAAAGAACATCCCTGTTTATTACAAAATCTTTTATTACAAAATCACAAGCATGTAATGCTGTAACATAACAGTGTCTCACTCAAGCACACCATATGATATTTTACGTGAAATGTTCCAATTGAAACGATAAGCTATTACACACGTATTATTACCCTACCCACACTCATGCAGGCCTTACTTCTGCTGGACCTTGTATATTAGTTTAAGTCAATTCCCCAAATTTAGTGGCTCACGGAACAAGAGACTTCTTTCCAGGTAATGGTCCAGAGTGGGTGTTACATCAGTCGAGAGGCTCTCTTTCCCCTGGACACTTAGGTGTCAGGACTTTTAACTGCCTGTCACCTCCAACCCATGGCTTCCGAGGTAGGTATATGCATTGTCATCACTGTCAACCAGAAGGGCCAAGAGCACGAGGGAACCCACGGGAGGGCATATTATCGGTAATCCTAGAATTGGCAGAAGTCACGTAAGCTCACGTTCTACTGGAGAGAACTGTTGTATGCCCTCAACTAACTACAAGAGAGGCTGGGAAATCTCGTCCAGCTGGGGCCAAGAAGGCAGGAATGGAGAGTGTCGTGAGAGGCCTCTGATAGCATGTGTATACCCCACCTTGATCATTACAGCCCGTCCATAGCTTTGGTTAGGTTCTGAAAGGGCTCTACAACCGCTTCAATGGTTCAGAGCTTCTGTTAAGGGGCCATAGTACTGCCGCTTCTGCCCTGCTCCAGAAGGTATAATAGGCTGTCAAATCAAAACAACAGAAAGGACACAAAACACACAGGACTTAGGAAATCCTGCTGCCCCATTTTTGCCCAAGACAGCACAATACAGTTTATGTTCCTTGGAATACTCATGGCAGGTTATGAGGCGGACATCATAGCTGCTAGAACTCACACGAACTCAGCATATTAAAATCAGCTGTATTTTTTAAAAGATTTTATTTATTTATTTTTAGAGAGGGAAGGGAGGGAGAAAGAGAGAGAGAGAGAAACATCAATGTGCAGTTGCTGGGGGTCATGGACTGCAACCCAGGCATGTGCCCTGACTGGGAATCGAACCTGCGACACTTTGGTTTGCAGCCCACACTCAATCCACTGAGCTATGCCAGCCAGGGAAAATCAGCTGTATTTTATTTGAAAGAAAGGAACAGACTCTTTTATTGTTTGCGCTTTTTGTACTTCGTGTAAGAAATTTTTCTGTACTTTGAAATGATGAAGATATTCTAAAGTCTGGAAGTTTTACCTTGTAATTTATGAATTTATATCATTAAGAACTGATTTTTGCTTACAGTGTGGGGCATAAATCCCGTGTTTATTTTTTAATACACAGTGTACATACAATATATATCGTTAATTGTTTCAGCACCATTTCCTCAGGAGAACATCTTCAATGCACTAATTCACCTTGACTCATCTGTCATTTATATGTGATCTGTTTCTGAACCTGCTATTCTTTAGTAGATTATTTACCAATCACTGCACCAATGCCACATTATTTCAACTGGCAAGACTTTAGGATATTATATCTGGAGGGAAAAATTTCTCTCCTTATGCTTCTATGGAATAACTTTGGATATTCTTGGCCTCTTCTACTTCCATGTGACTTTTAAAATCACTTTGTCAGGGTTTATGAAAACCTCTAATACAATTTGGAGTAGATTGTTTTGTGTTTATGGAGTCTTCTCAATGAACATGATGGATCTTTTCATTTATTTAGGAATTTTTAAAAAAGTTTTATTTATTTACTTTTAGAGAGGGGAAGGAAGGGAGAAAGAGCGGGAAACATCAATGTGTGGTTGTCTCTCATGCGCCCCCTACTGGGGACCTGGCCCACAACCCAGGCATGTGTCCTGACTGGGAATTGAACCAGTGATGCTTTGGTTTGCAGGCTGGTGCTCAATCCACTGAGCCACACCAGCCAGAGCAATTTAGGAATTTTTATATATTTTAGTAAAGTGTAATTTTTACACATTTATATTAGTTTTTATCCAAATTATAGTAAAGATTTGTTGCTTTCATAGTGAGACCTTTAAAAATTTATTGTTTCTAATGGCTGGGTCTTCTTTGTATATTGATCTTTTATTCAGCAATGTTGTTAAAATCTCTTATTTGCTCTAATACTTTATTGCTTGGATTTCTTAGTACACAACTATATCATCTATAAATCACGTTTTTCTTGTTTTCTACACTATGTCTTCAAATTTCTTTGTGTGTGTGTGTGTGTGTGTGTGTGTGTGTGTGCGTGTGAGTGTGTGTGTTGGCAATGGCCTTCAGTATGATGTTGAGTAGAAATGGAACTGCTATCTTTGTTTTGTTTCTAACTTTTAAAGGAAAATGTTTCATGAATTAACATTAGGTTAATGCTTCTAGAAATAGGTTGTCCAGGAAGTTCCTCCCTTTCCATTCTTACATTATGTTATCAGCCATTCTTACATTATGGTATCAACCCAATGTGCTTATGATTTTAAAACACACATTGCTGAACTTGGTTTGATAATATTGTATGTATGAAATATTTACTTCTTTTGAGATTAGCCTGTAATTTTCCTTTCTATGTTTTTGCCTGAATTTGGTATCAAGATTTTATTAGCTCATAAAATAATGTGGGTGCTTTTCTTTTTTTTCCTGTTCTTTGAAACTATTGGAATAGAGTTTATCTGTCTATGATGATCTGGTGTCTTTCCCACTGAAATTTTGATCCTTTTTGTAGGCAGATTTAGAAATATAAGTTAAAAATGTTTAATGGCTATAAATATATTCATGTTTTAAATTTTTTGAGTCAGTTATTTTATAACTTACATCTCACTAAAGTACGTACTTCAGTTGTTTTTGATTGTCCACAATATTCTTTTAGCATTAAAAAACTACTGAAACTATAATGAAAATCTTACTCATAGTCTTGTTTCTTTCCTTTCTTCCCCACTATCAGTCTTACCAGAAATTTGCCTATTTTATTATTGTTTTATAGAGCTAGCTTTTTGTTTTGCGACCCTTTCTCTGATTACTTTGTATCTATGTCTATTTTTAGCTCTAAAATTATATATCTAACCCACATACGTTTTTTGTTCTTCAGTTTCCCCCCTTGGTCTTAGATGGAAGCCTTTTCATCTGTGTGAGGAAGATTACAGGATTTCCTTGTCCTTGGTCTGCTTCAGGCATTCTTGCCCAGCTTACTCATGCAGAAACATGAGGTAAGAAAAAAGGTGAGCCCAGAGTCACTCTTTAGGCTGCATGCAGCCCAGGATGGCCGTGAATGCGGCCCAACACGAAATCATACATTTACTTAAAACATTATGAAGCCCTGGCTGGCGTAGCTCAGAGGATTGAGTGCAGGCTGCGAAAGAAAGCATCGCAGGTTCGATCCCCAGTCAGAGCACGTGGCTGGGTTGCAGGCCATGGCCCCCAGCAACCGCACATTGATATTTCTCTCTCTTTCTCCCTCCCTTCCCTCTCTAAAAATAAATAAATAAAATCTTTTAAAAAAAGAAATTTGGTGATATATTAAAAAAATAAAAAAAAAACATTATGAGATTTTTTTTCTGTGATTACGTGTATTTAATGTGTCCCAGTGTATTTAATGTGTGCCCCAAGGCAACTCCTCTTCCAGGGTGGATCAGAGACACCGGAAGTTCGGACCCGCCTGCTAGGGTTTCCATCCCATCGCAGTCTAGTCTCGTAGGAGACGGCCACACGCATGATCCCTACTCCTGGAGTCTCCTTATGCCACTTCTACCCTGAAGAGTGTGTTTTATTGTTTTTTTTTTTTAAACTAAATTGGGCTGCCTCACCCACCTCTGCCACTGGCCTTTGAAAATAGAAAGCTTCCCTAAGGAGGATGTTGTCTCTCCAGCCAAGAGGAAAAACACTGCAGAGACACAAATACCCCGTTTGAAAAGGAAGACACCTATGCCTGAGGGACGTCTGCAAAGCTTTCCCAAGCAGGCTGAATTCTCTTAGGGGAGCCTTTCACCAGAATATATTCTTTGACTTCGTCTCTGCATCAAAATGGACTGGAGGGAATGTTTCCAACAGATCTTCTTGGCTGATAGTTTTGATTACTCTCTAGTAGAAAATTTCAAAGGCTTTTTGCCAGAAGGAAGGAGATGTGGGGAGCAAGGGAGAACATAACCCAGAGCAGCAACAACCGGTTTTTCAATCCTAAATGCTTCACAAATTATAGTCCTTGAACTACTCACTAACATCGATAATTGGACAAAGTCTATAGTATCCTTTAAGACAGTAATGTAAACTATACTCGAAACATTCTCATTAAAATTCTCTTCGTTTTGCTGGAAATCTCCCGTTTGACCACGCCAGCTGTGTATTTGGCCCAGCTGAAGTCATTTGAAGAAACAAATATAGAGAAACATCGCTTGGCAGAGGATAACAGAGGAAGGTTAGGACAGAAAACATTAGGACAACTCTTCAAGAAAGGGAATGAAATCTGAATGGCGAGAGGGCCGCGGACAGAAAACATCATTCAAGAAGGCCTACCAAGGCATCCTGCGTCTCTGCTGAAACAACATCATCCGCTCAGTGTTTTTTAAGAGGCCTATTGAAAAATATTATCTTACTTTGATAAAGAAACTTGAAACCCAGTAAAATACTGTTACTGGTATTATTCCATTTCGCAGATGACAAAGCGGGCTCACAATGGAAGGGGTTGGTTTGGAGCACAAGACTAGTGTTGATGGCTAACTCTCTGAGCTGAACAGGGTTTGATTTTAAGGTTATCGACGGAAAGCTGGCTGCAGAACAGGCGTTTTCCGACAGGCCCACACTCGTGAGGAAAACAGGTCTGTCCAGGCTGACCTAGCGTTCTGTTCTCCATTTCATTTTAGGATGGGGTAGACCAAATAAAGAGGAAATAAAGTATTTTACAGCAAATATCTTGGAACTCTTCAGTACACATTTGTGTGGACAGAACTCCTTATTTGATGTTGGAAAGGACCACAGACTAATTAATTACAGCAGTTATTATATAATCTAAGCAGAAGCAGCCATATTCCTTAAGACAGGAGAGGGAAAATCAATATACTGGAAACTATCCAAGTTCAATGATAAGCAAGAAACTTATTTTCACATTACCTTTGATTTATGAGGAAGGACTAAATATTGGAATAATTATTACACTAACGATTTAATATTTGTTGATATAATAACAATAACTATTTAAAATAAAAATTTGAAATATTCTCTTCACTAGAAGATGTATAAGATTTGATTTTGAGAAACCTAACAGCAAATAAAAAGAGTGTGTAGTAAGGAGACAGGAAAACCAACTAAGTGATTTTTCTGAGTTGGTGAGAGTTATCATTGAAACAAAAGCCTCTTGCAATATATTCTACTTTTCTTAACAATGTACAGTTTTCATTATACTTAGATTTTATAGTGGGCATTTTCTTCCTTGTCCTCATATAATATACTTGTAGAGTTTAAGATCAACTCCTCTCATTATTTGTGAGATAAAGCATCTATGAATTTTCTGCATGTCATACATGAGTACGTTAGGGCTGTGCGTGAATTAAATTTTCCGATTCGTTTCATATTTTCAGTGGACTGTTGTAAACTAAATCGTACACTGGTAGGAAAGGAGAAAAAGCAGAGTCATTTAAAGCTGATTTTTTAAAAAAGGGGGATTTAATAAATTGTTTTAAAAGGAAGCAGCTTCAGAAGGCAGTCGGGGCTTGGCCTTGGGCGGCCTGTGGAAACCACAAGGCCGGCGCAGTGGGGGTGGTCAGCAGTCTCGGGCAGGAGACGGCGGGTCGTGCTCTCTTGGAAGCAAACCTCCCGGAAGGCTAAAACGTTTCCATTTCCTCCGAGAAGGTTTTCCCTCCCGCGCAATGCGGTTTAGTCACCTCTCCTTTCTGAGAAGCCCATGGTTACCGAGTGACCACCACCAACGCAGCCCTCCCTCGCTGTTCTGCATTTCTTTCTTAGGTATAGTGGTATCAATCCTGCCAGGTCCCCTGTCATACTGCTGTCCTGGCCTTCCAGATGCCATTCCAGGTGAGAGTTCACTAAGCTTTTTATTCTTAAGCAGCTCGTTTCGATGTGTGGCAGCTTTAGCCAAGGAGTGAGAGCCAGAGAATTTGCCAATGCTTTGGAAATCCTGGGAAACCAAGGGTGGGGGTGGGGGGTGGGGGGTGGCGCGGCTGGACATCCCCCAGTGGCAGGGTATTGTTTTAGGCCCGGGCTGCCACCTTCCTCAGACGATCCCCAGGCCTGAGCCCCGCGCCTCTCCCGCCCACGCCTCCAGGTGTGCATTCCCCGCCCTTCATTACTCTTCTAATATTGATAGTTCGCACTTGCAAAGCTTCACTGCGAAACTCGTAATCAGGGACAGAGAGGACTAAGGGAGCATCGTCACACTTGCTTTGGTCCGCAGACCCAGTCCATCGGAAACTCAGAAAGTCCTGCCCCTTGGCAGCAGCGAAGTCGACGGTCTGTGCTCTGCAGCCTCTAATGAAAGGCTGCGCTGGGAGAAACTGTGTGCCTTCTGTAAAGTTTAGGAACTGAACTGAGAGAGGCCATACTTCAGGGGTTTTGCGGGCCCCGCGATGTTTTCCAGAGCTTTGCAAGTGGGAGGAGAAGAGCAACAAAATGAACATGCAGGGTGTGAGGGAGCCCACCCGAGTCCTGCCAGCTGTCGGGGCCTGAGGTGAGTTCTGGAGGACCTGCGGGTGGGCACCCCGAGCTGGTGGCCGCGGGTCTCCCGCCGCGGGTGTGTCTGCTCGGCGGAGGAGGAGGAGGCGGCGGCTGGGGGCTGGTAGAGTAATGAATGGGAGGCTTGGGCAGCCGGAGCGGGAAGTTCGGTGAATGAATGGGGGAAGGGGATTGCAGAAGCTAAGGGCTCGGGGGTGTCACACCAGGTAAGGGAATGAGCTAGGGGGGGGGGGGGGGGGGGGGGGGGGGGGGGGGGGGACTGGAGTTGCTGACTTGTGCTACGTGGAGCTAGCAGAAAAGAAAGAAGGCGGGGAAGAAGGAGGCTGGCGTCCTCGCTGCCTCTTCGGCCCTCCCTCGGCGCCCCCTCTCCGGTGGCCCCTACCCGCGCACCAAAGCCGGAGCAGTTGGGGCCGAGCCGCGTTGGACGCTCCGGGAGTTGTGACTCCCCTGTACCCCTGCAGAGCACTGCCTGGATCTTGGGCAGCCTGGACTCCGCCGCCTCCGAGCCCTCTGCGGCCTCCCGGCCTTACGCCGGACCCCGGCAGGGTGGGCGCAGGGGGTGGCCTGGCTCCTGGCAACAGTCGAGGGGCCGCTGGCAGAGAGCCAGTTCAGCTGGTTGCGGGAGGGGGCACTCGGGGACTGACCGCTTAGCCGGAGGCCAGCCCGGGGCAGCGGGAGCCGGACTCCAGGCGGCGGCAGCAGCGAGCGCAGGTAAAGAGGAGGGTGTGGGCGGGGGACGGCGCCCCTTGGGCTCCGAGCCAGTGGCGGCGGAGTTGCCTCCAGCGGGTTGGGATACTCTGTCTGGCGGCAGGCGGGCTTTGTGGTTGTGCGTGCGAGTGTGTGGGTGCGCGCGCGCGCTCTCGCCCGTGTCGGGTGTGGGTGGGTGTGCGTTCTTGCGAGCCGGCCTGCAGGAGGCGAGGCTATCCTGGCCTCCCTAACGAACCAGTTGACCGAGCCCGGGGAGGGAAGTTGCCGCAGACGCCCGGGCCGCCGGCCCTCCTGTACCCCGGCCAGGTTAGTGCGTCCCGGGGCGCGCCCAAGTGACACGTAGGTGGCCTCGGGTTACCTGGGACCGGGTGGGGGCACGGGAAGGCTTGCCAGGGGCACTGAAGATCCCCCAAAGCCGCGTCCGGGTGGACATGGACTGCGGGGTGTCCCTACACCCAGCAGCTCGGATCTCCCGGACCACTTGCTTCTTACCGACGACTCAGTAGTCTGTCCCGGGCTGAGGACTTTAAACTTAAGTATCTGTCCAGCCGCTTAACAAACACGCTTAGCAAGTAACTGGAAAATCTAAGGCAAGGGAGGGACCTGGCTTTCAGCTGGTGGTTTGGAAATCAACGGGCTCGTTTGGTTTGTGTAAGACTAACTTGTGTTGAATGGATTTAAAATTTATTGTTGTTTTTCTTTGCTGCCATTCGGCCTTTTGATGTGTAGGAATGACGGCATCCAGGACTTGTTGCCTTCAGTCTGGGGCCCGAGACTGTTGATTCTGCTGCTACTTCTGCTCTCCTTTCTTTTCCTTTTTGCTGCAATCCATGTCTTCCCGCCCCCCGCCCCGTGAATGTGGGTTTCCAGCGAGCATTCGCTTGTTGAAATTTCACTGTGAATGCGTGGTATCCCATTGACATAGGTACGTATTTGCAAAAGTGCATATTGAAGACACGTAACTGCAGTTACTAGAGCAAAAATCCTCTATTCCTTCAGGCTCTAACAGTCCGTGGTTTTCATCGCCTTGAATTTGTGTCGTTTGCCCAGTGGAAGCGTTAACTGTGAAGTGAGAGGTCTGCGACTCAGAGCCTGCAGTTTTGCTGAAAAAGGGAGACCCCGCACTGGAAATAGTGATAAGTTCTTGGAAGGAGACAGTGTCTTGTCAAACTGAAGAGTAAGCCCCAATGAAAAAGGGTGTAGACTGGAGTTAGGGTTGTTTGGATCGAAGTAAATTCCATTGCTCATCCACTCCCTCCCGCTCACTGTGCCGCCTGGTTGTTTCAGCCCCGCTTCTCCAAATCCGGAGGAGGAGTGAGCGTATTTGCCCCCAATACAAAATTGTTACCAGCAGCCAGCGTTATAAGCATGTTACGGCTGAATCTTTCTTGATACCGTTTAATTCTAAGATAAAGAAGCCACATAGCAGGAGAAAGAAGTACTGTGTGGCGGGAAGGCGAGGACTGAGGGCCAGGCAGGAGGACGGGGCTGTCATAATTCAAGCCAGCGCGCACACCGCGTCCCCTAGTGGTGCGACCTTAGCCGGTCAGGTCAGCCCGTTCTCCTCCTTCTCCGTGCGCTCATCTAGAAAATGGAGGGGTTTAATGATCTTCGCTGTTCTTTCCAGTTCCCCAGGTGACTAGAAACTGGTGGGTGGCTGTCCCATGTTAGAACAGTAGGCAGAGGGCAGAGGGGAAGTGTGAGGGGTTAGACCTGGAGGGAAGTGAGAGGGCAAGAGGGCCAGGAAGGTGGAGGAAAACCAGCAGTAGGAGCTGCCAGCACGGGGAAGAGCCTTGAACTGGGAGTTCATTTTTTCTTTTTCTTTTTTAAAATTTCTTCCTCTACAAGGGCATCAGTAGTACTGCCTCCCCCATCAGCCTTCCACTACTCTTGTTTAAAACGTGTGAACCTGCTTAGCCTTAAAATCAAAAAGACCCTTACAGCTGACCTATGCTCCTTCTAATCTGCAGCATTGTCTCTCCGCCAGGCAGCACCGCCCAGGGCGCTCCGCCTGGATCTCGGTATCCCTGCGGAGGATGGGAGAAGGGAACAGAGGGGGGGGTGTGAGTGGCAGCCCTTTCAGCAACTTGCATTGTAAAACTTCTCCTTTCATTTGAAGTTAATATTTTCCAAAGGGTAATTTGATTAAAAAAATTACACCATAGTATTTTCAAGGTTTTACTGAATCTGTTCTGTTAACACCTACTGGAAAATTCAGAGACAGCAAAATGCTTAACTTACTAAATCTTTTTGATACATAATGACATTCAGTCTGATAGTGGCTGTGAGGGCCAGAAACCGTATTTCAAATGCTTTGTAGGGAAAGTTGCATTCTGGGAAGAATACACTGTCATATTTACGGGGAAGCTCCAAGTGTTCAGGAAATAACAAGGGTTTTAAAATTTAGTTTGAGGTCATGATTTGAATGTCTATGCCTGATATGTAGCCTTTCTTTAACTTTCTGGTACCGATATACATATGTACTTGAGGAACATGATTTATAGTAAAAGTGACATGCAATGTGCTAAAAACTGGAACAGAAGCTCTTGGTTGAAAGTCTGCTCTGGCCTCGCTGACTTCGGCATCACATTCCTGTTTGTTTTCTTCTTTTTGCGTAGGTTACCTAAAAAGTCCCTATCGTGTTATTAGTTAACTGTTTCACGGAGAGCCATTATGGATGTCTTAGAGTTGGGCTGGAAGGAGGAAATTTTAATTCAGTAAGCAATGACTGAATCCCTCCTCTAGGGGAGATATTGGAATGATAAAAGGAGGCTCTAGAAAGAGCTGCAGTGCCGGGAAGGGATGCAGCTAACTTCAGGACAGCTGCTGGATTGCATAGCTGGGCGGCAGTGACAGAACCCAAGAACCTTGGCATGCCAGGGAATGGAAGACTTTGGGGAATGCTTCTGAAAAGAGGCTTGAAGGATGCAAATGATGCATCTTTTAAAAGATAAATGTCATGGGTGAAGATGTGGCTGGAACCCAGGGTAATGAGAGCTGGGAAGAGACAAGGTGGTACATTATGGGGGGCCTTGGGTGTTATTTTAAAGAGTTGTGCTATGCAGGGTGGGGAAGGCAAAGTAGTATTTAACCCCAAGATATAGGAAGACACCGAGTAACACATATTGGGGCATTGTGAGAAGGGAAATGATTGAGAGGCGATTGGGCTTTTATTCTATCAAGTTCCACTGTAACTCATGGCTAGTGAGTTCTATCTAGGGCACTGCCTCTGGCTTATCCTGATTATATAGAAGTTGCAGAACACATGGATGTGTGGTTTCTCCCCACCCCCACAACTGATAGTGATTTTTCTACTTGTGAGAAAATTTAATTTAGTAAAAATGAATGACGCTACTGTGTTATGTCTGGACCTTTGGAGTATGTGGATTAAAATCATTCTCCAGGCACAGAGCTGACCAAGAAGGCATTTTGTTTTGTTTTGTTTTGTTTAGGGAAGGGCCTGCTGGTTAATGTTAACTTAAACATGACTCCACTGGCAACCAGCATTCTTGACCCTGTTTATGTTGTACATAGTATTTAACCACAATGGTTGAGTATCTGTAGCACAAAATTATTACCGGTTTGGAATTGGGGTTAATGCCTTTGTAGAGAGTAGGGGTGTGGGTGGCGGGGAGGAGGTGGAAGGAGAGTAGCACCCTGAACACTTCAGTGAGGGCTGACCCAACTCTGAAAATCCTTTATTAAGTTTAACCTCCAATAGAAGCAGCCTGCTCAATCCTGGAGACTTATACTTCTTAAACAACATTCCTTTTGGCCATGTGCCCCCCCACCCCCAAATCTCTAGAGCTAAGTAAGGTGTCTAGCTTATTATCTCTTGTACAGGAAGAATGCCTGTGGGATCCATTTGGGAGAGGTGCTTAGCAGCCCTGTAGGTTTCCTTTCACACCCCAGTCCCTCTGTCACGGGTACAAATAGATGGCCTGTCAGCTGCGTGTTCAAGGTGGAGCTCATTTGGGTAAGCGTTCTAATTGCCCTTGAATCTGGAGATGCTGGGTTACCAAGGAGATAGTTAATTAAAGAAGATAGGTCAACTGCTTTTTACTATTATCTGAATACAATTTGAATGAATTTGAATGATCTTCCCAGCAGTTTGCATAATCTCTGCAAGAGAACTCGGGTTTGGCTTGTTTGATCATTTCACTGAGTTAAGTGAGGAGCGCAAGGTTAGTTTACTGTATTTATTAGAAGGATATGCTTTTGTTTTGGAGGGAAGGGCATTAAGGGATTTTATTTAAACTCTGTGACATTTCTTTCCTGCAGATTATTATGATTTCTTTTTTTTTAAAAAGATTTTATTTATTTATTTTTAGAGAGGGAAGGGAGGGAGAAAGAGAGAGAGAGAGAGAGAGAGAGAGAGAGACAGAAACATCAATGTGTGGTTGCTGGGAGCTGTGGCCTGCAACCCAGGCATGTGCCCTGACTGGGAATCGAACCTGCGACACTTTGGTTCACAGCCTGAGCTCAATCCACTGAGCTACGCCAGCCAGGGTAGATTATTATGATTTCAAAGAAGCATCATTGTTGTTGTTATTAATGGCCTATGGGGATGGGTCAAAGAAAATCATTTTAATACTTCATTGTTAACGAAACTTTACCCTTGAAGTTCATGTAAAAGTCAACTTTCTTTTAGAAGTGAAAGAGGACTATTTTAGTCTGTGCATGGATTTAGGTTATAATTTGTTTTATTTTTGTGGTACTGTTTTTAAAAAGTGGTATAATGACAGGACAGCCTCTTTAGTCCAGTGCTAACACAAGCACGCACAAGCCTGAATGAGGTGGATCAGGCTGTGCTTGTTGTATTTAATATTCTTAAACAACGTTCCTTTTGGTCATGTGCTCCCCCACCCCCAAATCTCTAGAGCTAAGGTGTTTAGCTTATTATCTCTTGTACAGGAAGAGATAATAATAAGAGGAGATATGGGAAAATGATTTCAAAATCAGCCTCTTTCACTAAAAGAGGAAAAAAAGTTTAATAACACCTGATTATGAATCTTTTTGGGGTGGGGTCCCCAAGGTTGAAACTGTGACATGAAGGGAATTTTGTTCATTTTGGTCAAGTGTGCCTTTGCTTTTTTAAATTTTATTTTATTATTTTAAATTATATTTTATTGATTATGTCATTACAGTTGTCCCAGTTTTTCCCTCTTTGCTCCCCTCCACCCAGCACACTCCTACTCCCTCAGGCAGTCCCCACACCATTGTTCATGTCCATGGGTCATGTGTTTAAGTTCTTTGACCGCTCCATTTCCCACACTGTACTTTACATCCCCATGGCTGTTCTGTAACTACCTACACGTACTTCTTAATCCCTCACCTCTTCACCCCTCCCTCACAGTTCCCCATACTTGCCTCCCATTGGCAACCAGCACAATACTCTCTGAATCCATGATTCTGTCTCTGTTCTTCTTGTTTGCTTAGTTTGTTTTTTAGATTCGATTGTTGATAGATATTTATTTGTTGTCATTTAATTTTTCATAGTTTTGATCTTCTTTTTCTATATAGTCCCTTTAACTTTTCATGTAATAATGGCTTGGTGATGATGAGCTCCTTTGGCTTTACCCTGTCTGGGAAGCTCTTTATCTGACCTTTGATTCTAAATGATATCTTTGCTGGGTAGAGCAATTCTGGCTATAGGTCCCTGCTTTTCATGACTTTAAATATTTCTTGCCAATTCCTTCTAGCCTGCAAAATTTCTTTTGAAAAAACAGCTGACAGTCTTATGGGAGCTCCCCTGTAGGTAACTAACTGCTTTTCTCTTGCTGCTTTTAAGATTCTCTCTTTATCTTTAACTTTTGGTATTTTAATTGTGACGTGTCTTGGAGTGGGCCTTTGTGTACCCATCTTGTTTGGGACTCTCTGTGCTCCTTGGACTTGCATATTTATTTCCTTCACCAAATTAGGGAAGCTTTCTTTCATTATTTTTTCAAATAGATATCTAATTTTTTACTCTTTCTCTCCTTCTACTGGCATGCCTATGATGTGAATTGTTGGAAGGCTTGAAGTTGTCCCAGAGACCACTTTCACTACCTTTGTTTTTTATTTTTTATTTTTGGATTCTTTTTTCTTCTTGTTCTGATTTGTTGTTTTTTGGCTTCCTCGTGTTCTAAATCATTGATTTGATTCTTGGTTTTATCAACTGTGCTGTTGTTTTCCTCTAAATTATTCATTATTTCAATTAGTGTATCCTTCATTTCTGACTGGATTTTTTTTATGCTGTTTTCACTAAGTTCCTTGTGCACACATATAACCAGTGTTATGAACTCTGTGTCTGATAGATTGCTTATCTCCATTTTTTTTAGTTCTTTTTTTGGAGTTTGATCTGTTCTTTCATTTGGGCCATGTTTCTTTGTCTCCTCATTTTGGCAGCTTCCCTGTGTTTGTGTCTATGTATTAGGTAGAGCTGCGTCTTAGTAGTGTGGCCTAATGTAGTATGTGTCCTAAAAATGGTCTGGAGAAACAGACTGTCCCATCAATGAACCTGGATACTCAAGATGCTCCCTTCCTGTGGGCTGAATACACCCTCCTCTTGTAGTTGAGCCTTGGTTGCTGTTAGCAAGTCAATGGGAGGGATTTACCTAGGCCAGTCAGTTGCAAGAACTGGCTGTGAACAGTGACTACCAACCCCCACCATCTGTGAAGGATCAGCTGTGCAGGGGCAGGGGGGTGGTGTCCAATGTGGTCTGTGGCTATCTACTAGGTGCACTGGTTCTGAGGTTTCCTGGGTGGTGCTGGCCAAGGTCAGCCCCCACTTGTGTTCTGCCTGTGGCCATGCTGCATGAGCTGTAAAGCAATGTGAGATGACTGCTAATTGTGTCAGGCTTGGAGATTCCAAGGAGAAGTCAAGCTGTGAATCTAGGCTGGCTGTTGCTAGTGCTGGGCCTGCAGCCATTTAGCAAGAGGTGAGGGGTCTGAGGGGTTACTGAGGCCTGCTGTTGGTTGTTTGATTGGATTTAGGGAGTTGTGAATGATGTGCCAAGACCAGCCATTCATATGGAAAAGTCAGTTAACAGTTTGGATGAGACTGTTAGTTGGGTGGGACAGAGCCTGGGTGGTGGTGGTGGGGGCGGGGGGCGGGATCTCCAGCTCAAGGCAAACAGTGTTAGCCAGGTTAATGGAGTATCAGATTTGGCACCTAGCTGCCAGCTCTGTTGCTCTGTTGGGGAAAGGCCCAGAAAAGGGACAATGTCCTCTGCCCACCTTTCTGTCTGGGACAAAGCCGTCCCCCAGCTCTTGCCTTGATGCCAGATACTTTGGTTCCTTTCCATATGCCTCTGGTGTCTTTCAAGCTGCTACCCCAATGTAGGAGTTCAGAGGGAGTAAGTCCTAGTAAGTCCATATGTGGACTCTTGAAGGGGATTGCTTGAGACTCTAGAAGGTTCTTCCATTAACTCAATCCCTGCTGGTTTTTGCAGCCAGAAATTATGGGGACTTATCTTCCTAGCACTGGAACTTTGGGCTGGGGGGCTTAGTGTGGGGCTGCGACTCCTTGCTCCTGAGATATTCCTTGTGAATTTTTATGCATGGGCTGATGTGGAACCAACCCATTCTGTGTCTCTGCCCCTTTTACCAATCTGAATGGACGTGGTTTCTTTAATCCTGTAGTTGTCAGACTTCCATTAAACTGGATTTCTGACAGTTCTGAGTGCTGGTTGTCTATATTTTAGTTGTAATTTTGATGTAGTTGTGTAAGAAGGTGAGCCATGTTTACCTATGCCGCCATCTTGACCGGAAGTCCACCTATGCTTCTTAAAGTTTAGGGTTTACTATACAGAGACTGCTACTGTGAACAATTTCTTTCTCTCTCTTTCTTTCTTTTGCGGTAGGCTTGCTTTCTTTCTGTCGGGAGGCGGTATACGAGCGGGCGCCTCTTTAGGAGATCACTAATGCCTTCATCATAACCTCCCCTCCCCCCCCCTTCATTCCTCTTCTCTTCTTCTACCCCTCCACCTCCTTCCTTCCTTCCTTCCTCTTCCTTTCTCTCTCTCTTTCTCTCTCCCCACCCCCTCTCCCTCCCTCCCTCCCTCTCTCTCTCCCTCTCTCTCTCTTTTCTTTTCTTTCCCACAAGTTGCCCCTTATTCATTTTCTTAAATTTCAGAACAGTGGAATGGGTTGATTTAATGTAAGTCTGTTATACTCAATTTTCTTTCTCTCTGTTTGTGCTTGACCAATGCCTAAACTGCCTTCTTTCTGAAATCCTTCCCCAACAGAAGGATATTCCTGGCTCCTTGAGAGGAGAAATGATTCAGGGACAGAGGAAATAAGTTGTTTTCAACCCTAGTAGCACAAAGTTGACTGCCTATTATATACTATCCATTGTGCTAGGTACTAGGGGTAAGGATTAAGGGGTGAATAAGGCAGGATTCTTATCCTCCACGAGGAGCTTACAAACATATTCACGGACGATTGCAATTCACTATAACACACATGATGAAACCAGGCACGGGGAACCTTAGTATCAGGGGGGAATCTGACCCTCAGGGGCTTAGGATGGGTGTAGGATGGAAGGTGAGGTTGGGGGTGTTTCAGGAAAGGTTCCTGGAAGGTTAGGATCTGGAAGGACCAGAGGAAATAAATGAAGAAACCTAGAAGAGGAAAAAGGGATCACAATAGTGGGAATCCAGAGGCTTTTTATTTTTAGTTTTGCTGTTGTTGGGTAAATCAAAGGTCCTCTCTTTTTACATCTGTAAAGTAGGAATGAGAACTGATATCTGCTTGCTAATTCTAGTTTTCATTTACTTGTTTCTTAATTTAATCATTTATTTGTTCATTTATCCATTCCATAGTGAATAGGTATTTGTTGCACACCTACCATGACTGAGGAACAGTAGCAAACAAGACCTGGTCTCTTCTCTCTTCTCTCAGGGACCTTGGTTTCTGTCATATCATGTTAGTAGAAGTTCTTCTGAAATCCCCTCAAATATGGAGCAGTTTGTTGAGCTATTCTTCAACTTTAGGAATGTTTTCTTCAAACTAGTCTCAGTATCTTCAGGTCAGTTAGCTTTTCCTTCTTAAATAAGAGAAGAAGAAGGAGACAGAACCTGGGGTCCTTTTCTTTTTTTATAAACTTGAAATGTTCTGCCTACATTTACATGATAGTTGTCAAGTCTAGGAATAGATGTAGCTGTTTCTTATCTGTAATGCTGGCTTTCTTTCCTTCCTTCTCCCTTGTCCGTCCTCCCTTCCTTTATTCATTTGTTCGTTCCTTCCTTCCTTCTCCTCACCCAAGGACATTTTTTCATTGCTTTTAGAGAGAAAGGAAGGGAGAGAGGGAAACATCGATGTGAGAGAGAAGCATCAATTGGCTGCCTCCTGAACACACCCAGATCTGGACCAGGGATCAGGGATTGAACTTGCAACCTATGTATGTGCCCTGGCCAGAACTGACCCCAAACCTACAACCTTTCGGTTATGGGACGACACTCCAACCAACTGAGCCACCCAGCCAAGGCTGGCTTTCTTTTTTTAAAAAATATATTAGTAATAGATAGAAAATTTTATTGACATTCAATATTATTTTGTATTTCAGGTATACAGCCCAGCAGTTAGACAATCATATATATGATTTATAACGTGATCCCCTCAATATTTCAGTTACACTCCTGGCACTGTACATAATTACTAGAGTATGCAATGGTGGCTTTCATCTCACTTGGGATCTTTTAAATTTTGACCCAACTTGTGTTTGTATTTCTGTATTCGCTGTGTGACTTGCTTCCTAGAATAATGCAAATCTAGTGTTCGTGGGAAGTCAGACCTCTTCTGAGGTCATGCTATCATAATACTTTGCTCTGTTAATATGTTTTACTTATCTCGTTTGAGTCACTCAGGGATATGAAAATAGAAGAAAGTGTTCCAAGCAGAAGAAGGAGCTGTATTCATTTGTAAAAGATGTGGTTTTTGTAATGATTCAAAAATATAGACACGTCAAAGTAATCATCTCCCTCTGCCACTTGAGCCTTGCCTGAGGTAACCCCTTTGTCATCAGTTTGTTACGCAGCCTTCCATACTTGTCCTTTTGCTTATAGAAACCTACAAGAATGTGTGTGTTTATATATATTTACATGTGTGTGGTATGTGTGTGGGCCTGTTTATGTGTTCTCATATATATGTTTGTATATATGTGCGTGCGTGCGTGCCTGCGCTTCCTCTGGCCCCAATTCTCTTCGGTTTTAGAGAGGCTGTTGTTGAGGCTGCCACCATGAGTCACACGTTTCAAGTCCAAAGAGCCTGCCCGGCTCCTTTTTAATCGGGGCAGCATGGTATTACTCAATTAAGAGTTCTTGTCAGAGAGATATGAACGTCTGGCTGTTATGAACAGGGAACAAGAAAAGTATTTCCAGCTGCATGACCACCGAGACAACAAATGTCATTGCAGAGAATGTTATTTCCACAAGGACTCTGCTTCATCTGGAGCTCAGGAAGGGGAGGAGGGGCATTTCGGAGCACGTATTTGGCATCTGTGAACCTTTTGTTGGGTGGCAAACAAGGCGATTGTGGAAGGCCGATCAACCACTTCCAGAGCACAGCAGAGCAGATAGGTGGAGTTACTCATTATAGGCAGGTCTTATTGGGGGAGTATGAGCGGACCCCCTTAGGAGGTGGCAGTCAGTGGAGGATAGGGCTGGAGTGTTCTTACTCAGGGAGAAACAGAGTTGCCTTTTGTTAAGGGGATTGCTTTGCCATTTTGGATTACAATTTGTTGGGAAAGGGATTATTGTCATGTGTAGAAAATGAGGCATTCATTCTGTACTCAGTATGTATTGTAGTGTCACAGGGCTTGCTGTACTTTCTGAGTAGACAGAGACTTAAAGGTTCAAAGGCTGGGGCAGGATGACTGACTTTTCCAAGTTCACTAGTCACTTTATATGAGACCCTGTCAATTCAGTTCAACGTAGCTGCATGCTTCTATGGTTAAGTCCTTATGCTTGGCTGAGAACACTAAAATTAAAAAATATATATATATATATAGAAGAGAAACAACCACCAAGAAAGTATGGTCCCTGCTGTCAAGTAGCTCATAAACATGGAGAGCCATGAATACAAATGCCCAAGATTAGACAGACACAGATAAATGTAAACCGAAATTTAAGCCAAATGTCATCTGAGTATCTGCGACAAAGAGAGTAACTGCTTTGGAGCAAAGATTTGCAGCAAGAGTCTGTCCTCCATGGATAAGCTAGCTGAAAACTCACTCCACAGGGAAGAGTCATAGTTAAGGGAGGCCCAGGTCCTGCGTGTGAGTGACAGGTTACGGTTTGCAGCACAGTGCTGGTATGCTTTGCATCAACTCTGAAGGGCCACTAGGAGGGTGCTGAAAGCTGTTAGGGACAAAAAAAGGGCATGCTGATGCCATTAACAGAGAGGAGGCACACGAGAGTGTGAGGATTGTTCCAGAGAGGCATGGAAGCACAGTTTTCAGCTTGGAAGCTTAGCTGAGAGAAGTCAGACCTTGCCAGCACTCGGGGTGAATTGTTACATGTCGAAGTAAATACGGTCATGTGCCACTTCAGCGTGGGAATATGCTCTGAGGAATGCATCATTAGGCGATTTCATCCTTGAGGGAACATCACAGAGTGCACTCACACAAACTTAGATGGTACAGCCTGCCACATGCCTAGGCTGTATGATATAGCCCATTGCCCCTAGGATAGAAGCCTGTATAGCACATTACTGTACCCAATACTGTAGTCAGTTGTAACACAATGGTAAGTATCTGTGCATCTAAACATAGAAAAGGTACAGTAAAAGTACGTTATAAAAGATTAAAAAATGATACACCAATATAGGGACTTAACATGTGTGAATGGAGTTTGCAGGGCTGGAAGTTGCTCTGGGTGAGTGACGAGTGAGTGGTGAAGGCCTAGGTCATTGCTGCATGCTACTGTAGGCTTTACAAACACTGTGCACTTAGGCTACACGAAATTCATAAAACAACATGAAAGTAAATCAAGTACCAGAGAAAATGATTCCATCAAGAGACGTGGGTAATCATGAGATACTTGAGGCTGCTTTCTGGCTGCAAATATCTCGGCATATTTGGCATATTGTTTTACAGCAAACTTCTTTTTCACACACAGAAAGAGTGCACTCTAAAACAATAAGTATAGCGTAGTAAATACATCCATCCATAACAGTCCTTTAGTGCCATTATTGAGTATTATAATGAGTTCGTAATTATTGAGTACTCAATTATTGAGTACGTAATTGTTCGTGCGATACTTTTGCACCACTGGCAGGGCAGCGGGGTTGTCTGCACCAGCGTCACCACAGACATGAGTAACATGTTGCACTATAACGTTATGTCAACTGTGATGTCACCAGGTGGTAGGGATTTTTCAGCTCCACTGTAATCTTACGGGACTGCTGTTGTGTATGTGGTTTGTTGTTGACGGAAACATCTTTGTGCTGGGTGTGACTGGACCAGTGAAATGTGTGTGACGAGCTGCAGAGAACTTTTTGAGTGGGAAGAGTGGGAATGCCTGTTTTTTTAAAAAATTATTTTTGTTTTTCCCCCAAGCTCTGTTGATGTATCATTGACAAATAAAATTCTATTTAAAAGGTACGACATGATGAAGTGATATAGGTATGCATTGTGAAAGGATTCACCCCGTTGAAAAACTTGATGTTTTAAGAAGGACAAGAAGATGCATTTTGATTCTTTACATTATTTTTCCCTCTCAGATGATTAAAATAGTTTCAGAGGTTATTAGACAGTCAGTCATTGAGCATCCATTATGTCTTCTCTCAATGAGGTGGTTCTGGGATGATAAAAAGGAGCTGGAGTTTCACCTTGATGTTTCTCTGGGGTAAATAAAGGCTCTTGAACCAATCTATTCCAGCAAAGAAAAAAAAAATCCTGAAAATCATTGGAAGGCATGGTGATTTGGGGGCCAGGAGGAATGCAGATACAGTTTTAATTTACTGCGGGTATAATGGCAATGAGTGTCGTATTACTGTCATTACCGCGCTCAAAGAGAAGCCGGAAAACTTACCAGAATAACTTTGGAAATCCCAGCAGCCTAAAGACCAGACTTCGAGAAATGCCAACAGGTTTGTCTCGGGGATTTATAAAATCTGGTCAAGTAAGTTTAAGCTTTAATTCCTGAATTGAAGATTAAAAGTAAGATACAGTTTAACTTTGCTCTTGGTTAAAAATAAAACCTTTTCCAATTAAAAATGTATTTCCATTTCAGACAATTACATTGGCATGCCTTTTTCGCATGTAAGATAGAACAAAGACAAATGTGTTCTTATTCTTTTTCCTTCTGGCCTATTATAATCCTTGAAAAAGTTACACTCATTTCCACTTGGTGATGAAACAGTTCGTGCTGGTAAGGAACTTGGAAAGCGCAGGAGGCTCGTGCATTGTTGCACTGCTTAAGAACACTCCCTTAGTCCGTTTGGGGATCATTTCTTCCAGTACAAAACATATTTGATTTTCTTACATATTTAATAGCATGCTGCTTTGTATCATAGGTACACGTGCCATTAAAACCTATTTCATTTTTTCCTGGCTGGCATAGCTCAGTGGATTGAGTGCGGGCTGCGAACCAAAGCATCGCAGGTTTGATTCCCAGTCAGGGCACATGCCTGGGTTGCAGGCCACGGCCCCCAGCAACCACATGTTGGAGTTTCTCTCTCTCTCTCTCTTTCTCCCTCCCTTCCCTCTCTAAAAATAAATAAATAAAATCTTTAAAAAAATCTTAAAAAAACCTATTTCATTTTTTAATTTCCAATGACTACTGAAGTGTCACAGTATTTAATGTGGATTGTATTTCATGAATCTTTTCCTATTCTCTGTTTGCTTCTTTTCTGTCTCTTTATGGGTCTGTGCTTCTCTGTATCTCTTTAGGTGCTGGTATTCCCAGGGCCCTATCCTTAACTCTAAATGGTCTCCACATATGAACTCTCCTACAAAGTAGTCTGTGGTTTCCAGACCTTTGCCATCACCTGTCCCCTCTGCCTGGAGCACTCTGTTCCCAGGTATGCTCGTGCTTTGCTGCCTCATTGTTTCCACATCTCAACTCAAATGCCATCTTCTGGTGAGGCCTCCTCTGCTTACTGCATAAAAAATTGCATGACTCTCCCTGGCTGGTGTAGCTCAGTGGATTGAGCCCAGGCTGCGAACCAAAGCATCGCAGGTTCGATTCCCAGTCAGGACACATACCTGGGTTGCAGGCCACGGCCCCCAGCAACCGCACATTGATGTTTCTCTCTCTCTCTTTCTCCCTCCCTTCCCTCTCTAAAAATAAATAAATAAAATCTTAAAAAAAAATTGCATGACTCTTTCCATGTATCAAATTTTCCTATTCTTTCTTCTCCATCATATTTATCTTCTTAGAGGAGGGAAAGCATTAATTTTTAAAAAATTTCTGTTTCATTCACTGCTGTGTATCTAATGCGAGTATTAATAATACCTTGTACATAGTCACTCAACATTCGTTGAATAAAATTTCTGTTTGAGCCGAAATTTTTTAATAAAAATTACTCTATGTACCTCCTACAGAGCATATTAGAGTAAATATTGTAAGATGTGGTCCTGACTGCATGCGATTTACGATGTAGTGGAGGAGACCGTCTCTGAACAAGTAACCGCAAGTGTGGGTGGGGTGAGGGAGACAGCCAGGCTGCCCTGCGAGCGTGTAAGGGGGAGATGAACTTGGGGAGGGGTGAAGGCAGTTTCTCTGAGAAAGGGGCATTTATACTAAGGCTTGAAAGATGAATTGCATTAGTTACGTGAAATTGGGAGGTGAGGATGGAGGAGGAAGGAGACATTGATACAGAAAAAGAAGATAGGATTAGAAAAAATCAAGGAAATAAACAAAAGTCTGAGTCTCACTTCTCGAGTTGAAATTAGGTCATTTGTTTGAAATGATGGAATTATGTAAGGGCAGAAATAGATCAAATGTCTTGACATTTTGGATGTATAGTACTTCCTTTTCAGTAACTTTGAAATATAATCGGCAGTGTTTTTTAAAAAAATTTAAGTCGGTCATTATGGAGGGAAGAGGAATTTGTATCTGAAAATAGCAATTTTTCTAAACTGGAACTAGATTAAATTCTATTTTGTGCTAATACAAATCACAGTAAAAATAAAGACAGTGCAGGGAAAGGAAACATTCTTGTTAATATCTGACTCCATTGGCAATAATAGTGGTTCAAGATGACCTGGCTGATTATTGCCTTATTATATACATGTGGACTTCTGGATAAATTACTGGTTTTGGTTATCATGGTAACTAAGTGAGGTTTGTACAGTTTCTATTTCTTGTTGATTAAGGGTTTCTGTGTCCTGATGCTTGAAAAGATCGTGATTTTTCTGTAGGTGACAAATACAGTATGTTTATTAATTCAGCTACTATAATAATATCATTCACACCCTCTGTGCCCTGATACTCCCCTTGAGCTGTCACTGACTGATAATGGTCCTTCAGTCTCTTTCTGCAAATGGGCTTTTGTCAGTTTTTTATAACAATTTCTGTGTGTTAACATATATTCAATACATAAAGTTTCCTGTTAGACCTTTGCTACGTACTTAATGTAAAATAACCCTCTATGCATTGGGGACTACATTCTTTTTTTTTTCTCCCTGATCTTAATGTTATTCTCATCTTCTTTTTTTGTCTTTGTCTGAAATGACTTCACTAATACTTATGATTTTAAACTTTTGATGTCATTTTATTTAATATATTTTTGCCTGTAAGCAACGTTCAATTACTTTTGTTTTAACATACTTCTTATAGGGAGATGTATTACTTTTGCATTTATTGTTATAACCAATACATTTTCTCTTACTTCTTACCCTTAAGCTTTCTCTTTGTTTAAAAAAAAAAAAAAACAAATACTCACTTGCCTTTTACCACCAGTATTTAGCCACATGGCCTTTGGTAAATTACATAACGTTTCTAAGACAACAGTTCTCTATTTGTAAGAAAACAACACGAATGGAAAAATCTTTAATTAATGCTTTAAAAATGTCTGGCACACTGAATGTGTTAACTTCCATTTTTCTCATTGTTGATAGATTGAATGATACTTGTTGGTATTGTTGTCGGAATTGCTGGTATTTGACTGTTTTTGACCGATAAAAATGACATTTTCATAAGGTTCAGGGTAATCCTCTCTCTGGCCTTTATTTTCTGTCTTTTTCCATGTATTGTTTGTTTCACACAGCTGTAGGATTTTGAAATGGCCAAGTCTAAGAGTTTAATTTTATGAGTGATTGCTTTTGTGTTTCCACATACTTTCATAAACCTATGTTCTTCTGGTTTCCAGAGTCAAAGAACTAAATAGCTTTTAATCTCACCCTTCTGCACAACAAATTTAATATGCCTTTATTTTTATTGCCTTCTTACTCCTTCCTAATTTTTGTTATATATAAGAAATTTTTTATATTTCACCTTATAACTTAAATTTTAAGTATAGTTTAGATTTGTATTCTATTTTATAATAAAATCTGCAGCAATATTTTGTATGCGTCTGTAATTACTTTTGACTCTCATTAGCATTTGTGTCCATTTAGGCCCCTTGCTTTGGCTGGCTTCACAGGTGCCTGCATGTATTTGGAGGGTGTTCTCATATTTATCGGGTCAGTGGTATCCTCTACATTTCTGAACCAGGCTCAGGGTTTTTCATACACTGAGAAGAGTACCTGTCTTGTGAAGTTCAGAACATGCAATGCACATCATTCAGATTCATGTGGCCCGAGAATCTGCTGCTGACCCATCCTTTGCAGAGTGTAGTTAGCAGAAACAATGCCTTGATTTTGGCTGTTTTTTCTCCGCTCTTTCTAGCACCATTAACATTCTTTTTCTGTTGTCATTTTGTGCACCTTCTTGAGCATTTTGATGGGAAGTTTGAAGAGTTGTATTGGAACATTAATTCATTGGTTTCCAAACTTTTCTCACCATGACCCATAATTAGAACTGGTCATACACACATGAATAAAATGGTTTCATGCCATTTACTTCATACAGTAAACTCTGATTTGTTCCCTTTATTTTTTCTATTATACTCTGTATGTTTTTATTTTTTACAAAAGGGCCGGTCATGACTCAGAAGTTTTGAACACACTGATCCGGCCTTGAACTGAAGTTTGAAAAACACAGATCTAGCCTGTTGCTCTTTTTGTAGAATTAGTGTCATTCGTTATTTAACATGTCTCTATTATGTGCAGTACCAGCTCTATGCTAGTAGCTAGGAAGGGAGCCGTGAATAAAGTGTCACTATCACTGGAGGTGTGCAGCAGGGAGTCTAGTGGGAAGGAGGGTACTGACCAGATGACCACTCAGGTATACATACACAATATGTGGTAAGTGCTATGAAGGAAAAGAATAGGGAATGTGAGAAGAGATTAAATGGGGACCCTCACCTGACTTTGGGGTGATTCAGGACTTTCCTAGGGAAGTGACGCTTAATGAGGTCTGCAGAATTAGAAAGGGGTTAGTTAACTCCGTTGAAGGGACGTGGTTGGGGGTGTGTGTGGGATTGTAGTAGAGTCACAGGACAATTGAGTAATCGGACCGAAACACAGGACTAGAAGCAAATGGCAGATGGAAGCCCATCCTTTTTATTGGATGATCTGGCACTTTTTGTGATACATAATGAGCCTTCCTGTTTGTGGCTTTAAAAATTTTTCACTTGACAAAAGTCAGATAAGAATAGAAAGCACATTTTTCGGAGATGAGTGTAGATAGGTGTTTAAGCAGTTTTTTATTAAGCAGTTTTTGTCTCTTGCTAAATAGTAATAGCATTTATCAAAGGCTTGCTTTGCATGAGAAACTACAGAGCTCTGCATGGGTATATGGAAGTACTTTTGGTTAGATTAAAAATATTTTTTACATGGTGTAGTTATGAAGTTAGTAATTATGTATAATTTGTAAAAAAAGGAGAATGCAGAAGTTAAGTTTTGCTAAGTGAAGACCAGGTGATTGGGTATTTCATAGCTCCCTGGCGATTTTTTTAAAAAAATGCCTTGAAATTACTGCTGCTAGGCTTTTTGTCTTTTTATAAACTTATTTTGCTGTGATAGGATGTAAGGGTTTGTTCCTCGCCCCTACTGTTTTAAAGCTGTGTGAAGAGTTTAACAAATATTTAAAATTGGAAATTTAAAAGTAATTTTAAGAGTGAAATGAGTCATGAGACTAATGTTTGAGACTAATGAGGCCGTGAATCAATTGGTTTGAGACTCATGAGGCCACGAGTCAAGTGCCGGTTTTCCCGCTGCTGCCCGTGGGGCCTCGGACACTCCCAGCCTTTCCAGGCTTTCGGGTGTCTGTCCTGAAATAGGTGACTTGGAGTCAATTTGCACAAACCATTCTCCCCATCGTATTATTCATCGACTCTAAGCTAAGTATTTTCAAATACTTAGACTTTGGTCTGACTGTTTACTCTTCAAAGAAACGATGATCCCATGTCAAGCAAGTTGAGTGTGAGAAGCTCAAGCTAAGCACGGGAGGAGTCCCGGTGTTTGCATACTCATGTTCATTGTAAGGTAAGGCTCAGATGGCACAAGCATCCTTTTTTTTTTTTAACATCTTTCCATTATACAGCACCACTCATGCTTCTCCTGGAAACATGGAAGAGTGGGCAAAGATTAGGACTTAGCTGAGCAAACACTTAACCCTTAAACATCATAGTCTGTAGTTGGCCCACATTAGAAATGAATTTTTTGACCTTTCAGATTCAGTAGAGATGCAAAAATCATATATGCTGGATGCTTGCTTTGGGGGACCTATGTAATATCTAAGTCATTATAGGTAATCCACCTTTTGTGAAAACCCACTGAAGAGTGAGAGTAATGTTACTTCAAAGGGATTTAAAGGGCTAAGGAATAACTTGGAGGAAGCATTCAGTTTTGATGACTATTCTTAGGAATGTGTGATAAGGAATGGGTTTTATGTGGCAGGGAATGAAAGGTACTGGGCAACTCGGCTTTTCTTACCAGCATATTCAATCAGTCAACTCAAATATCTTATTTTTTTGTAATATCAAAACTTTTAGCCTTGTAAGATCACTTGTTATAATATGAGCACTTTCTTACCCTGGTTCTTATTTTTGCAGAAACTATATTTGGGGGAAAAAGAATGAGATGAATGCTTTTTCATTTATTTGAGCTTTACCTTATTCCTCATCCATAATAAATATTGATTCAGGAAGTCCCGGTAACTGTGGGTATTTTCCTTAGTGTGTTTTGGTGCTGATTCATCAGCTTATATTCCTTTATTTTCTGTTGAATATCTTCTATTGAAGCTGATACTGTATGGAAACCTGGCCAGGCCCGCAGGCTCCCGATCTGGGACACGGCCGGGGCAGGCCGCGATGTTTGGGATCCTGGCCAGGCAGATAATAGGCAGAGGTGTTGCTCAAGGCGAGTATTAGAAATAGGTTGGATAGGAAGGAGCCAGAGTCATGGGGTCAGGGTAGGGTCAAGGCAAGCGAAACCAGGAAGGGCACGGAGTGTTCCAAGGCGCTGCCTCGTGTTCTAAGGAATGGCATTCTGGATAGCCCTAAGGGAGAAGCTGTGTGGATGAAAGCCGAAAGCTTCCTGGAGGCATTTTATTTTCAGAGTGGGAAGTATATCTATCAGTTGAACTTCTCTTTTGGTTCAAGGGAACCTCCGCACTCAAGCAGGGCTTTGTCACCGTGACCCTGGGAAACAGTCCCAGCAACTCCTCCAGCATTTGGCTGCTTCAAAGTGGAGGGCTGGTGCCCGGAATCACAACTTCTTCTCTGATCCAGGTACCAGGGACCTCGTTGAACACCTTCTCCAGTAGCAAGAATTAGCCCAGCTTTCATATCTCAACATATTATTCCTGCAAGAGATTTATTGTAAAACATATTTAACACTCCATTAATTTGGTGGAAAAATACCAACTCTGGCCAGTAGCTGTTCTGAAAGGGGCTAGTGGACACTGCGGTTTATTTTAATACAGGGAGGACACTCCAAGTCATTTACCTACCAAAGTCCCTTTTTTTTTTTCCTTCTTCATCCCATTTGGATTAGCTCAGCAGGTAAAAGGGTACAATTTTTCAGTGAACACATCTTAAAGTATTTAAGACTATTGAACTCATTTTAAAATATTTGTTTTTATGTAAAAAAAAACTGCCTAGAATATTCTTAAAGTGTTTTAAAAATTATTTTTGAAACTACATTATGGTAATGTTTAAATAAACAAATATGCACATTTGCAGTTCCCTAATGTAATATACTTTTCATTTAAACCTGTCGGGTTTTGGCCTCTCTCCTTTATGGCCTATTTTATGGTCAGCTTCTACCTA
This sequence comes from Phyllostomus discolor, assembly GCF_004126475.2. Taxonomy (NCBI): domain Eukaryota; kingdom Metazoa; phylum Chordata; class Mammalia; order Chiroptera; family Phyllostomidae; genus Phyllostomus; species Phyllostomus discolor. The sequence continues at coordinate 195,796,062 of NC_040905.2, read as the reverse complement.
GAGACCACAGATGTGTTTTTATTCCACTGACCATTTCCCATCTTCTGTTACACGTGGCAATAGAGTCTGAGTCATTATATTTTTTGATAGTAATCCATTAAGTTGTTAAACTGTTGTTCATTCAACCATTGTCCTATTTTGGGACATTCAGTTTTATTTCTCGTTTATTTCACATTTTAAAAACACTGCACCAACAGTTTTCTATGTAATTTTCTGAGACTAAGGTGGGATCGTTAATTTGAGAGTAATATCATTGGCTTTCAAGTAGATTAAAAAGGAATATTAAGAAAACCTTTTAAATGACAAAAGTAATATGTGCTTATTGTAGAAAGCAGAAACATATATAAAGAAAAAGAAGAAGTAGCTATAATCTCCATCTGGAGATAGTCATTATCAACTTTATAGGGTATTTCCTTTTAATACTTTCTCTGTACACTTTGTACTGTTTAAATCCTACTGGGTGCAATGCATATCCTGTTTTTTATCTTAACTGTACATCATAATTAAAGGCGACCTTAATTCTGTTCAGTAGCTCTGCCTCCCCACAGAGAATACTCCTGTGCGCCAGGCTTTTCCTGCATTTCGGCTGATTTCTTTAGGGGAGATTCCTAGTTACAGGATTCATGTCTCAAAAGTTAGGGATGATTTTTATAAGTAGCGGTGATAAGTGATTAAATCTATTTTTACAACAGTGCAAACAGTTCATTCTTCCACCAGCAGAACTTGAGAAAAATTGAAAGGTCTAAATCTGCATGAATGAAACGTGACTTTGTAGAACTTGGAAAATGATTGCAGCAACTGGAAGCTTTACTACTAGTCAGCCCTGGGTGACTCTGAGCGGAACCGACCCAACCTCACTAGTGGATGCGCTTCTCCCCACTGCAGTGCCATCCTCCACTGCCCACAGCTTTGTATCCTAACACACAGCATCTTCCCCAGGCTTTCCCTGGTCCTTCTCTGCCCTTCAAGTGCACGTATTTTAACACGCTGCAAAATATTTTGGTTTTCACTGCATTCACTGCATGAACTAATTGTGGAATGTCCCTGCTTAGTACACTTCTGCAAAAGAACTGGTTAACTACTAGCAGATGGAACAAATACTCAAAAAAATAGATAGCAAAAACTTAAAAACTAAATCGTATTTATACCTATACTTGTTTAGTCTGTATTCCCCATATTAGTCCCCATAAGCTTTATTTTCTTCCAGATGCCATTGATGTTGAAGTCAGGGACCACTTTCACTCTTTAGGGGAAACCAAGTTAGCTTCCAAAGAAGGTAATTTACCATTTCTTCCACTGTTGGAAGTAATCACATGGGATACAATTCAATTTCACGTTCAATTAGTGATCACTTATGAGACTCTGGAGACACAAAGGTGAGTCAGGTGGAGGCCTCAGCTTCAGAAAACTCACAGATAGTAGAGGTGTGATCAATGCAGTGCTAGAAGTTTCTTTCTTGTATATTTCCCTACTGAAGACAGAGAACTTTAGTAAGCACAGGAAGGAAATGCAGGCAGATAAAGTGGGTGTAGGTTTAGGCAGAGACCAAACCTGAAGGCCCACCCCAGGGTTCTGCCCAGGTATTAGAAAAGAGCTACACGTGTCACTGTTTTTACTGTAGTTGACATGAGGAGGGGACACAATGGTCTGCACGATCCAGAGATCCTTTGAGGATAACGACTGAACCAGGGACCCAACACTTCATGGCGCTGGGAGGAGAGAGGTCGTTATCTATCGTTCTTTAAACATTAGATATGCTAATGCAATGAATGACGTCTTAGATATGCTAATGCAATGAACGAAGTCTCCAGTCTCTTTTTTATTTGCACTTTTAAAATTTTATTTTAATCATTGTTCAAGTACAGTTTTCTGTCCTTTACTCCCATTCCAGCCCACCCACCCATCCCTCCCCACCTCCCTCCCATTTCCACCCCGCCTAGTTTTTGTCCATGTGTCCTTTATATCTGTTCCTGTAAATCCTTCCCATTCTCCCCTGAAATTCCCTCCCCTCTCCCCTCTTTACAGTGACTACAACAGTGGGGTTTTAAAAAGATAATGTTGCTCAGGGTAGGGCAGCAGCATGATGCCAAAACACATCTCAGGAAAACTGTCCTAAAGGAGCCAGAGCGAGACAGGTCAGGCACGGAGCTCCTTGCTGGGGAGGCTTTGTCCGAGGATAGACCGCATTCCTTGGGGACACCTTTCTGCATCTTGCATATGAATGTAATCCTCACAAAATAGTATTTTTGGTAAGACTTGAGTGGAAGTGAGTTCAAGGGGATAGAACTCAACACTGTATCCTTTTCTTGTCAGCGAAGTGGGGCATCTGTGTGTAAAGTCAGCCCCGCTGACGTGAGGGAGTAGTGTGCACGCGGATCCGCCTGTGACCACAGGTATTTGGGCTATAGGAATACCCACAGGCATGTGCTGTAGTCCGTTCACTTCAAGGAATTGAGGGAAGAGACGTGGAAGCTTTGACATTTTATGCCTTTGGCTAGAGTTTGCAAAACTGGCAGTCCGTGTGCTAAATGACCTTGGTCCCATATTCTTTTTGTTTGCTCAATACAAGGTTTTAAAAGAGGGCATAGCCAGGAAAGCATTATGATTGGTTCTAGTATAAATGCAAATTTAAGGTCTGTTTTCACTAGGTTATTTTATTTATCTATGATACCTGGTTTGTCCCTTATGGGTATTTGTGACACCTGATGAATTTAGGTCACATTATAATGTGAAGTATGAATATGTTTCAGAGACAGCATAGAACAGTTAGTGATTAGTATGGATGGGGAGGAAGGTCCTAGAAGGTCTCACTGAGAGGTGATTCTGAGGCTGGGACTGAAAGGATGAAATAAGTACTTACTCAGCAGAGAGTTTGGAGACAAGGGAGGGTATTCTAGGGAGAGTCAAGTGCATGCACCCACTATCGCATGGGTCAGCATTATGTGTTAGGGAAATTCTGAATAGCTTTAAAGTGCTGGAGCTAATGAACAAGGCAGGTTATGGCTGAAGCAGGAAGTAGCTGGCGGACTCGGTATGCTATGCTCGAGGACGTTGGACTTAAAAGGCCACGGGAATCCATCGAAGGGTTTAAATCTGAGCATTGGCATGCCAGGTTTCTGTTTCAGAAAGACTGTTCTTCACACAGCCCAGGAAAGTGCTGGCAGGTGGAAGGGGCTGGAATATCCTAGCAGAGGTCATTAGGACCTGAATTAAGGCAGTGATCATGGGTTTGGAGGGAAGGAGGCAAAGGAGAAGGATATTTAGGGGATATATTTAGGGGATATATTTAGGGGAAAGAATTGGCACAACTTAGTAATTGAGTAGATATGGTAGGTGCTGGAGAAGGAGAAGTAATGGTGAAGGGCTGGTGACTCCATCGACAAAGGTGGAGAAGCAGGAGAGAGTAAGGAGGACACTGGGAGTGCATGGGTTTGCTAGGTCTGCCATAACAAAGTACTACAGACGAGGTGGCTTAAGCAATGGAAAATTTTCTCACAGTTGTGGTGGTTAGAAATCCAAGATCAAGGTGTTGGCAGGGTTGGTTTCTTGGGACGTACCTCTTCTTGGCTTGTTAGATGGTCATCTCCCAGTGTCTTTATGTAATCTTTCCTCTATCGTGTGTGCGTGTCTGTGTTCAAATCTCCTCTTTGTGCAAGGACACTACTAGTCCTATTGAATTAGGGCCCACCCTAATGACCTCATCTTCACTTAATTTCCCCATTTAGACCCTATGTCCATAAGAGGTCAGATTTTAAGTTACTAGGGGTCAGGACTTTAATATATGAATCTTTGGGGGATACGATTCAGCCTATAACAGGAGGAATGAGGAGTGTAGTTTGCTATCTATTGAGTTTGAGATGTCTAGGAAGATACAGGGGGCAGTGGTGGTTCTAGAATGCATTTAGGTGTGTGTGAATACAGGTCGGAAGAGTTCCAGATTTGGTAGTTAAAACCATGGGAGTGGATCAAGTTGTCTTGGCTAGTGTGGTACCCACACTTGGTTTATCTTAAGACTCACCAGGGGAAGCTTTAAAAATAAACCACGTCAGGGGTCCCAGTTCCAACCTATTGTCCCAGTCTTCAGGAGAGACACCGAGGCAGCCCTGTGGTGATTCTAATGTGCATCGGAGTTTGAGAGAGCGTGGTAGGAGAGCCAGAGAAACTATGTGAATGAATGGCCCATATCATTCATGTGGTGGGTGGCAGGAAAGAGAAGGAAGGGGAAGGGCAGAACTTAAAGAAGCTTTTTAAGTTCTGATTTCTCCGTGTTGACGATCAAAGTTTGGAGTCTTATCAGAATTGGGGTATTAGAGGGCAGAAAGAGTGTGGGAAGTAGCAGGATGGTGTGAAGGGAGTTCATGGGGCGGGCCACGGCATTTAGGCTTGCCTTTATGAGAACTGCGGCTGGGCGGGACTGATGAACGGGGGAACATGGAGGGGGCAGGAAGCCAGATCGTTTGATGTCCAAGGGCAGATATGGTGTGAGTGCGAACATCTGTACGGATGTACGGTTCCAGTTAGAAAGGGGATTTTGAAGTGTCACGGGGTGATTCTGGGTAATGAGGGGCTAAGCAGAGAGGTCAGACTTTCAGATATGTTAAAACTGCCCTTGATAGTGACTTGCTCGATGACCGAGTTGTTTGGAAGAGAGGGGAGGGGTAGCGGAGATGGACTAGATAATCTTTAACATCCCTTCCAGCCTCATGATTGAGCAAAAATGTCATTGAGCCACTGCTTACTTTTTGTTGTTTTGAAATCAGAATACGGCAATTTGGAAAGTTACCATTTAACAATTCCATTTTTATTGACCCCCTTGTAATTGTAAATGTTTAACAGATTATGGCCTCTTTAAATGCCTTTGGAATCCACTAATGCATGTTTCATAGAGTTTACAGAGCGGAGTTGTACGTTGGTCAGAAAATGCTTGTCTGTGTGTCACTGATCTGTCTCCGCCAAACAGCTGGCCTCTGAAGCCGATAATGTGCAATTATGACAGGAAGGAGAGGAGTTACTCAAGTTCTTTTTAAGGTAACATTAATTGCATTCATCTTTTACCACATGCCAAGGGTCATCGTTATTACATTTACCATTTCGGGTTTGGACTTGAGCCTCTTTATTGTGGATTTGTTGGTCCGGGGCATTTTCAGATTTAGTTTTGTGGTAGGATGTTTTGTCTGCAGTTTGCAACTGTATTTGAAAATAGAATGGAGTGCAATTTTAAACACTAGGACCTCAAACAATGGAAAGAACTTAGGAGCGCATTTTGTGTTCGGTGTTAGGATTTTGCCTTGATATTTGAGGAAATAAATTGGATCCTCTTCCAGGAGTATACAAATGACTTCTGAAATGTTGTTGTTTTTGTAGCAAATGCAGAGATCAACTACTTCAATTTTGAGTTTGCTCATTTGGGGGAGAGTATTTTCTAAATCGCATAAGCTTAGTATTCATACGAGAAAACTTGGAAATTAAAGTTGTGAGAGTGAAACTCGAGAACTCTCACAAAGCTACAGGCTGCATCCAACTGGTGTGTCCTGTTCTGCCACCGGAATTCCCCTCACTTACCGCTTGGGGTTTTCCTTCCCTCTTCCTTTTCTCTCACTCCGTTTCCTCTCCTCTTTTTGGCAGGTTCCTCTCAATTGAACAGTTTCTCAGTTTTTTTTTTTTACCACTCATCTCCAAGGGTCGAGTGTGAGTGAAGAATAGTTTCAGGGTATTTACTTTCCCTGGTTTAGCCCCATTGAATAATCTTCCCCTTTCCTTATTCTCCTGCTGTATCCGAGTCCTGTTCTCTTTAGGGATAAGCTTGAACTGGAGTTAAAGAAGGGATTACTAGTCCCTTGGTTCTAATTGACATTTAACCATCAATTGAAACCAGCCCAGATTGTACTAGTCATTTCATATCTGTCTTTGTGCGTTGCCAGGAGATAGAGAAGAACCAGAGGAGGGAAAAGGAATGAATGAGTGTGTGGGTGGTAAAGCAATAACCTTTGGCATCATGGGGTAGGGCCCTGGTGCTCTGGGCGCTCTCTCAGAAATGCTGACCTCGGCAGTCAGGGAGGGCACCAGGACTCGGCATCACCCACAGCGCTACTGGTGGACCGTGTTCTTTGCGAAACAGTGGGCTGGGGACTCTAATTTTTATAATTCTTAGTTTCATGGTAATGGTATTTTTCAGAGCTCGACCCATTTGAATGGCTGTTCTACCAATCTACAGATTTAATCTCATTATAGTGCGTTCTCTAAACGCCTGAGAGTTAAAGAGAGCGAGTGATGTGTTGGTTTCACTGTGTTCTGGGTTGGCATCAGAGCCAGCCAGCGAGGGCGCTGTGTCATGTTTTAGGGGCCGTCCTTTGAGAACAGTGGTGTTCTCCCAGAGCGTGGAAAGGGGTTCTGAAGGACCTGTGACGTAGCACTTCTCAGAAACAGGAAACAAAGAAACAGGTGACCTGACTTTTATCTTCAACTGTCTGATAAACCTCCAAGTGTTTGACAGATGAGATTCAACTTGGTTACAGGGGAGCACCTGGGGCCCCTGGATGGGTTTTCTGTCATGAGCTAATAATATATATTTAAAGTCCCAGGCAAGTATGTTGCCCAGTGTCTGAATTTTTATTCCTGAATAGATTGGAGATTAACATCTGTGGTTTCTAGCTCAAGGATATTGTACGTAAACACACCAATCTTATACCTGATGTGGATTTTGATGCCATTAAGGAGACGTGGCAGCAGCCAAGTGTGATGATCTCTGCCCTCTTTTTCTCGGTTGCCTTGGTCTTTTTGCCTCATGTCGAAAGGTCGTAGCGAATGTTAACTTTCCCCCTCTAAACGCCCATGACTGTAAATGGTAATGTGTTTTAAGGTAGGTGGTTTTAGCCCCTGTCTTATTTTCCTGGTTCCCTCACTTCCACTGCTCTGGTTCCCAAGACTCGAAATTGAGGCCATATGTGTGTCAACACGGAGAAGCCCTGACTGGCCCTCTTGTTCTCCCCTCCCCAGATATTAATGCGAGAGAGAAACGGCAGTACTGGGGACGGCCGCCGGTGAACATTCTTGTGTTATTTCTGCCCGTTATTCCCCTGCAGGCTCCTTATGACATCTGCTCGTATTTTGGTTCGGTGCTTTGCATTTTTCACAGGCAAAGGCAACACTTTCCCATAAAGTCGTAAGTCTCTGAAAACATTGTATGTGAATATATGGATATGCTGCGTGCGTGATTTTGATTTTGATTGTTTTAAAATGGGGTTTCCCTGCACAAAGGTTAACCCAGAATTAGACATCAACTGCAACCGACCCGCCTATGTGTCCACCTGCATATGTTAACCCTTTTTCTTAATTGAGAACTAACAAATAAATGTGTAAATGTGAACAATAAAGCAATGACAATTTGAAAATTAAAACATTATAAATCATGTAGTAACTTGGGAGCCATAATAAAACCACTATTAATACTTATAAGTATCAACTCTTTTCCTCCTATTTATACATAAAATTTGTATAGGCATAAAACCATGCAACTTTTTACCAACTAGAAATATTAGTGGTTAAAATTTTGGGTATATGTTTCTTTATATATTCAAATACATAGATATGTTCAGTATTATTGCCTTTGAGTTTTTAGTAACTTTTCTTATAAAAGTGTGATATATATATCACATTTTTATATGTATATATGTGTATGTGTATGTGTATATACACACACACACACACATACCAGAATCTCTGGAAGAGATAAAAATCATAAATCAAAAAGTTGACAGAAAATAATCATTTTAAACTAGTTCTTCCAAGTATGTACACAGGTCTGTAAACCCACACTTTTAAAAAAATAAAAATGACACTAGAGTGGACCCTGCTTTGGTGTGTTTGCATGTACCCAGCGTTCTTGCACCCACATAGGCATTAGTGAATCTGTTTTGGTCTGGATCTCCTTTTACTGATCTCGCTGTGTCCTGAGTCTGAGGAGGTCCACCACCAGTTCAGGGGCATTTTCGGTCCATTATTTCTCTGAAAGACATTTTACTCCTGTTTTGTCGGTTCGCTGGTTCCGGGTCTCCCTGCGACATCTTTGAGACTTTTTCACTGTCGTTCCTGCCTGGGAACCTCACTTCCCAATTTCCACCTCTGTGCCTCTGTCCTCCATTCTGTGTAGCGTCTTTGCAGCGAGGGTCCTGTTCACTGATTTTTCTCATCGGTTGCACTTAATCAGCGATTTAACTCACTCGTCCTGTTTCTCATTTGAAACACCATGTTTTTCTTTCCTAGAAACTCAGTTTGGATCTCTTTCAAAGTTGTGTGGTCATTTTTAATATGTCATACTCTTTTTAAATTCCTCACCTGAGGATATGTCTCTTGATTTTAGAGAGAGAGGAGGGCTGTGGGGCGAGGGGAGAAGAGAGAGAGAGAGAGAGAGAGAGAGAGAGAGAATATCCATGTGAAAGAGAAACATAGATCTGTTGTCTCTTGTATATGTTCAGACTGGGGATCGAACCTGCAACCTAGGTGTTCCAGCCAGGGATTGAACCCACAATCTTTTGGTGTATGGGAGGAGGCTGCAACTAACTTAGCCACCCTGGTAAGGCAATATATCATACCTTTAACATATTCTCTTTCATTGTTACACATACTAAACATTTTTATCTTATAGTCTGTATCTGATCATTCTATCTGTAGACTTTGATTCTGTTATTTGTTGTTTTTGATGACACTTTTATGTGTTGCCTTGCTTCCTCGTGTGTTTTGTGATATTTTTTTCTTTTATGTGAGCTTGAGTTTCTAGGAAATTTTTTTCTTCTGGGACTTCTTTGAGAGCTTAAGGTGAATTATTTCAGGAAGCACTTCTGTTTGCTTAATACTGGATGCCTCAGCTTCAGATTTTTTTGCTGGCCCACAGCCCTGGTGTGAATTCAGGCCCCAGATCTATGAAGGGCAAGGATCTGGATATAAACTCTCAGGGGAGACGCTTCCCTACCTACATCCGAGTCTGAGACAGTCGAGTTTCCTCACCCTCTCCCTGTGTGACCTGGGTCAGCATTTTCCCCCCTAGTTCACCTGTTGAGGGTTTTGACCTGCCTTCCTTTCACTTTCTACTTGATTTCTGCCTGTAAAAGTTAAAGGTAGAAGTCACCTGGCATTGCGATACAACCGATTGCTAAGTTCAGTGTTCTTTTACCTCCGTTGATTTCCTGACATATTTTGGTTTCTCAGGAAGGTTCATGACTTTTTTGGCCAACTTGACTAAGCATTTACAAAGGTTAGGGGTGTGTGTGTGCTTCCCTATGTTTACACACGCCCCGCGGCTTTAGGTGTTTCTGTATAGGGAAGGTAATTTGTCCTCAGCGTCTCTGGGGTGGAAGTCCACAGTATAACTTCTTAACAGTAGGGCATATTTCATCCTCAGGATAAATTTTGTTTACTTCCTTCCTCGGAACCTTTTGCTTTCAATTTCTCTGTCACACAGGATGACTTTCTATAGCTATCTTGGCGTAGGTTGCTGATTATTTCCTCAGGATGAATATCCTGAAGCAAAATTGCTGGCTATGCTTGTTTGACTTTGGATAGATATTGCTAGAGATGCCCTGAAGGATTGGGATGATGGCTCGATCCTGGAACTCCCAATCCCAGCACTTAAAGGTGCCACACTTCAGTAACGCCGAGTGCTACAAATTTAAACACGTCATCAGTATGTTGAGGGAAATGGCATTTAATTTTTAAAATCCAGATTTCTTTGATCATTCAAGAAGAAAACGTCAAACACAACTTTTTCTCAACGCTAATTGACCATTTGCATTTTTCTTATACATTTTCCATTCATATTTGTCAATCATTTTTTCTATTATAAGACTCATGTGTAGGCTTATTGTAAGTTGTTTCAACTATACATTTAATACACATAGTCTTTTTAAAACTTAATGTATTAATGGCTTTTCTTATGACGTAAAACATTTTTCTAGTGCGCATTTCCATATATGTGTCTGGGCAAAAGTAGTTTTACAGTTGTGAGTATGCAAAACCCAGAGTTAGTGCTTGTATTTTTAATAATTATTGTATTATCGTCCATGCAAACAAATGTAAACCTACTTTTGCCCACTGCTTATATATATATATAAACTTTAAAGGTTTGGTCACCTTTATCAGTCTTGAAGGTTTTTGCTTTGTCATTATGCTAAAGTAGCCGCCCCTCAGTTTAGGACAATCTTCTATTATGTTAAATCTTCTATTATGTTTTCTTTTAGGTTTCTTAAGGCTTAATTTTTCATGGACTGTATTCACATGATGCAAAAAGATCTGTCTCTCACCTTACATCACTGTGAATTTATTACTCATGTTGGTTTGCCTGTGTGCCTGTTTGGAAGTGTGATTTGGGTAAAGCCAAATCATTTGGGGATTTTTTTCATGCTGAGGCTGTGACCTTTGAGCATGGAACTGGCACGGTGTGGGGTTCGTCATGTAGGTGTTTGTGCGGGCAGTGGTGAGCCCGGGGACGGAGCCGGAGAGTGTGCTCGGAAAGACAGAGAGCTGGCTATGGTGCTTGGCCGTCATAGGGTCATCCTTCCACCACTGCGTGCATGTGTGTTTTCCTCATGACCCCTGGGAATAGAATTTATGGGACTTACTAAGGAAGGCTCTTGCATGGTCAGGGTGTGTAGTGAGTTGAGAAAGTGGGGAGGAATTTATATTAACAGTACTTAACTTTTTAAAAATTAAATTTAATTAATTGATTTTTTTTTTGAGAGAGAGAGGGGAAGGGAGGGAGAAAGAAAGGGAGAGAAACATCGATGTGAGAGAGAAACACCCATTAGTTGCCTCTTGTATGTGCCCTGAGTGGGGATCGAACCTGCAACCCAGGCATGTGCCCTGACCTTTCACGTTGCAGAGTGACGCTCAATGAACTGAGCTATCCCAGTCAGGGCTGTATTACCAGCACTTTATTTCCTGTGTGGTGCAACCATCTGTGGTCAGTGGGTGAACAAAGATTCACTGGTTAGGAAAAAAGTTGTGTTTAAATATTTTGTACTTTTGGGTAAACAAATTCTTTAACTCCTTTTTTATTTCTAGTGGCTTTGGGTCTACGTTAATTATGACTTTTGTTATTCAACAAGCTTTTATTGAGGATTGTTTATATGCCAGGCACAAATGAGCATTAGGATAAAAAGATAATTCCAGCCCTGACTTTGACCTCAAGGAGTTCAAAGTCCAGTAGCTGCCTCACAAAAGAATAGAGTTTAGTGGGATGAATATTATCTCTACGTGCCAGGTGCAGAGATGATGGCAGACGGGAGGGCGACTTCCTGCTGATGGTGGCGTGTATGGGTGACTGAGAAGGAGATATCTGAGACTGGATAATGAAAGATGGAAAGAGAGAGAGCTCTGTAGAGCTGCGGATAGGCAGCTATCCGGAAGACGGAAGTGGAAGAGGGCATCTCATTCAGTGAGAATAGAGCATGAAAGTGCACAATGTGACACTCGAATGACTAGAAGCTCCCAGTAGGTTGGTTGGGAAACAAGGGAAGGCGTGCTCGTGCAGGGGGCAGAAGCCAGGTCCTGGGAGGGCCCGGGGAGAATGCAAAGAAATCTGAAGTTTGTTTCCTCCCTCTCAATTCCTGACAGTTGATAGGGTTTCTACCATTTTTGTCAGATCATTATGGGAGGTTAAATTGGAGAGGGACAGAAACATGAAATAAGATTAGCGATAGAGACCCCTGCAATTGTCCTGGGGAGATGACGTGAACTAAGTACGTGACCGTGGTGGCCAGCAGAGAGAGAACGGATTTGAATCTGTTGGGAAGTGTGTAGTCAACGGGCTTTAGTGACATGCTCAGTGTAGGAAAATAATAAGTTGGACATGGCATATGTTTTGAATTGGACGTTGTTCAATGAAACACAGATCATTCTCTAGAATGGAAATGCATATTTAAGAATCATCAGTCTGCAAGTGTCTGTGGAATCCATTGGTACAGATCAGACGGCCTAGGCGAGTGAGCAGAAGTGGAGTAGAAAAGGACTAAGCTGAAAGTGCAGGGAGCACCGGCATCTCCAGCTCCTCAGAGGACGAGGATTGTGCAAAAATGCCTGAGAAAGAGCAGAGAGTTGGATAAGAACCAAGGGAGCATGCTGTCACGAGTAGGGAAAGTTTAAAGAGACAGTGATTAACAATGTACAATGCCGCTAAAGGGTCAAGGAAGATAAGGACAGAGAAACGTCCTTATTTAGAGGAAAGTGAGCTTTTCTCAAAATTTCAAATTGTGAGGCAGAAGTCATGTGCATCATATAAGGATGCTAAAGAAGTGAGCCCAAACTGTATTCTTGGCCTTAGAAAGAGAGAGAGAGAGAGAGAGAGAGAGAGAGGGGCTGGGGGAGGCGACAAGGAGGGGGGAAGTAGGAGAAGTAGTAGTTGGGGTCAAGGGAGTATATTTTTCTGTTTTCTTTTTAAAATAAGATTTATAGCATGTTTTTATTTGGAGGGCCGGGAACTGAGGAGAGAACAAAGCTGAAGGTACAGAAGAGGAAGAACTGAATGAAGCAAACTTGAGTTGAAAACTAGATATAGCCAGTGGGGGAGTAGGGTGAGAGAAATGTCTTGCAGAGCCTGTGTCCACCAGAATTGGTGGCTGTTCCTGTCATTGGCAGATACAGTTTTTCAAGGCAAGTGTTTCACAACTCTGTATGGTGTAACAACCTGTGGCCACTGTCCACTGGGTGTATGATAAGCCTTCATCTTACGTCTTCACGGAACAATTATTTGGTTGTTTTCCCCTAAGTCTGAATTGTCGGGGTAAACTCTGTAGAAATAATGAACATGACTTTGATACTACTCATAGTGTAAGAGTGTTATGTGTTGATTGGCACAGTGGTCAAAGAATGTGAGGGGGACGCCCCCCAAGTGGAAATTATTTATAGAAAATTGTGTATTTATTCTTACATGTTTAAACTTCAGTTACCTGCAACGTACTCTCCGTGTGATGCAGTACACCTATTGAGAAGTTTTTTTCATTGCACAAAACAGTTTTTGAACTCGTTGATTTGGATACTACTTAGTGCTTCTGCTGTGTTTTTTTGTCCCACTTCTTCCACATTGACAAAACATTTCCCTTTGAGGATTTTTTTTTATTTGGGGAGACAGAAAAAACAGTCACTTGGGGCAATCTTGGGTAAATAGGGAGGGTAGGGCAGGGGATCATGCTGTTTTTTGGTCAAAAACTGCTGAACATTCAGTGTGGTGTGGACAGATGCACTTATAAATCATCCATCATGAGATGGGCAAATGCATTGAAGGAGTCTTAAAAAAAATTCACTGAAGCCGAATGCAGCCTCTCACAACAACACCAGCTGGTACAATGATACAGATGGGTTCCTAGAATGCTCACTTGGGTGTGTGGAGGAGGAAGTCTGTACTACAAGGGGCCCATCTTCCAAAAGATAATACTGTTTTTTCTTTGGGTCCCCTCTTGTATGTAAATAAATTCAATGCTTTTGGATTATTACTGCTTAGCCCAATTCTAGTTTCCATTGCACACTTGTTTCTGTGCGCCAGAAGAACCTGAAGTGCAATCAAAAGTTTTGGGGGATAGTTACTAGGGTATGTGGCTCCAGCACCTTGCCTCCACTTCCATAGATGTTTGGTTAGTTACCATGCGCCAGTGTGTGGGATGGCACTCTTGCAAAGGAAGGAATCTCTTGACTCTACCGTGTTGCATTGGCATTTGGGTGACTCTGCCCATTCTGTGAGTGCTGCTACCACTTTTCAGTCCCTGTACCCCAAATAATAGTTTACCTTACTCCACTCCCCCACCTCCCGAACAGAAGGAAGTTTTCCTTCCATGTAGGAAAACTCCTTAATGCCTCCTCAGAGATGACTACATGTTTATACAAATAGCCTTTCTCTTTCCATTTGCAGTATCGTCTGTCAAGCAAATTGCACTAGGTTTCCCCACAGGGGAGGCTCTCCATGATCTGTCTGCCACCCTGCTGGTCTCACTCTTGCCAGCCTTCATCTGAACAGGCCCCAGAGACGCCGCTGTGCACCTATTTAGTCTCCTACCTTGGTGTGTTCTGGCTTGCCTATGGAACTCAGGGGTTGGGGCAGCCATAGTCTGTCTTTCTCTGTTTGAGAATGGATCTCTGTGGTTTGAATACATTCTTATGGACTCCACAGAATTTAGGGATTCCCATTCTAAATGGGCTTCAGGTGACCTGCCTGGATTCCTGGAGTTCCTGCCCTGGATATGCAAATTAGGCTTCCTGTAGCCAACACTTTCGTACTTTAAAGAGAAGTCACACACCCCTAGTACTTTAGACTTTGGGTGGACCCATCTTACTGGAGCCTGACCCTTATATTCCTCTTCTATTGACAGTTTTAATTGCTTTGTTCCTGCCTTAGCAGGAAAAATCCCATCTGTGTTTATGGCTTTAGATCCTCTGGTTTATGATTTGATTAGGGATAAGGGAATGCCCACCTATCCAGTTCTCCAAAGGTGAAGGATATAGCCTTACATCCATCCTCACTATTTTCTTATTGTTAGTTTATATCAGGTGAGACTCTTTTCCAATTTTAAAGATAAGCTCTTCCTGAAATATGTTCCCACTTGCTTCTAGTTTTGGGTGTTTAGCTTTGGTGTCAAAGCTAGTGACAGTGAATATTGTCCAGTAAAATGAAATTTGTTTATTTTGCCCTGAGCTAACTACAATACATACAAAGGATGAGGCAAAAGTAAGTTTACAGTTGTCATTATGTGAAACAGAATTTATTCTTCTATTGTTTATTAATTATTGTGTTATTTTCCAAACGAACAGCTGTAAACCTACTTTGCCCCACCCTGTATGTATTGCAATGATTTACTGTTTAGGGTACAGGTTGAGGTGGTTTGGCCATAAGTTTGAAAATTGATTTCTTAAGGGAGTTTTACAAGAAAAGTATAATAGATGAATGTACCATTAAAACTTGATACTTTTTGAGGAATATGACTTACGAGAGCCCAGCATTTCCATGTGTTTGAGTCTAGGATTTGAATTAGAAAACCCACAGTGGACAAAAAGACTTACGGTTAGCATATTCTACCTGTCTTAGTGTATACGTTGTTCTAGACGCATTTAGTTATAGTTTATTCTGACTCCAAAATGACAGAACTCCCTGGAGACCACGTTTTGTAGAGGGAAATGATATTACTTCCATTTTAAGTGAAAAGTAACCAACCTTTTTCCACCTCACAATTTCTGTGGACGGTGTGCCAGCATTACCCAGCGCTGCGGTGATGGAAACGTTTTGTTTTTTTGCGCTGTGTACATACGGTGTGCGACTCTCATATCGGACAGTGCAGGCCTAGATTTTGGAGTTAAAACCATCCGCCACTTACTAGGTATTTAGCTCTTGACTGATCTCAGGGGGCTTATTCTTTTCAGCAGGCACAGCTCCTCACTCAGGCACATTAGCCCGGCAAGCAGCGCAGCAGCATTTGCTAGATTCCGGTCCTCCCCCTTCCTCGTAGTCATGTGTCCTCCTGCAGTGAGCAAGGGCTGACACCTTCCACAAGGATGGTCCTCCCTCAGTCCCCGGGGACTCCTGAAGCTATGCAGCCTGACTGCTGGAACAGGAAAACCCTGGTCCCACTTCCCAAGGCAGTCTTCCAGTCAACGTGGGATCCCTTTCTCTCCCAAGTTACAAATCAACGCTGAGAGACGTGGCTGGTGACAAGGAAATTCTTCATGTTAGAATCTTCCCTGTACCCAGACCTTCTAAAGGTGGACTTCTGTTCTCCCTTAGTCAGAAGGCCCTGAACCAGCCAGTGGGTTATTTATTATGCTTTCTGATGTATGAAAACACTTCTTTGCACGGAACTTCTGCAAGGGCTGGGAGAAAGGGAGCATATTGGGTCACAGTCTGGTTGTTTCTGAGAGCAGAGCTGCGCGGCACAGGGCTGCTTGCACTGCCCTCGTCCAGCCCTGCTCCCCACTCGGCAAAAAGAGGCAGAGGGGGAGAGGTCTGAACGCTTGCTCTTCTAACTTTTCCTTTCCAGCCAGCAGCACATGCATTTGACGCCGCTTTAAACTGGGCTTTATCTTCGCTGTACTTAATAGACACTACTCCCGGTTCTTATAAATGGCTGGCTGTTATTCTTGGTGTCAGAGCCATTCTGAGTTTAGTCTTTCTGTTTGTCTTTATGTGTGTTTTAACTGGAAGTTGGGTGGGGAAATACGAAGGGCTGATGTCATCTTTATTCAGAAGTCAGTACATGACCATTTGCAAGATTCACGATTTAATTACAGCTTTCTTCTTCTCCTCCTTCTTCTTCCTCTTCTTCTTCTTCTTCTTCTTCTTCTTCTTTCTTCTTTCTTCTTTCTTCTTCATTCTTCTTCTTTTTTTCCATCACAGCTTTGATTCTAAGGAAATGTCTCTGGGTTGAACTGACTGACTTTAGAGTTTCACACTTTTCTAGACTTCCGTGCATTTTTGAGAGTATTGATACAGTCACACTGAGAATCATGTAAAGCAAAGGAATTATCTTTTGATGGAACAGATTTCATTTCTAAATAATGGAAAGCCTAATCCGTGCTCACATCTGTCCTCCTTTTAAATTTATAATTTAAAAACCTAAAAAAAGCCCCTCTTTATGAATGAGATACTGACTTTCCAGTACAGCCATCCTATAATCTTTGGCTCATGAACAGGAAATGAATTGAAGAAGCCTCAGACCCGTGGGTCAGTCCTTTCCTTCAAGGACAGCTTGCCCTTTATTAGCTTTGTCGAAACTAAAGCTGTTGCTTTTGGCAAACGCCGTCTGCCATTCAGCTGGGCGGCGTCAAATAGCTTCCCTCCGCAGATTAATTCATACGATGATGTTGTGGGTACATTCTGCAGCTCTCTTATTCTTGTGGACACATATTGGGATGGAATCTCGTTCAAAAATAACATGTTCTCCGTAGCTTCACTAAGTGTGTTATTTTAATGTCCGAGGTTTCTAAGTGGTAACGCCAGACCTCAGACCTCCTCCTCACGGGTCTGTGGAGTTGCAGTTTGTCTGGAACATCGTGTGTCTCTCGTAAGTGACACATGAACAGGATCTCAGGTTCAGGTGTGCATATGAGGCAGTATTTGTGAAATGACCACCACAGCAAGTCTAGTTAACATCCACCACCACAAATAGTTATGATATTTTTGTAATGAGAACTTCTAAGACCAATTCTCTGAGCAAATTCCACATACGCAATACAGTATTAACTATAGCCACCATGCTGTACATCATAGCCACAGTTAAATCATTCAAAAGCTCCTTCCTAAGAACATTTCTGGCAACCCTCATAATTGGATAAGTGGAGTGGCTCTCAATTTGGATTACAGTCTAATTTATTTTGGTTTTTTAAAGAAAATGCTAAATTTACTTTTCATGTCTGGTATCAAAAGCACACAAAGGTTTTTTTTTTTTTAAATTAACAGCAATGAACACTTCAGACACTTATCAGAGACTTTAGTGATGAATTACCTACTTTCCAGTTGTGTCAAAGGAGATAACTGGCTATTAAGCTACTGGGTGGTTCTCAAAGTGTAGTGCCCGGACCAGCAGCACCAGGGTGGCTTGAGGACTGGTTAGTGAGTACTGATGCTCAGGTCCACCCCAGACTACGGAACAGAAACTCGGCAGTGCGGGGCCCAGTCATCTGTACTGGAACAAGCGCTCCCACACAGCGAATTCTGGGCACTGCAGGGGGCAGATTTGGAACCGCTGGTGTGACGCAGTAGTTAACATGTCTGGCTTTCAACCTAGGCTCCCTTGGGGCGTTTGTGAAAATACAGGTTCTTGGTGCCCACCTGCACAGTCTGATTCCATAGGGCCCAGCAGTCAGTGGCCCTGCTGTCACCTGCATAGTGTTTTCTGTGCGTTTGTCACACGTGGCCTTTATTGTGTTGAGGTTACATTCCTTCTTTTCCTAATTTGTTGATAGTTGTTATCGTGAAAGCATGTTGAATTTTGTCAAATGCTTTTTCTGCATCTATTGGGAGGATCGTATAATTTTTATTCTTCATTGATATGATGCATCATGCTTATTGATTTGCACATGTTGAACTTCCCTTGCATTCCAGACATAAATCCCACTTGTTCAGGGTGTAGGATCCCTTCAGTGCTGTTGAACTTGGTTTACTAGATTTTTGTTGAGCATTTTTGCATCTGTGTTCATCAGGGGTATTGGCCTGTGGTTTTCTTTTGTCACCGTGTCCTTGTCTGGCTCTGGTATCAGGGTAGCGCTGGCCTCGTAAAATGAGTTTGCGAGTGTTCCCTCCTCTTCAATGTTTTTTGAAGAGTTGGAAAAGCATTGCCATCATCCCTCCTTAAGTGTTTGGTAGAATTCGCCCGTGAAACGATCTGGTCCGAGTCTTTCTTATCTCGGGAGGTTTTAGATGACTGCTTCAATCTCATATTTGCTGTGTTTACATTTTCTGTTTCTGTTTCAGTTTGGGTACATTGTGCATATCTAGGAATTTGCCCATTTCTTCTAGATTATCCAATTTGCTGGTGTATATTTGTTCATAGTCATGACTCCTGTTCATTTATCACTTTCTGTAACCTGGTTGAAACCTGTTTGGAAATGGATGAGGCGGTGAAATATCTGCCCTTTACCTTGACCTGAGCTTTTTGCTTGGAGACTCTTTCCCAGCTCCGGGTCAGTGTCTCCTTATGTCTTCCTCCATACGATGGATGCATTAAAATCCTCAGTAGCCTGGCTGTGAAAGAGTTAACGTTTCCCATTACCAGGCACTGACATAGGCAGTAGGGGAAATCTGGTTCATTTTGTTTCAAAATACACCAGACCTCGAATAAGTACAAACAGCTGCAGGGCAGGACTGGAGCCAAAAGAAACCAGTGTGGTGCTAGGAACTCCAGCAGAGAGGAGTTCATGTAACAGGGATCTGAGATCAGGCTCCGAAATGAAACCATCAGGCCCCAGCAGGAGAAGGGTCCTTGCTTGTCACCCTAGTCACCTCCAAAGCCACCACCCAAAGAAACTGGGTGGTTCTTTGGAGAAGTGGCCCTTTGCTTTTTCCTGCAGTGGATTGAGCATGCCACATTCGGCTTCTTGGAGCCCAGAACTCCAGTAGTACGAAGTGGAGAATTCTTGGAATATAAAGGATTTATAGATATGCTGCCTGCTTATTTGGCTTAAAACAGCAATCACATGAAGCCCGGCCCTACCACACACTCCTTGCTTTTCAAGCCTCAGGAAATTCCTGGTAGAAACTGGATCCACCGAATCTGTTGGGCTGTTTCTTCTTCTCTCAGATTTTTTAGGTAATATCAGGTTAGCAAAACTTGTTTTTTTCTTCTGATTCTTTTTATGCCAGAATCGCCTTTCTAATATTCTAATGCCTTACCATGGCTTTGGGGTGGCCACATAATCCCTTTTCACACTACTTGGAAGTTTGCTGCACGACAGCCTCCCATCCCTCCATGTTTGGGCTCCCACCCTGGGGTTTTCTGGACATGCAGGACAGCATCCTGCAAGCTAACAGTTAGGTGGTGGGAAGGCAAGTGGTGGCTCACAGCTGTTTTTAGGGCTCCAGCCTTGTCTCAGGCAAGGGAGCTGTGTGGCTACGTTGTGGTTTTACTCTCTCTTCCCAGTTTATAAAAAGGCTTCTTTCTTTTCCATTTTTTTTTTGCTGCTTTTGTGATAAACAGCTTCACCAATCATTTTTAAAAGGTACCTCCCCTGTTATGTTTAAAATCTTTGATAAAAAGAAAACAGGCATTAGAAGACCATTCACCAAAGCTAGGGAAGGGCCCCTTTTTTATGTTTTCGTAGTTAGTGACTAAATCATCGGGGATGGAGAAGAGTCATTTCATTCCCTTGGCTTCCCATTCCCAATTTCTTCTCCAGGGATGATACTGCTTGAGACGGTATTCACAGCATTGTTGATATTAATGAATGAGGCCAGCCCTTTCTTGCTGACCTCTCAAGCTGGCAAAAGCGTGTATGTGAATCCTCGGGCAACTGTGGTGTTTGCATAGCCACAACCAGCCGGGAATAATTCATCCTCTAGCACAATACTAGTCTTCTTTAGATTTCCCTCTGTACTCACGGTTTTAAAGAAGTCTGTTTTAAAGAGATATTGCCCCGAGGGACTCCACGGAGGAAAAGTGGTGTATATATTGGGAGCAGGAAAGGAAAGGAGAGGAAATGAAGGGCCTCATTATTTTTCCCATGGCAGAGCAGATACTAGGATTGTGTTTAACAGGTATTTTTTTCCCTTCAGAACTTCGGGCAGGATGTACAAGTCTAGACTGACGATGTCCACTGATTTTTTTTTTTTAAAGCTAACTTATCTCCAGTTTAGTTAGCGATTAGTGAAGGAAACTAGTTTTCTTATTTGGCTCTTGAATTTTGAAAATAAACAAAACGTTTGTAGTTTTTTTTTTTTTTTTTTTTTACGTTTGTAGTTTTGAAGAGCATGCCATGGGCCAAACAACATCTGGAAGAGATTATTTTCACTGTAGGCAGAAGAAATTCCGTAATCCACCATCTTCAAAGAATGTGGTACCTTTTCCCAGTTCCCTTCTGTCCTGGGAGCAGAAGAAACAGATGGCAGGGCCTCCTGCCTCTTCCTTGGTTTTACTGAATGCAAACGTCTCTCTCTGATGCTGTAATATTTCTTTAGCTTTGGAAACTACGGTAGAACTCGGTGGCGTGATGCTGCCTGCACTGTTCATTGTGGTCCAGACGTCTCCTTTTCTAAAGTCCTCGTTGGCTTTTGGCAACATGCCGCTTATACTTCGATTTGTCCAAGATGTCTGTTCCCGTCTTCTCTAAAATCAGGCACATGTGTGCCTGGGATAGTCATGTATTTTGTAACAGTAACTTCTAACTAGATTAAGGCTTTTTTAAAAAAAATTAAATTTATTCTTGGGACTGTCTGTTCTTACAGTTGGTAGTGGTACATGAACATACTCTTCTAATTAAACACGTTTATTTTGGAAGGTGGGGCTTCTTCTCTTGCCCCTGCTCCTCGCCTCCCCCATGCTTTCTCCTCTCTCGAATGTACAGAAAAGTTGCAAGTGCAGTACCCAAGTAGTCAACTGAGAATGAATTGCTGGATCTGCCCCAATGCCCTCAAATACTTTATAGTGCATTTCCTGCAAACAAGGGTGTTCCCCCACATTGCCACCAAACCACCACCAGAATTAGGAAGTTAACATCTTTTTCTCACCATCAGCTAATTTTCGGATCCCATTCAAGTTTCCCCCAGATGTGTCAATAACAGCCTTTACAGTAAATGGCCCAGTCCAGGGCATTGCACTGTCCTGGTCACGTCTCCTGTTCGTCTCCTTTGTATGAAACCATTTCTCAGTTTTCTTCCTCTTTTATGATCTTGCCGTTTTGAAAGATTATAGGACAGTTATTTTGTAGAATGTCTTTCAGTTTGGGTTCGACCTATGTTTTGTTTTGATTGAGTTCAGATTTTGAAACTTTGGCAGACACGTCACAGAAGTGATGCCACGGTGCTCTCATTGCATGCTATCGGGTGGCACACAACGTTGGTTTGTCCCAGTCTCCGGGGGTGCTTACTTTGGTCACTGGGCTGTGGGGGTGTCCCCCAGACTTCTCCACTGGAAGGCTGCTCTTTTCCCCTTGTGGTCAGTAAGGAGTGTGGGGGGAAGGTATTTGAATTTATGTAAATATCCCATTTCTTGTCAAACTTTTATTAGTTTATATTAAAATGAACTCATGCATTCCTATTTTATTCAAAGGGTTGCAATTTGTTGTGTCATGAGTTTTTAAGCTCAAAAATTCTCATTTAGGCCAGGGGAACCTTCAAGCTAGTTTCCTTGGCCTTTTGACGTGTCCCTTCAGTTCTCCGAGCGCCGTCTTACTTTCTGGCACAAGATGCTCTGAGTCATCATGTACCTTTCTTGGCCCAGCTCTGGCAAAAGACATTCCTCCAAAGAGCCTGGTTTCTTTCAGGAGACAATGGCACTTAGAGACTGAGATCTCAGTGCTAGGACACTTGTTACTGGGGTGTCACTACCCCCGGGCCTCTCACTATGTACATGCACGTGCATACTCTTACGCCTATTTTCATCTCTATAGCTGTTGGAACCGTGACTCCATACCTCTCTCCCCGCCACCCCCGCCTTGGATGCCCCACACTCTCAGGCTCTGGCAAGTGCTCTGGGCTGCCTTCCCACAGGGACACCCTCCTGACCTCACGGGGTCTCTAGCACTCCCCATTGCGCTGCCCTTGTGTTGTTACAGATCTATATATGTGTATGTTGTATATTATATAGACATATATTCACTATAACAAATTATATTTGTTATATATTACATATATTTGTTATAACAAATATATATACTTGTTATATATTATATATTATATATTTGTTATAACAAATACATATATTTATTATATGTTATATATATTTGTTGTATATTATATATCTGTTAATATTTGTTTACATATAAATGAATATTAACAGTATGCAATATATTTACATATCTTATATTTTATATATATACATATATATATTAGTTAGTCATTCGATTTGCTTATAAGCCAGTGTTTTACATTCAAGGAAAATGTTCTTTAAATATTGTACTTAAAAACAATCTATACTATAGTGTTCTTATTATTATAAGACTCATGGTTTTTTTTAATAGTTCTTGAGGACCTACCTCAACAAAAACTGCACACATTTAAAACAACTTGATTTGTTTTGACATGTATACGTACCTTGGAAATCACCACCACAGGCAAGACGGTGAACGTATCAGCCACCTCTCAGACTTTCCCCTGTCCCTTTGAAGTCGTTCCCTTTCGTGGCCCTGGGCTTCCCTTCTGGTCCTGTCCGTGTAGATCCGTCTACATTTTCTACAGCTTCAGAGAGGTGGAATCATACAGTACATGCTTTATCTGGCTTCTTCCACGCAGTGTGTTTATTTTGACCCTGATGCATGCTGTTGTGGAAATGAACAGCTCATTTCTTTTTATTGCAGAGTAGTATTCCACAGAATGGGTATAAAACAATGTATCCATTCTTTTCTGAACCGACATGTGAGACGTTTCAGTTTTTGGCTTTAGAGATAAGCTACTATAAACGTTTGTGCCCAGCTGTCTGTGTCGACAGGTTTCTTTTCTCTTGAGTAAATACCTGGGCGTGAAAAGGCCTGGGTAGGATGGTAAGAATATGCTTAATTTTAAAGAAACTGCCCAACAGTTTCCCAGACCAGTCCCCTCTTGCATCCTCACAAGGGGGTGTGAGAGCTGCAGTTCCTTCGTGTCCTCACCAATGTTTGGTACGGCCAGCCTTTTACATTGCAGCTATTTCAGTTGATACATAGTGGCATTTCATTGTTTTAATTCATGTTTTCCTAACTGCTATTCCGTGCTTGTTTGCCCTGCCTGTGTTATCTTTGGTGAAGTACCTGAATCTTTGCCTAGTTGTAAAAATTGATTTGGTTTCTTAATGAAAGTTGACATTTTAAAAAAAAATACACTTTGGATACAGGTTCTTTATTAGATATATGCTTTGAAAGGATTTTCTCCCAGTGTGTGGCTTATTTTTTTCATTTACTTTACATTGCCTTTGGAAGAGCAGAAGAACTTTTGTTGAAGTCCGGTTTTTCTTTTCTTTTTTTTTTTTTAAAGATTTTATTTATTTATTTTTTTAGAGAGGGAAGGGAGGGAGAAAGAGAGAGAAACATCAATGTGCGGTTGCTGGGGGTCATGGCCTGCAACCCAGGCATGTACCCTGACTGGGAATCGAACCTGTGACACTTTGATTTGCAGCCCGAGCTCAATCCACTGAGCTATGCCAGCCAGAGCTGATGTCCGGTTTTTCAATGTGTTGTTTTATGACTTGTGTTCTTGCTGTCTTACAAGGTAACTTTGTTGAACTCAAGCCCAAGGAGAGTTTCTTCTATGTTGTCTTCTAGACATGTTATAGTTCTAAGTTTTATATTTAGGTCTGTGAGCCATTTAAGTACATTTTTGTACATGGTGTGTAAATATGAATTGTCCCCTCCACTCCCTGCCATGGAAATATCTAGTAGTTCCAACACAGTCTATTGAAAAGGCTCTTCTTTCTCCACTGCAGTCCTATCTATTTACCTGTGTCAAAATTAGTGATCCATGTAAGGGTTAGTCTACTTCTGAAATTTCTACTGTGGTTCATTAATCTACTTGTCTTTCTTTAGGCCCATACTATACCGTCTTTATCATTTATTATCCTTTTAATATCTGTGGGGTTGGAGTGACTGCCCCTCTTTCATTTCTAATATTAGTAATCCGTATCTTCTCTTTTCCCCTAACCACTCTGGTAAGAGGGTTAGCAATTGTATTGATTTTTCTAAAAAAACAGAAGCCAAACAAACAGTGCCCCTCCCCAAAAACAGCTTTTGGATTTCTCATTTTCTGCTTTCTATTTCATTGTGATCTATTTCTTTTTCTTCTGGATTTAATTTGACCATATTTTTCTAGTTTCTGATGGTAAAAGGAGACTTATTTTCTAATATAAGTGTTTAGTGCTATAATTTTTCTCATAGGGACTGCTTTAGTGGCATCCCATCGATTTTGCTGTTTTGTTTTTATTTTCATTCATTTCAAACTACTTAAACTTTCATTGAATTCATAGTACTTGCTAATTTCCTCCAGTTCCCTCTTTGATCTCTAAGGCATTTAGAGATCGGTTACTTTTCCTAGCGTTTGGTCATCTTCCAGAGCTTGTCCTGTTATTGATTTCTAATTTAATTCAGTTGTGGTCAGAGAACATACTTCATATGACTTGTAGCCTTTTAAATGTACTGAGACCTGTTTTATGGCTCAGAATATGCCCCATCATGTACAAGTTCATTTTGCCCTTAAGATGAATGTAGATTTCTGCTGCCAATGGGTTGAATGTTCTCAAAATGTCAGTTACACCGAGCGGGTTGATTGTGTCATTCAGGTCCTTTATATCCTTATTCATTTTCTGTTCTATGAATTAGTGACAGAGGAATATTGAATTCTCTGGCGGTGATCATAGATTCATCTATTGCCCCTGTCACCAGTTTTTACTTCGTGTGCTTTCAAATTTCCTTATTAGACGCGTGAGCTTTTAAGGATTGGTATGCCATCCTGACGAATCAACCCATTTATCAGCATGAAAGGACCTTTTATCCTTGGTAATATTTTTTTGCTTTAAAATCTATGCTGTCAGGTACTAATATAAGCATTCTAGTTTTATTTCGTTTAGTGTTGGCTCGGCGTAGTGTTTCCATCCTTTAACTTTGAAACTATTTGTGTCTTCATAGTCCAAGTATGGCTCTTGGAGGTAGCATATGGTTGGGTCTTGCTTTTTTTAAAAATCTGATCTGACAATCTCTGCCTTTTAATTGAGTTGTTTAGATCATCTACATTTAATATGCATGTGTGTGCTTTGCTATGGCTGTATATAAGTCTGTCATCTTGCTGTTTGTCTATTTGTCCTACCTATTCTCTGTTCATCTTCCTTTTTTTGTGTTTGGTATATTTTATTATTTTACCTACTTCTTGGAATATTAACTATAATCCTTTTGTTTTTCAGTGGTTCCTCCAGCATTTGTAGTAGGCCTTAATTTATTGTAGGCTATTTTTTTAATGATATTATACCTCTTTGTGAATAGTGTAACTTTCAACAGTATACTTATATTTCTCCCTCCTAGCTTTGTTTTCACTTTTGTAACAATCTGCATGTTGTTTTTGTCAATTCTTTTAAACAGCTTTATTGGAATATAATTTACATATGATTCAGCCACTTAAGGAGTATAATTCAGTGGTTTTAGAAATATATTCAGGGTTTTGCAACTATCACCACAATCAATTTTAGGAAATTTGTATCTTCCCAAAGGAAAATTTGTACCTGTTATCAGTCATTCCCTGTTTCTCCTCCCTCAAAACCCCAGCAAACACTAATCTACTCTTTTGGCTCATAGGTTTACGTGTCCTGGACATTTCATATAATTGGAGTCATTTGGGATCTTGTGAGTGGCTTCTTTCACTTAGCATAACATTGTTAAGGTTCATGCATGCTTGTAGCATTTATCATTCTTTCATTTCTCTTTATGGCCTAATATTCCATTGTTTGGAAATACCACATTTAATTTGTACCTATTCTTCAGCCACTACAAAATTGGACATTTGTATTATTTCTACTTTTTAGCTATTTTGAATAATGCTTTTATTAACAGTCTTGTGTAAGTTTTTGTGTAGACATGTATTTTTTTAAGATTTTATTTATTTATTTTTAGAGAGGGAAGGGAGGGGGAGAGAGAGAGAGAGAAACATCAATGTGCGGTTGCTGGGGGCTGTGGCCTGCAACTCAAGCATGTGCCCTGACTGGGAATCGAACCTGTGATGCTTTGGTTCGCAGCCCGTGCTCAGTCCACTAGCTACATCAGCTAGGTAGACATGTATTTTTTATTCTCTTGGATATAGATCTCTAAGAGTGGAATCTCTGGGTCATATGGAAACTCTGTTTACTATTTGGAGGGACTACCGGGATATTTTCACAGTGGCTGCACCATATCACATTACCACAAGCAGTGCATGAGGGTCCCATTTCTCCAAATCCTCACCAACACTTGTTGTCATCTTTTGGATTAGAGCCACCCTAGTGCGTGCGAAGTGGCGTGTCATTGCGGATTTGACTTTTGTTTCCCTAATGGCTAATGATGCGGAGTATCTTGTTATGTACTTATTGGTCGTTTGTATATATTTTTTTTGCGTAATGTCTGTTCCGATCTTTTCTCACTTTATAATTGGCTTTTTTTTTGTCTTTACTGTTGAGTTTTAAGAATACTTTTTATATTCTGGATATAGTTACTTTTTTAGATATATGACTTATAGATATTTCTTCCATTCTGTGAGTTGTCAATTATAATTTAAAAAGACATATAAGGCCCTGGCTGGCATAGCTCAGTGGATTGAGCACGGGCTGCAAACCAAAGCATTGCAGGTTCGATTCCCAGTCAGGGCACATGCCTGGGTTGTAGGCCATGGCCCCCAGCAACTGCACATTGATGTTTCTCTCTCTCTCTCTCTCTTTCTCTCTCTCTCCTCTCTTTTTCCCTCCCTTCCCTCTCTAAAAATAAATAAATAAAATCTTTAAAAAAAGACATATAAGAAAACTGTTTTTTACATATACTAATTTTATTACCATTTTTAGTGCTCTTCATTTCTTTGAGAAAATAATATATTTTCATCTGATTCAATTTTCCTTGTGTTTGATGGACTTCCTTTTAGACATTTCTTTCTTTCTTAAAGATTTTATTTATTTTTAGAAAGAGGGTAAGGGAGGGAAAAAGAGAGGGAGAGAAACATCAATGTCTGGTTGCTTCTCGTGTGCCACCTACTAGAGACCTGGCCCACAACCCAGGCATGTGCCCTGACTGGGAATCGAACTGGTGACCCTTTGGTTTGCAGGCCTGCAGTCAATCCACTGAGCTACACTAGCCAGGGCCCTTTTGGATGTTTCTTATAGTCTAAGGTCTGTTTATAATTCATTTGGTCATCGTTTTATGTTTGAAAACATTTTTGTTTTATTTTTATTTTTGGAAAACATTTTCCATGTTTATAGAATTCTAGACTGATATCATTATTCTTTCCTTTTACTTTAAAGATGTTTATCTCTGTCTTTTGCTTGCATTATTTTTTATGAGAAATCTGCTGTCTTCATTATCCTTGTTGCTCTCTGTGCCACAATTCTTTTTTTTATCTGGCAACTTTAAAGATTTCAGTGTCACTATTATGTTTTGATAAATTTGGTCATGATGTACCTTTCTGCACTTTTCTTTGTTTCTTGTACTTGTGGCTCATTAAGCTTATTGAAGTTTTGAATTTATAGTTTTTATTAAATTTTTAAACTTTGGCCTTTCTTTTTCTTCTTCTTTTTTTTAAAGATTTTATTTATTTATTTTTAGAGAGGGAAGGGAGGGAGAAAGAGAGAGAGAGAAACATCAATGTGCGGTTACTGGGGGTCATGGCCTGCAACCCAGGCATGTACCCTGACTGGGAATCGAACCTGCGACACTTTGGTTCACAGCCCACGCTCAATCCACTGAGCTATGCCAGCCAGGGCCTATTTTTCAAATATTTTTCTTTTTTCCTCTTTTCTTTGGGGATTCCAATGATATGTATATTAGTCTACTTGGAACTTTCCCACATTTCGCTGATGTTCTTTTATTTTCTCTCAGTGCTTCATTTTGCATAGTTTCTGTTTCTGTCACTTCGCTTTTCCCTGCTGCTTTGCCTGACAGGTAATCACTGATTGGATGCCAGCCTGTGAATTGTACCTTGTTGGATGCTGGGCTTTTCTATGTTCCTGTAAATATTCTCAAGTTTTGTTTTGAGTCATGGTTAATTACTTAGAAACAATTTACTCTTTTCGGGTTTTGCTTTTAAAATTTATTCTGTGGGATCAACTTAGTGTTTAGTCTAAGGCTAATTATTTTCCCACTACTGAGGCAACGTGCTTCTGAGTGTTCTACCCAACATCCTGTGAATTATGAGATTTTCCAGTCTCGCTGGTGGGAACAGAAACTGTTCGGATGGATGTTACTCAAGCCTCTAAGAGTTTTCTTGTGCGCCTTCTCTGATCATCAGTTCTCTGTGGAACACTCACTGTAGGCAAGACGGAGCTTTGGGATTTTCTGTCTTGTCGGTTCTCTCCTTAGCTATACTCTGCACTGTAGCTGTCTTGAGCTCCTTGGGCTCTCAGATCCGCCTCTTCAACTCAGTAAGTTCTCTGGATTCCACCTGACTCTCCCCTGGCCTGGCTCCTGTAGCAGGAAGCTGGAGCAATCATAGGGCTCGCCTCGTTCTTTTCCCTCTTCCTAGGGATCATTGTCCTTTGTTGCCCAATGTCCAGTATTTTGTATATTTTAATCTGCTTTTTTGGTTGTTTTAGTCAGGCAGCTACATCTGGTCCCTGTTATTCCATCTTAGCCCTACCAATTCTAAAATTAAAATTCCTGTACCACTTCAGTGCATAATATATGCATAAATATTATCTTTCTGTGTCTGTACATTTTCCTAAATGGGGAAGATATATAAATATTTACAAATTTCAATAGAATTTAATTTTTATTGGCTGTATAAAATTGAATTGCATGTAAACATAGTTTTAATAACTCAATTGGCAAGTACTGTATTATTAGATGTTTACATTCTTTCTAAAATTTCTGCTCATATATGATACCCTGTTAAGCATCACTGTTAAGCAAAATCTTTCCCCTTAATATTAATTCTTCCCACAGTGTAAATTCCTTCATATCCTCAGATTCAGCGTACGTTTTAGGATCTTGGTGCAACACACACACACACACACACACACACACACACACACACTGTAATCCAAAAAGATTTTAACAGTTGCATCAACACCAGAGATAAATTTGAGTGCCTATTTTTCTACATTGTGGCAAATACTTCTGAAAATTATTTTTCAAGCATAATTTTCCTTGTCGAGGTGCAGTTTTAAATCACTCTTCTTCAGTTTAAGCACTCAGAACTGGTTTTGCCTTCTACTCTTTACGTTTAAGCTATTCAGAATTGCTATTCAGAAATAACAGAGAACCTTTGCTATCACAAACTGTTATTTGGATCGCTTTTCTTATGACAGCCACAGGCATCTATATTCTGGATGGCTATCTTGACACTTTGCCCAGCTCCGTTTTCTCTCTTCCCTCTTTCTTTCCCCTTTAGCTCCACAGTATGTATTCATATTACCAGTATGTATCCACAGTATGTATTCATGCATTCATATTCATGTTACTCCTATTCTAGGCCATTTAGGAAATGCTTCTGAATTTAGAAATTTGCACTTGCTCTTAGCAGGAACTATCTCCCAAGACTCCTCCATCTGCAGTGGTTGGAAGAGTCTGGCTCAGCCTGGGGCTTGGTTGTAGAGGTCATAATCCGCCCCCCCCCCCCCCCGCCCCTGAAATCTATGGACCTCAAATACTCAGCTTGGCTCAGAGGATGGCTCTTCAAGCATTTCTCAGCAAAAATATATCCACCCTGTTCTTCAGGTATTTTCTCTCTTAAGTGGAACTCTTTCTTGATTTCCATTCATCTTTGCACTGCTCTGGGTCCCTATGCAAATAGGGTCATGGCTGCAGACACTCAGATGATCAAGAGTTTAGACACTGTGGGTCCTGGACGATAGAAACAGGGCAGTGGTGAGTCTGTCTCTTATCCAAAGTAGGGTTATTCTAATTGTCCCGCCATTCAAGAGGGTTTTCTCAATCCTTTTGTCTTCTGTTCCTTAATTCCCATTCCTTCTTTTCTTATTCTGGCCCTTTGGGATTGAGCACACTCAGTTCAGTTTTTTCTAACTCGGAAACCTGTAATTTCAACTCATTCCTGATCCACTAGTCCTCAGCTATAGATTTCCCCTGTTTTCTAGGCAATGTCACACAAAGCAGCTTAAGATTGAGACTGTACGGAGTAGTGCCAAGATATTCTCTGCCCTTGTAGTGACGTTTTTTACAATTCCTAGTTGTTTTGACAGTCAATGCAGTCTTAGAAATCAGGACAATGAGCTTATTTAAATCATTTTCAGCCAGTTTTATCAGTCTGTAGGATACTGGACTCTGAACTGACAAAATACATGTAAAATAGCATGATCATGATGCTTGAGTTTCTCCTGCAGGCAGCATGAGCAGGATGGGCGAGCTGTATTCCTCCCTCAAATGTATCAGCTGAGTGCCATGTAGAAAGAATGATGACTTTTAGGCCAAATGTAGGAGAAAAGTTCTGATGGAAAAGCTGGAGAAGCAGATGGAAAAACCGATCCTATGTGTGGCAAAGGAAAGATTTAAGAACATGAACTATATTGTCGTCTGTGAGTATATTGAAGCAAGGTCTTGGCTCTGGTGCTTTGAGGAAGAGAGGAAAGTTTCAGCTGCCCCAGGTAGAGATGCTATTTTAAAACAAAACATGAGGAAATGATTTGGTTTCTCAAGTACTTTTCTATTTTGTTTGTTCTAACTCCGCATGTCATGGATTTCTTCACCACTCACCCCACTGGTTTTATGGGGAGCGGTGGTGAGGATAGGATGCTCGGATAAAAAAGTGTAGTGTGGCTGTTCCTTTGTCACCCTTTCCCCCTCTTTCCCTTCCTTCTTTGGGTTTTTAAGCCTGAAATGATCATTTTATCGACTTCAGAAATACAGCAGTATTGATTGACTCCTTTTTCAAAAGGTGAAGAATTTTCTCCTTTTTCTTATGATTTCCTGCAGTTTTTATCTTAGATTATGAGAGTTTTTAATATATACATACACATTTATATGTAAATAAATATGTTTCAATTACACAGCTTTTCCTTTAATGGTTGTAAAAACTACTCTACCTATTCTTGCATTTGTGGTCACCATTATCAGCACAGCCGTCTGTGTTTCCATAGGCTGACAGGCCCTCTTGACAGGAGCACACTATGTTGGTTCGTCACGTGATTAGTTACCCTTTGTTGCTGAGTGGATTTTTCAGAATGAAGCACAACCTGACAACCTGGTATTCAATAGCGCCTTGTTCTCGCTGCTGTTGCAAGTAAAAGACAGCTTGGCCGAATGTATAATTAGTGAGTCTCTCGACATTTCTGACAAAACCTTGAACGTTACTCCTCTGTCGTATCAACTGTGGCCCCTCATATGATGGCTGTGTTGAGCTCAGTGTTTTTTCCCCTTAGGATTTGATTTTTCCCCACTTGACTTTTTGTGGGAATTCTTCTAACTCTTGAAGTTTAGTAACTTAAAAAATCCAGTTGTAGATCATGTATTTCATATCTTTCCTGGAATGTGGTGAGCTTTTTAAAAAAAAGTTGCGGTACTATAGACGAGGTCTGTCCAGAAAAGATCCAGCCACTGTTAATGTAACGAGAATAGTTTGCACAACATCGATGTAACCTGGCAGCCAAAGAGAGTGGACTGGAATGTGCGTGTGTGAACAATGACGACTTCCCTGTACTAGTCAGTGGGGGCAGTAGATGCCATTGAGTGAGCATGTGTACTGTGTGCCCATCACATTCAAAATGACTGAGTGAGTAGAGCAATGAATCTGCATCAAATTGTGCATTAAGCGAGTCTTTTTGCAACTGGCTGATTTTACTTAGCATAAACTATTTGGATGACTCTGAAGGCTGGAGCTATGGGCAGCTGGTGATTGGCAGCTTCATCACGACAGCTTACCTCGTGCTCATGTGTCATGTCTCGTGCTGAATTTTTTGGCGAAACAGTGAATCACCCCGGTGACTAATTCCCCGTACAGCTCAGATTTGGCACCCTGAGACTTCTGGCTTTTCCCAAAACTAAAATCGTCTTTGACAGGGAAGAGATTTCAGACTGTCATTGAGGTTCAGGAAACTACAATGGAGCAGCTGATGGTGGGTGATTCCAACAAAGGATTATGCAGTGTTTTGAACAGTGGAGGAGACGCTGGGAGCATTGTGTGAGGTCCCAGGGTGCCTACATTGAGGGGGACTGAGGTGTCATTTTCCTATGTACAATGTTTCTCGTATCTTCTTCAATACATGTCCCCATTTTTCCTAGCACATGGCTGGATACTTTCTGGACAGACTTCATGTATTACATAAAATCAACTATCTTAACCATCTTCAAATTCAGTTCTGTAAGATATATTCACATTATTGTGAAATGTCCCCAGAGCTCTTTTCATCTTGTGAAATTGAGGCTCTATACCCATTAAAAAACAACTCCCCATTCCCACTTCCCCCCAGCCACTGGAAACCACAATTCTACTTTCCATCTCTCTGAATTTGACTACTCTAGGTCTCATATATAAGTGGAATCACACATTTGTCTTTTCTCACTGACTTATTTCACTTAGCATAATGTCCTCATGGTTCATTCATATTGTAGCATGTGTGAGAATTTCCTCCCTCTTAAGGCTGAATAATATTCCATTGTATGTATATTCCACATATTGTTTATCCATTCATGGGTCCGTGGACACTTGGGTTGCTTCCACCTTTTGGTTATTGTGAGTAATGCTGTTCTCTTTGAGACTCTGCTTTCAATTCTTTGGGCTATTGACCCAGAAGTTTCCTGGATTACGTGATAATTCTATTTTTAATTATTTGCAGAACCATCACCCTTTTTTTCTATAGCAGCTGAACCATGTTATATTCCCACCAGCATCACATAACGGTTCCATGGTTTCCACATCGTTGCAACACTTATTTTTGTTTTTTATTTTGTATTTTTGGCAGTCCCTTGAATGGGTATGAGATAGTATCTTTTCATGATTTTGATTCCCAAATGCTTAATGGTGTTGACTATCTTGTTACGTGTGTTTTATGGCCATTGTATATCTTCTTTGGACAAATACATGTCTATTCAAGTATTTTGTCCATTTTTAAATTAGGTTGTTTGATTTTTGTTGTTCAGTTGTGTGTGTATATATATATATATTCTGGATATTAACTCCTTTTTGGAAATATGATTTGCAAATATTTTCTCTGCCTTTTCACTCTTGATTTGATGTCTTTGGATACACAGATGTTTTTAATTTTGATTTAATATATTTAATTTATTTTTTTCTTTTACTGGCTGTGCTGCACTGAGTTCTTTAAACCTACAAATTTAACGTCTTTTTAGAAAAGTTTACTTTCATTGTTAAATAACTTCTGTTCCATTTGTTTTCCTCAGGCGTGCCGATCATTCGCACACCGAGTCCCTCTGTTTCTGTGCTCTAGAGCCGTCGTTTCTGATCAATTCAGTGACGTCTGTGATTACGAGCACTGGTGATTTTTACTGAGCCAAACTTCCAGGACATCCGTGTGGCTACAGCGGTGGCCCTTCTGCCTGTTGTGGCTTTAAACTTTCTGTTTCAGCAGTGACAATATGTTTTTTAAACTTATTTTTTCTTTTATTTCTTTATCAAAGTTAGACATGTTTGTAATTTGAAGCATCGTGTAGCTGTTGGAGGCTTGCTGAGGAAAAGGAGTCTCCGCCCCTCCGTACCCTTTTATCTTTACCGCCGCTGCCACTTTCTGTTGTTTGGCTGCTTTGTTTGTGTGTGCAAGGCATGTCAAAGGTTTTTGTCTGCACTTTTTGGTATATCAGTTTGAAAATTGTATAGACTTTCCATGTGGAAGGTGTGCTGGACACATATTGCCATCCTCTACCATTTTGTCCCTAGTGAGGTCCTGATTTTGATTAGGCCTTTATTCGCCGTTAATGTGGCCGTGAGCTTGTTAATGGCTTTCATAGTTGAGTCACCTAGAATTCTAGGGATCGTCTTCCTTCTGCGCAATTTTTGTCCTCTTTTAAATTAATCAGTCCCTTTATGTTTGCTTAGTTCTCTACGTGCTTATTACTCATTCGTCCCAAACTCCCTGTCAGTTCTAGAAATCTGAGCTTAAGATGTACATCTAGGGGCACAGTTACTCTGTCAAGGCCTCTGTGACTCTTCCTACCTGGCATCCATGGGTCTCCTTTCACAGTTACACCAGGAATTCCCTTTGTTTTTCTCCCGTATTGGCTTCCTGTTCCTGTATCACATACCTTCCTTTTTCTGTTTTCCTCCCTGTTTTGCTGAATAGAGTTCTAGGTTGTAAATCACTTTCCTCATTGCTCTGTTGTCTTCTGGCTTCTAGGCTGCTGTTGAGAAGTCAAAAGATTGATTCCTAGCCCTTCGTGTATGAGCCCCTCCCCATGCACACTTTCTGACAGCTTATTGGACTTTTAAAAATCTCTAGTGTAAAAACAGAACCTCACAATGGTGTGCTTTATGTAGGTGCATTAAAATAATTGAGGTGGGCAGGTAGGCACTTAGTAGGCCCTTCCATTCAATAAACTTAGGACTTTCCCATTTTAGAAACTGTTTTGAGTTAGTTATTTCATTTCCCCTCCTTTTATTTCCTTATTCTTTAATTCTGGAATTGCTTTGATTTGGCTACTAGGTCTCCTGGACTAGTCCCCTAGCTTTTTCACTTTGTTTTTTTGTTTTACATTTTGGATTTTTACATTTGGATCTTTACATTCCAGTCCTTCTACTGGATTTCCAATGACTAAGTTTTAAGCATTTTGTTTTTGTTTCAATGGGTCAATGTCTTCTTCCTGATGTTTCTATATTTAAATCTTTTCATCTGTTCAGATTCCAGAGAGAGGAATCTGCCAGCCTCAGGCCTGAGATGATAGAAGGTTGGCTTCAGATGCTATTTAGCTCCAGTAGGGACAAGAGACAGTAGGAAAGCTAAGCTATAGCTCTGTCCTTCCTGTACCTCATTGTTTTATTCTCCCAGGTTTGGGGTTCAGTTCACAGTTTTTTTTCTTTTTGTCAGACCATAGAGCTCTCTGCAGTCAACTTGAAGTCTATTTTTTTTTTCATATTGGATGTAAATGTTTCTGTATGTGTACAGCACTTGACTAGAATTTTGAGGGTAAATGTATCAGTTTTAGCATCGATGGCTTCCTCCTTCCTCCTTTGTACTCTGTGTTGCTCTATTCTGTCTTTGGGATGGCAGCTTTAAAGTCTTTGCTCGCGCAGCTC
Organism: Phyllostomus discolor; assembly: GCF_004126475.2. Lineage (NCBI taxonomy): Eukaryota > Metazoa > Chordata > Mammalia > Chiroptera > Phyllostomidae > Phyllostomus > Phyllostomus discolor. The sequence continues at coordinate 195,760,553 of NC_040905.2, read as the reverse complement.
CCTCTAAGCTCCGGTTTATCTTCTGCTTCAGTAATACCATTTCCTGCTTTATTTTTTAATTCTGTTTTCTGCTTTATCAACTGCCTTTATTTAAGTTCATAACTCAGGGTTTTTTTTTTTCTTTTTTTTGGTTAATGCAGACTCATTTCTGATCTTATATATATGTTTTTTAAGATTTTATGTACTTCTTCTTCTTATTATTATTATTTTTGCCCGGGCTGATGTGGCTCAGTGGATTGAGCACTGGCCTGTGAACCAAAGGGTTGCGGGTTCGATTCCCATTCAGGGCACATGCCTGGGTTGTGGGCTAGATCCCCAGTAGGGGGCATGTGAGATGCAACCAGACATTGATGTTTCTGTCCCACCCTGTCCCTCTCTGTAAAAATAAATAAGTAAAATCTTTTTTAAAAGCTTTTATTTAATAAAATAAAAAATGTAATAAAATCTTCTTTAAAAGATTTTATTTACTTAAAGTAAATAAAATGTACTTAATAGATTAAAAAAAATAAAGATTTACTTAAAATCAGGCCCTGGCTGGCGTAGCTCAGTGGATTGAGCACGGGCTGGGAACCAAAGTGTCCCAGGTTCGATTCCCAGCCAGGGTACCTTCCTGGGTTGCAGGCCATAACCCCCAGCAACCGCACATTGATGTTTCTCTCTCTCTCTCACTCCCTTCCCTCTCTAAAAAAAATAAATGAATAAAATCTTTTAAAAAAAAGATTTACTTAAAATCTTTTTCAAAAATATTTTATTTACTTATTTTTAGAGAGAGGGGACGGGAGGGACAAAGAGAGTGAGAGAAACATCGATGTGAGAGAGAAATATCGATTGGTTGCCCCTTGCACGTGCCCCAACTGGGAACCGGCCTGCAACCCAGGAATGTGCCCTGACCAGGAATCAAACCAGCAACCTTTTACTTTGTGGGACAATACCCAACCAGCTGAGCCATGCCAACCAGGGTGATCTCATATATTTTTTAAGTTCTCTTTTATGTGGTACACCTATTTCTTACATAAATATTTGCTCTGATTCTAGAGTCTTCCCTTCTCTGGAACCATAATATTTTTCATTTGCCTAGTGAATTTGGAATTTTCTCCGTTGCTTATCCTTCGAGAGGAAAGTCTACACATATTCAGTGTTGGGTATGGCCCTGTGTTCTTTCAAGAGACTGAAATGAGTCACTGTTTGACTCAAGTCCAGATGAAGGAAAGGGGTTAGATTTATAGGAGATTAATTTGCACATTAGAAATTCATCTTCCTGTAAGACCTGGGGAAGGAGCTAGCATCTGCTGCAAGAGTCATCAAAATGAAGTTTGGCTCAGGACCAGAGACTTCCTTTTAGGTACTTGGTGTGGTACACCCGGGAAGGTTATTGTCCCTTGGCATGGCTGCCCGGATCCGAAGCCAGCTGGTAGTGGTTTTTATTGCCCCCACGTGTTTTCTTGTGCAGTCACATGGCCACATGTAAATTAGAAATAAATACAGCCAGAGGTTGCTTGCTCAGTTGGAGCCAGGAACCCCTTTTAAGGAAGGAGTATATTTTAAATGTACTCCAGCTCTCCCTGGCTTTGTTCCTTGCAGTCCTCGTCTCGCTGAACTAGGAGTATCAGTGTGGCCCTGCTGGGGTCTCATTTGCTGACGTTCTGCCCGTGCACTTGCAGCGTCACATGAAGGCAATGTTGTGCCTTAGTATTTCTGTCAGCTTCCCGTGTTGATTTTTCCTATATGCACGTGTGGGCGAAAGTAGCTTTACAGTTATGAATATGCAAAAGAGTTTATTCTTCTATTATATGTTGTTCCATACTAAGAACTGTACACCTCCTTTTACCCCCTCCTGTGTTTCTGGAAGTTTAAGCAATAGTTGGGATTCCATCTTTGGCTTGTAGGGGTGATTCAGGATATTTCCTATTCTTATTTCTCTGGTAATCTGGTACCGAGGAATGAGCCTATGTAGCTTTCTTATTTGTAAGTTGTATTTTACATATCCACTTTGAATTGCAAGGAGGGTTATTGAGGTGAATCATATCCAATGACAAGAGGGGAATGAATAAATGGATGAGGAAATAAGTAGGTGACAAAGCTCACCTTTGCAAATGAGAGGCCTTAGAGGTAGTTTTGTGGCTTTGCAAAGGGACAAGATGCCTAGAATAGAAATTGGAGACCACTAGAGAAGAAGGGAAGGGGATGACGGGAATGATCCAAGGGAAGTTAGGGTTAGTGGGGCCAACCCACACTGCCTTGTGGTTTCCTGTAGCTGGAGCACAGCCTTGGAGCTCAAGCAAAGGAAATGGAGAGTTAGGTTGGTGACGGATAGGAAGAATGGCAGGACGAGTTTCCAGGTACTTGGAAGAGTTCAAGAGGGATGTAGTTCTTTAAAAATTCAGTGCAACCCCTGTCTGGCATAGCTCAGTGGATTGAGCACAGGCTAAAGTGTCGCAGGTTCGATTCCCAGTCAGGGTACATGCCTGGGTTGCAGGCCATGACCCCCAGCAACCGCACATTTTCTCTCTCTCTATCTCCCTCCCTTCCCTCTCTAAAAATAAATAAATAAAATCTTTAAAAAAACAAGAAAAAAAACTCAGTGCAACTCTGTAGTGGACAGTTTGAGGCTCTTGGAGAGCAGGGGACTAGTACATCAAAGGGAACCAGCTTGCCTAGCTGGAGACCAAGCAGCAGTGTTACTCAGGATACTTAGTAATCCTGAGGATTACTTAGGCTATTGTCTTTTTGCCATTGAGTCTAGTTCTCCCATGATTTGTTCAGTTTTGTAAATAAGTTGGGAAGTAAATAGGTTTCATAAGTGTAGTTTTAAGACCACTTCCAAGAGAGAGCTGATTTATACCCTTTGAGGTAACATTGCTTAGAGCTTGTGTTTTCAGACTTAAACAACCGTACACCATCGTATAAAGGGCTCCTATAATCTTCTTATATTATTAGGTTCAACAAAAACCTCAAAACTAGATACTTCTTAAGTACTTTAGGGAAAGGTAGTTCATCTTCCTTATTTTCTTTTTGAAGAAGTGGAACTAATCATCTGTACTATCTATTATATATCTCAAGGATGTGTAACATAAATCAACACTAGGGGCATGTCATTGAAATTTTATGTAGATGAGGGCAACACCGGCATTTCTGTTTCAGGGTTTGGGGAGAACAGCTAATTCTGCGGGACCCCTGATTTTGTCCGGCTTTCTTCGGGGCTACCTGCAGTCTGTGCTTAACAAGCCTCCAAGCACCTCCGCTTAATTTTCGTTCCCTTGAAGGGTTAGTCTATAGGGCCCTGGCATGGGTCCTGGTTCAGATCTCAGCTCCCTCATTTCCTGGCTGTTGTGACCTTGGGTATGTTGCACAGCCTTTCCAAGCCTCAGGCTCCCCGTGTATGAAGTGAGTTTAACAATGTTGGCCTTAAACTGTCTGTGAAATGACCACTCCAGTGCTCAGCATCTAGCAGGGTCTCAAGAGATCCCAGTGCCCCACCTCTCCCTCTTTTGTTATCAGCAGTGACGCCATGTGGTATATCTGTCACCTTGATTTCTACATCGCTTTCCTGACTCCTGGCCAGGTGCCCAGGATGCACCTTTTGGGTAACTCTTTGTACTCTGAATACAGGGGGCGGCAAAAGTAGGTTTACAGCTGCGAGTACATGAAACGGAGATTTTTTTCTTGTATTATCATTTATTAATCATTGCATTTTCCATACGAACAACTGTAAATCTACCTTTGCCCCACCCTATACGAAGGTTATATTGCTGAATGACTGAGCTTGGCAGAAGTGATAGATATTGAATCTGAGCACACAGGGTGAGTCTTTAAGAGTGGAATCTCACCTGCTTGTTGCATATTTTGGTTGTCATGTGTACGACCATCTGTGTACCCTACCCTACCTAGGATGGAGCAGGGTAATGTGAATTATAAACACATGATAAGAAGGAAAGAGGAAAATAAAGAAGTTGAGGTGGGAACAGAATGATGGCAGGAGCAAGTTCAGCATGAAACAGTGCACCTTGGGGCCCTGTCATTTTCTCAGAGTCCACTGCACGCTGCGGCGGCCATTGTGAGGGGGGAAGGACAATCCAACACACATGTCCCCACCGTTCGTTCTGCTGGGCTGTTCATTTCAGTCCACGGTGCGATAAACACTAGGTCTCCCCCAACCCCCAAACTGTATCTAAGGAGAACATCCATGCTTTCGCAGGGCACCTATGAATTTTGTGTTGACTGTTACACCAAAACACCTTGACAGCTTTACTTCTTATTTCTTAATAAACATTGTTATTCTAGGAGAGGGAAGCAAGTAGGAAGGAGGGTGCCACAGTTCTAAACATTTTAAACCTAAGCAGGGGTGTCCAACCTTTGGGTGTCTCTGGGCCACACTGGAAGAAGAAGAGTTGCCTTGGGCCACACATTAAACACACAAACAGGAATGAAAACTGATCAGCAAAAAAAGGTTTCAAGTAAATTTATGATTTTGTCTTGGGCTGCATCCATGGCTGTCCTGAGCCGCAGGTTGGACACCCCTGAAACAATGGAAACTACAGTGTGAGGGGGAATACCTAAAAACAGGATGCAAATCAAAATGTGAAGTTCATAGTTGCTGCCAGACCTAGATTATTTCTTAGGAAAATGTTCTGAGGTCATGTGACTTGCTCAGCATCATCCAGCTAATACAGGGTCATGCCAGTGGATGTGGGGCCAGAAGACTTGGATTAAGCATCCAGCTTCCTGTTACTACTGCTCAAAACTTGAATCTTGTGATCCTAGTTCATTGCTTTCATTATTATTAAAAATATTAATAATTTAAAAGTACTCAGATATCATCTTGCATGCTGGTGAAATTAGAAAGCATATTTATAGATAAAAGCTTCCTGAAGACAGGGGGTGGGTCACTTTTATTCATTATACCCTCAATTCACTGTAAATGCTCAACAAATAGCTTTTGAATAAAAGGCTTTTGTTAGGTGGTATGAAAACAGCCTAAAAATAAAAAAAATTCTTAAAGTAGAAGAATTTTTGAAAAGATTTTATTTGTAGAGAGAGGGGAAGGCAGGGAGAAATAGAAGAAGAGAAAGATCAGTGTGTGGTTGCCTCTTATGTGCCCCCTACTAGGGATCTAGCCCACAACCCTTGTGCTCTGACTGGGAATCGAACTGGTGACCCTTTGCTTCGCAGTTGGGCACTCAATCCACTAAGCCACACCAGCCAAGGCAAAATAGAAGAATTTAAAAAAATTCTTTTTTATAGTGAGGGACAACTTAATGATTTAAGCATTAATGCAGCATATTTGTGCACAATTCAATAATGTTTATTACACCTGAACACTGGTGAAAAAAATGTTCTCTTCTGGACTAAATTGCAACATGAAAACAATGACAATCTTTTGGCAGAATTTGGGCCATGCTTAACTGGAGGGAATTTAACATATTAATAATGAAAGGTTTAGTTATATTTTGTGCTTATCAAGCATCCTCTCTTTGAGGATGTCAGGGGATTTTAAAAATGTACTTTTCAGCCCTGGCTGGCATAGCTCAGTGGTTTGAGCCCGGGCTGCGAACCAAAGCATCGCCGGTTCGATTCCCAGTCAGGACACATGCCTGGGTTGCAGGCCATGTCCCCCAGCATCCGCACATTGATGTTTCTCTCTCTCTCTCTTTCTCCCTCCCTTTTCTCTCTAAAAATAAATAAATAAAATCTTAAAAAAGAAAACCATTACCTTCTTTAAAAAAATGTACTTTTCTTCATACACCTCCTCCCCCAGTACCTGACTCATCCCTGTGACTGACTCCTGTAACTTTAGGGTGCTTTGCCTTTCTTTAACCTTGAAAGTGGTAACTACGTTACTGGAGGAAACGGAACAGTTCATGTTCTTCTGTTTCCCACTGGACCGAAATGGTTGTTGCTCTTGAGCTGGTTCTGCCATTAACCAAATGTATGACTTTAGTCCCTTCCCTCCTCCAGCCCTCAGTGTTTTCATCTGCTAATGGGCAGGGATGATCTCTCTGACACCTGAGGGTATTATTCTCTTCACCCCTTTGTATATACACTCTCAGTCCTCAATTGTACGTCACTCAATTTCCTTATTGCTTAAAGACAGGATGGCTTCTCACCCTGGCCCTTCTCCCCAACTTCACAACTGCCTTCCCCAAATATCTAGCTAGCCTGCAGAGTTGGATTCAGACTTACGGAAATACACCAACTTAACTTGATTTGGAGGCAAGGCACACAAATCTTGACGATGAGATGTTAGATTCTCTCTCCTGGTTTCCTCTTTCTATTAAAGGTAGTAGTTGGCATTCAGTATCAGGGATATTTGCTGCCTCTGGCAAATGGCACTCCACTCCCATGTGGCGGTCCTCTTAGGCTAACTGTGGGTTCTCCTGTTCTTTTCCAGGTGCACAGCTTTTCCTAGCATGACTACGATCTGATCAGCAACCACGAGAGTTTGACTCCTGTGTCTGGCGCCGTAGTGCTGGGGCCCGGTCACTGCCCACAACCGCAGAGCCGCCATGGCCGCTGCCTCTACTGCCTCCCCTGTAATTTCACAGCCCCAGGTAAGTGATTCCAGCCATCACAGGTTTGAGCTAATCATAGTTTTCCGAATATTGACATGGAGCTTCGGAAAGTGTGTTTGACTCTGGGGATCACGTATATCGTAATTACAATTTGGTGGATATTTGGATACTAGCGCTTCTGTGAGCGAGGCGCTGTTTTGTTCAAGGAGCAGCTGGAACAATGCGCAAGTGATTCCAGGGAGCTGATCCCTGTCTGTAGGGGCCGTGGTTTCCAGTGCTGAGGCTGTTTGGCTGTTACTGGAGGCATCCAATTCCAAATCAAGCCAGTCTGAAGTGCATCCTGCTGCTTTTCCTTTCTTGTTTTTTTTTTCAGGGTTTAATGAAATTTCTCAGAACAGATGTAATCTTACAACAAGTTTTCTGACTGCTGTCTCATTGTTCTCCTCCTATACTCATTACTATTATTTTGCCAAGTAGGTGTAGTAACTTAGAGAAGAAAATGCAATTCTAGAAACGTCTGAACAGTAATATGAGCTAGCTTTTCTGTCCAGTGAAGAACAGTAATACGGCAGGAACACTGCCATTGTTCAGGTTACTTCACCATCTGATCTGTCCGGGCACTAACCGGACTCGGTCAGTTTCAGCAGGCAGAGGGTCTCCATGGGGAGGGAACCTTTGGAGTCGTTAGGCCTGGATTCACATCCTGATATTACTGGATGAGGAGGCTGAGTCCTGCTGACCTCGCTCAGCTTCAATTTCTTCTGTGATCACACTTCACAGGATGGCTTTATGGTTTAAATGCCAGAATACATACAGAACACGTAGTAGGTACGCAGTAGTTTCCTGTTTGCTCTTCCTTCATCTCCTCCTCCTTCTAGAGTGTGACCTCCCATCTCATTCATGACTGCCCCTTTTTAGACCAAGGCTAGAGAAAAAGGCTGACTTTTGAGAAAGAGCTGTTTTGGTTGCAACTTGAATCTTGATGATATAGAAAGTCATTCCACAATTTTTTTTGTATTATTTTACAAGCTACTATATTTTGCATGTATTTCAAACGAGGGGGAGGGCTGTTAGTAATCGTAAGGGAGGGAAAGAAAGAAGGAGCAGGAGAAAGGAGCATTTTTACTATTATTTATTATGCTTTTTAAAAATCTTTTAAGAGGCCTTGGGATTTTATCTTATAGATAAATTCCTTGCTTTTTTTTTTTTTTAACATTTTAAAGCTTTTAGTGCTACTTTCCAGGGTGTTTAGTATTACCTCCAGTATGTGTATTTCTCTTTCTGGCAAATGGACCATTGTCTTTGCAACACTTCATTCACTCTGGGGGTTTGGTTTCCATCGCCCTCAGTGGTGTTTTTGGTGCCTGAGTGACTTGGTGACTGGGGAAAAGGATTTGGTGCCTGCTGTCTGAGGTCACCGTTGCAAAGGGCACTGCAGCTGTTCCCGCGCGGGGACTATTCTTAGCCTTTTGTGAAGTTAGGCCCTGTACAGGTTGCCTGGACAAGGCACTCCAGCATCCCGGTCTTGCTGCCGTCATTTGTCAGCACTTCCAACAGCATCACCTTATCTACACACCTTCCCTTTGGCACTAGCTCCTATCAGCCGGTGAGTAATATATTTTCAAATGAGTCATTTCATTAAAATGTTTAGCACCACCCAAGGTGGAAACAGGTCACGGTCAATATAGACGCGTGGGGAAATGTGTATCCCTGTAAATTCTCTGTGGGGAAATAAATTGGTATCAGTCACTCTGGAGGATAATTTGACAGTATCTATTAAAGTTATATACTTTGGCACATACCCCATTCCCATCTTGGTGTCTGCATTAGAAAAACACTCATGCGTGAGCCCAAGGAGACGTGCATAAAGAGATTCACTGAAGTCTTAGTTGAAGGCCAAGAAATAAAAAAACTTTCTGAATACACAATAGTGGGAGGACTGAATACATTTAGGCATATTGATATGATTTAAATACCGTGCAGCAGTTAAAAAAATGATAAATACACAGAGAGGGCAAAAGTAGGTTTACAGTTGTGAGTATGCAAAACACAGAGTTTATTCTCGCATTATTATTCATTGTATTATTTTTCGTACAACTGTAAACCTACTTTTGCCTTCTCTGTATATCACAACCTAGCTGTGAGTCCCCAAGATATCTGATGGAGGGCAAAGAAAGCAAGATGCAGAATAATACTTACAGGAAGATACTAAAACTGTAAAATAAGACCATACGCTTTTAGAGATAAACATATGGTACATTAATGTAAATGCACAGAGAAAGGTCTAATAGAATAGACATTGTAAAAGGAAATACTATTGCTTCCAAGAGGGCAAACATTGGTGCTTGGGAGATGGGAAATCCTTCCAAAGGTTAACCCTACCTGAAGAAATCTTATTCTTTTGTATTTAATTTCCCTCATAGGGAGAATTTAAATTTAATTAAAGCACTCTGCTTGAGAGTCACCAGTGGGGAAAAAAGCCCTGGCCACAGCATTTAGTAACGGAGCACACAGGAGACAGGGGTGGGGGAGAGAGGTTTCCTCCTCTCGGTGCCCCCATTTCCTAGTCTGGAAAATGAGCACAGTAATAATAAAGCCAACTTCACAGGGTTGTTTAAAGGATGGAAGTGGATCATGTGTGTAAAACTTAGAATAGTATCTAGTACATATTTTTTCTTTTTTAAGATTTTGTTTATTTGTTTTAGAGAGGGGAAGGGAGGGAGAAAGAGAAGGAGAGAAACATCAATGTGTGGTTGCCTCTCATGTGTCCCCTAGTGGGGACCTGGCCCGAAACCCAGGCATATGCCCTGACTGGGAATCGAACCGGTGACCCTTTGATTTGCAGGTTGGCACTCAATCCACTGTACCACACCAGCTAAGGTTGGTATGTATTCTTAATATATCTAAGCATGATTATTTAGCGAGCACTGTGGCAGACCCGGGGATACAAGAATAAATAAGATAAACAAGGCCTTTGCCCTGCCAGAGCTCAGAAATGCAGTAGGAGGTAGACAGATAAGGAAACAGAAAACTGCAATGCTGTGTCACAAAAGCTGTGATACAGGAAGTCTCAGGGCTCTAGGAGCAAAGAGGAGAACCCAGGAAAGCTTTGCAGGATCAGTGAAGGCCTCTAGAAGGAAGACCCTGGGCTGGAATCTTATGAACCAGAGTATGAGCGATTCTGGTAAAGAAGAGGAAATAGCCTGTGTGAATGTCTAATGTTCCAATGTGAGCGAGGGCACAGTATTTGCATATTAGTTCAGGGTAGTTGCAGTATGGAGAGGCATGAAGTTGTAAGTAATGTGCTAGAGCCAGCTCTGCCAGCTGACAAATCTGGTTGTTAAGTTTGCAGGAATTCAGTGAGCCCATTGACTTCATGCTTGCAGCTTGACATCAGCCAGGGTGGAGTATTTACATCATGGAAACTGGCAAACACAGTCCTTCGCCCCTAAGAGTCTATTGTTATGTATTTATCAGCATACTTCTGGTTGTAGAGGAGGCAGATAGGTTAGGTTATGAGGTTGGAGAAGATTTTGCAGGGCCTGGCAAGCCACATGAAGAAATTTAATCTCAAAGAAGCCCATGTAGCTTTTAATTCTTAGACCTGAGTTTAAACCCTGACTTTTGACAATTAAAACATTTTATTTTATCCCCAGTGAGGAGATTTTTTCGTTGTTTTTGAGAGAGAGGGAGAGAGGGAAACAGACTGACAGACAGACATTGATGTGATAAACGCAAGAGAGGAACATCAATTGGCTGCGTCTCCCGTGCACCCTGACCGGGGACCAAACCACAACCTGGGTGTGTGCCCCGCCCAGGAATTGAACCAGCCACCTTTCAATCTATGGGATGACACTCCAACCAACTGAGCCACACTGGCCAGGGTGACTTTTAACAATTTTGTTGAAAAAGCTCATTAATTAATCTCAACCAAGATAGTGAGCTCCATTATTCTTACCACATGTGGGGAACAGTAGTAGCCTGTGATTGTTGGGGGAACTCAAATCCACTTGGAAGGTGTCAGCTGTAAACTGGGGTATTAGGTCACAGGGAGAGGCAGCTTACTCTTCTGGAGACATGCAGACCATTGGGTCACTTGTTTCCCAGGATCCTCTGGTTGACAACGGGCCTCCTGATTGATCATATGTCAAATCTCACATGTGATCTGTGCAGTCAAGTTTTAGTCCAACGCTGACGTGTCCTTGCCCCTAAACCTGCATTGATGTTTTCTCTCCTATTACCAAGTTTTCCCCAGATTCAGAGAAGGTAAAAGTAATTTAAATATAGCCTCTCCCTTAGACAAGGCGAAACAAGCAGTTCACTCAATCAGCTCAGCCTGGTATTGTCTGGCACATCAATTGCATTCTTTCAGAGTGAATTCAGGGACCGGTGTAAAGATAAGCCCATGTTCAAGTGTGAAAGTCCTGACGATTCTTTTCTAAGGCAAAAATTCTTTGCTAAGGCAAAAACAACAGTTTTAAAAAAAAGAGCTTTTGGTTTTGTTTGTTACTCTTATTCATCTGGTAACAAAGAGCATTTTTCTTATCAAGGCTGCCAACTACTAGATATAAACTAATTAATATGAACAAATAGCTTGTGATTGTTTGAAACAATAATAGGGAAGAAAGCGTTCATTGTCACTCCTGCTGGGATTGCTATTTAGTTAGTGAAAGATATGCCTTGTGCTTTGAAGTGGGGCAAGTTTGTATTCCCTGCGCCACTCCCCGCCTACACTGTAAGATGGATTTTTGTTTTCTCATGCCCCGGGAGCACCTTGGTCTTACGAAGCAGGATGAATAGTGAGGCGAAACTGGACTAGCAGCAGCAGGAAGGTTGTGTGTGTGAGTGATTTATAGTTCTGTTAGTCCAGACGCTGATAAAGAGCTTCCTTACCCAGAGGAAGCTCCGGGGGTGTTTGCAGACAGGAACGTGCTCATTTGGTTAAATGAACGTGTTCTACCCTGTGGATGTGGTGGAGGGGGTGGGGAGGTGGGATAGGACACCAAAAAACCTGCCACTCTTAATGACTGTTTTCTGTTTCTAGAACTGTGTTGAGAATTACTTTAATTGTGGTTCATCGAGTTACTGTGGGTAGAAGATGGATTAAAAGTTTTATTTTTCTTTTGAATGGAAGGGTCAATAGTTCAGTACATGAAGGAGTGGGTTGGCCTCTCTCAAATCTAGGTCTGGTATTAGAGACCAGCAAAGTTGTTTGAAAACTTCAAAGGTATTCAGATCTCAAACCTGTGATTCCAGTTAGGAAGGATTCTTTTCTATCAGCGTTTTTTTTTTTTTGCAAGGTATTTCATTCTGCCTGTCATTTATGAAGTGGCTATCTTGGTTTTAATGCAAGGAAACAAGAACATTTTGATTTCTCCAAGTTCCTACAAGATTTCCCGTAGCTTTCATTCAAGACATGAATTTGAGCAGATTTTTAATGTCTTAAACAACAGAATTGTTTCTGTAGTTCTTACCCCGTGTTCTGATATAACACAATTAAATTTCCATTTATTGTCTCTTGGAAAACAGGTCTTTTGAACATCGTTACCAACAGGTTATCTGAACAGAATTCATAGTATTTCCAAAGTCTATGTTTCAGAGGTTTTAATTCTGACATTAGAAAGTGGATACTTGTGGATTAAAGCAATTGAATTCAATATTAAATAGGTTGTGATTTCGAGATCGAAATACTTTTTTTTCTCAAGAACTTTGTATTATGGCAGCTTTCAAACATTTATGAAGATAACAAGAATAATATAATGAAGCCCAATATAGCCACCACCTAGATTCAACGATTATTAACATTTTGCCTTACTTAATTTGTTTTCTTCCATTTGGGGGGGATGGAGTATTTTAAAGCAAATCTTCGACATGTGTCATCTTATCTCAGCCTTTATACATCAATCTCTAAGACATAATTCACTTATATAGCCATTACAGTGCCATCATTATCCTTAGAAAATTTTTAAAACTCTCTAATGTCATTTTATACTCACTTATATTTGGATTTCCCCCAATCATTTTTCTAAAAAGTGTTTTTGTAGTTGATATATTATGTCATCCTTTAAAAACATCGATTAGATTAGTTTACTGTTCAGCTTAAAACTGTTCCATGATGTTTTAAAGGTTTGAATAGTGTTTCCCCATTTATTCTCTAAGTGAGGAAATAGACTGAAATATTAACCAGAATATTTCACCACAGATGAATAAAAACACGAGACCCACACAGATGGCTGCCAAGTCAGGGCAAGGCTGATCGCTAGTGCTTTCTTTTAGATTAAAGTGGGAGCCATTAATTGCAGTCTGAAGCATGTTTCCAGTGCTATGCAATGAGACGTAGCGTGGTCTGGCCTCACCGACCATGACCCTGAGAAAAGAGAAGATCTAGGTGGGCTTTGATCCAGGTGGGTTTGGGTTCAAATCTCCTAGCTGGGAGATTCTTCAATACTCTTTTAACTTCATTTGTTTGAATCTCTAGAATTCAAATAATACTCCCTGTGCTCATGGGTTTACATGGCAAAATATCTGCTAAGTGCTCTGTACAGTGTCAGCCTCTAAATAGATACCTGCCACATGTTAGTTCGTTCCTTGTCCTCGTCATTGTTCTGGGAGCTCTTTACAGGGAGAAAGTAGTTACCTCCTCACGTGGCCTGTGTGTATGGGGTGCCTATGCAGTATGCCAGAATATCCATCAAAGGAACGCCAAGTTAGATAAACACTCTACGGAAAACTTCAATGTATTGCCAGGAATAAATGCATGTAGAGATAAACATTGAAATTTCTGACTTAACTCCGTCTCGAACTGTGTTTCCATTAGAAGTTAAATTCGTTCTCATGTTGCAGTGTGAATTCATCTATGCCCTCTTCTGTGTTTATACATTCAGATAAAGTTTGAGAGGGTATCACGTTTCAGAATCTGAGGGCACATTTTCGGTTTGCTATTCATAAAACAAAATGATCCCGGGGTACCTAGGGTCGACCACAAATGTGACCTTTCACATTTGTTTCTTTTTCTTTCTAACTGCTTAGTCTTTAAAGATTAATGGAGCTACCTGTTTATCCTGCAAAGGGATGTGGCCCTCTCTCTCTTACTGCCCATCATGGCGCTGTTTGCCTCCTGGCTTCCTCTCCCCACTCCTATCTTCTCCGGCGAGTTCTCTTTCACCTTCTGGTGCAGCTTTTCTCAGTGCTTATTCTTAGTGAATAAACACTAAGGTGGGTGCCTTCTGACTCATGTGATCTGAACGTTTCAGGAGAACAAATGTTACAGAAAGAGTAATCAGTACTCAGTCCTTAAAAGGAGGTGATGTTTTTCTCTCCATTATGTAGGCGGGACAACGCCCTGCTCCTCTAACCAGCTGAGGAGGTCATAATAATAGGGCCTGGGGGATTGACATCTTTCGAGAACTGTACCTTGCTGTAATGAGACTGTTGGCTCTGTGATGATACTGCCATTTGGTAATGGCCTAGCATCACTTAAAGAACTGCCCTTTCCTTACACTTATCCCACTTATCCCTGATTGTCCTAGTCAGGCTCAGGCTGGAACAGAATTGATAGCGGTTGATATCTGCTCTTTAGCAGCAGACAGGATGCTTAAGAAAAGACCATGAAGTGGGTTAGTTCTTGGAGCGCTAGGTTGGCAATTAAGCAACTTTCAAAGATGTGGACAGTGTTTGAGAGCCAGAGTGCCAGTCCTGCAGGGAGAGGGGTAAGGTGTGGTAGTTGGTGAACTTGGTAGCTGCCTGATTTCAGAATGTGTGTCCTTAGGTGAATCTCCACCAGCCAGTTTAAGGAGGTTTTAGAGCCTTAGTTCAGGCCTGGAAGGAAGAGATATTCATCTGGCTTCAGGTCTGGGCAACTCTAAGGGCTTTGCATATCTAGAACTCTATTTAGCATTAACTCAATTGTGGTTGACCCCAGGTTACTGGGGTAACCTGGCAAAAACAATGGAGGGGAGGACCCCGGAAGAATCCCACCCCTAAAGCCTGTGTTTAGGGCTTACTCTGACACACTGTATTGTGTGTGGATGACCAGTAAGAACTTAGGACTCAGCAGTCCCAGGGAAGGGGGTGCATAGATCTCACCTCTGGGAGACATATCAATATGGAGAGGCTCAATTGCCTGTCAGCCCACTGTCTACCTCAAGATTAGCTTGGAGCCCTGGCTGGCATAGCTCTGGTCTGCGAACCAAAGCATCGCATGTTCGATTCCCAGTCAGGGCACATGCCTGGGTTGCAGGCCACGGCCCCCAGCAACTGCACATTGATGTTTCTCTCTCTCTCTCTTTCTCCCCTCCCTTCCCTCTCTAAAATAAATAAATAAATAAAATCTTAAAAAAAAAAAGATTAGCTTGGTAAAGTGGGGCACCACTGAATCTGTGGATAGAAATTCAACTCTGTGATGGTGGAAAAAAAAAAAGATACAAGGATCAGGGAATCTATAAGGATTATAGATTTAGTTACACCATGATGTTTAACTCAGTCGTAATCAGGAATATACATTCGTTCTTATTAGGATTTTTTGAATGATTTTTCCATTGAAATTATTAAAAATAAATTGCTTTAAATATTTAAAATATTAAATGCTGCCTTTTTTGGTTGTACATTTTATTGCTTTCCTCTAAGCTAGTTATGGGGAAAAGGCATAAACAAGCTGTTTGTAAGAAAAAAAGAGTACAATAAGTATAAGTAGCAGAATAAAGAAAAACTTAAATGAGTATACAATCCTAGTCTTTTAAAAATTGAACACATACAACTAATACGATGTTACATGTCAGTTATATTTTAGTAACTTAGATGAGTAAATTACCCCCCAAAGTATTGAGTGGTTTAGAATAATTCTAATAATAAAGTAAATGTAAGAATTATTTGAGATTATTTATGAAATGTTATTAATAGGTATTAAAGTTAACTTAAATAGATACTATGTCTATGGATTGTAAGGTTATTGATTTGATGTCAGTTCTCTGAAAATGCATCTATAGATTAAATGCAACCATGATAAACATTCCAAAAAAATTTTGAGACCCAAAATGCAAAAGGTCAGAAATAGCCACTATAATCTTGAAGAAGAACTAGGTGGGAAAAACAAGGCAATGTGGTATTTGTGTGGGGTTAGAAGAAACCAGTAGAAGAAATAGAGAGCCTAGCCACCAACTTCACGTGCACACACGCACACACACACACATCATTGTAAAAAAATTGAATCAAGATAATAAAGAAACATATTCAGCTATTCGCCTATGAGAGAAAATGGGCTAATGGAAAATAACTTCATTTTCTTCATACAATGACTTATTTCGTTATATTGTATTGATCAGTGAGTTCAAGAAAGCTGCATTTTAGAGATAGTATTTGGTGTATGGAGGTTCCAGCCTTCTGAGTCATGTGATTTGAACGTTTCAGGAGAACAAATGTTACAGAAAGAGTAATCAGCACTCAGTCCTCAAAAGGAGGTGATGTTTTCCTCTCCATTTTGTAGGTGAGGAAACTACCTCCTGAGAGGGGAGTGTTGCATAATTCACTGGGGTCGGATTAGTAAACTACATGAGTGGGATTTGAACTCAGGTCTCACTGGTTCTAAGGCCTAAGCTTTCAGCCACTATAAATCTGCAATGTTATCTCCCCATATTCTTTATTGCCTCCCAAGAAATAGAAAATGTAAGCGAAGCATCATCACTTATTTCAGTTTTTATCCATGAATCATTCTTTGGACCTGGCGAAGTGTAGCAATAGTGCCTGCCGCTTCTCTCGCCCTCTGCTTCCTTCCCCTCTGTCTTTTGTTGGCAACAGAACCATTTGCTGTGACTCAGATTAAATTAGGTGTTTTTAAAGAAATATGTCGCCCTGGCTGGTGTAGCTCAGTGGATTGAGTGCAGGCTGCAAACCAAAGTGTCACAGGTCCGATTCCCAGTCAGGGCCCATGCCTGGGTTGCAGGCCATGGCCCCTAGCAACCGCACATTGATGTCTGTCTGTCTGTCTGTCTGTCTCTGTCTTTCTCTCTCTCCCTTCCCTCTCTAAAAATAAATAAATTAAATCTTAAAAAAAAGAAATATGTCAAACATACAGAAAAGGGCAAAGAGAACTATAATACAGTCATATATCTATTACCTAGCTTTGTAAAATTTAAACATTTTGATGTAATTGCTTCACAATTTGGGACTTCAACAAATAAATGAATAAAGTTGGAGACCTGGTACTGTCCGAGTTTATTAATTCTCTCTTAGCCCAGACCATAAATTGATATTTATCACCTCCCCACATGCATGTGTATGGATATGTACATATGTGGGAAAATATAAACAGTGCATGTGTTGCTGCAAATGTTCAACATTCCTGTATAGTGCTTACATTTGTAAACATTGCATACAAGTCTCGCATGTATACTTGTGCAAATTGCCGTGGTCATCAGTGAACCTAAAGCTTTACTTGGTTTATTTTAACTGCTTTATAGTCTGCCTTTCTGGTTATATTGCCATTTACTCATTCTCCAACTGGCGAATATTCACGTTGCTTCTAATATGTTGGTATTGGAAAAAAGGGGCAGTGAAAATTGTTATGCCTGTCTCCTGTGGCACGCATGGGAATTTTTCTAGTTACACTCTTTCAGTCGTGTGTATGAGCATGACCAACTTTAGTGATTTCTGCCAAACTGTTTTTCAAGGTAGTTGCACTAAATTTTACTCCCATCAGCATTATATGGCGGTCCTCACCACCACTTGATATTTCCATACTTTTTGCTATCCTGATCAAAAAATGAATTGGATCTGGCTATGGTTTGTATTTAATTTTCTCTGATTCCCTGGAATGGTAATTATCTGTTCATGTGATTGTCGGCAATCCGGTTTGCTCATCTGTGAATTGCCTGCCCCCATCTTTGCCTGTATCTACTGTTGAATTGTTTGGCTTTTTCTTTTTGATTTGCAGAAGGTCTTTTCATTTCACTGTATAAACTAAGCCTTTTTAATGTGCATTGTCAAACTTTCTACTAGTCTTCAGCTTTTCAGTGACTACAAAACCTTTTGTAGCACAGATGTATGGAATTTTTAATTAATCAGATTTTGTCAATGTTTTGGTCTTGTTTAGAAAATCCCCTTATTCACAAGTTATAATTTTTTTTATTTTTATATGTCTTTATATCACCTGAAGTTAATTTCTTCTGTGTATGATGTGGCATAGATATGCAATTTATTTTATTTTTTTCATATAGATGACCAGTTATGCCATTTTCCTCATTGATGGGTAAAGCCCATGTGTCGTATCAAGTTGCCATAGAAGTGCGTGTTTTTGGCTCTCTATTCTATTCCATCGGCTTATTCACGTATTTCTGTACCAGTGTCACAATATCTTTTCTGCTACCACCTTAAGGTAACATGTGCTTTTCCGTGGGGCCTCTAGTTCTTGGTCGCCCCAGTGAGCTGATCTCGGATACTCTGGTTCTTCCGTGCTTCCTTCCATATCACAGTTCAGGGCGTGTGTCAAGCTTCATGGAAAACTCTTGGAATTTTCATTTTGTCACATTAAATTTAGAAATTGATTTTGGGAAGATTGACCCCACATCTTTCTCTGCTCAGGAAACATTTTCCTTCTTCATTTATTTAGGTTTTCTTGTAAGTTTTTGAATAGTTGGACTTATTCTTAGATACATTAGAGCTTTTGTTGTTGTCAATATGTTTTTCTTGAAATAATACTTTAAAACAAACCACATGGAGGCTTGTCAGCAGGGAGGGGAGGGGAGAGGGTGGGAAAAAAGGCACAGGGAATCAGCAGCATAACTGGTAGGTACAAAACAGACAGGGGGAAGGTTAAGGATAGTATAGGAAATGGAGAAGCTGAAGAACTTGTATGTACAACCCATGGACATGAACTAAGGGGGGGATTGCTGGAGGGACTGGGGTGCTGGGCAGAGGGGGACAAAGGAGAGAAAAAATGGGACAACTATAATAGCATAATCAATAAAATATACTTAGAAATATTTTTCTGGTGTTTCCTCTAAGAACACAGTTGATTCATGTAGCTCAACATTTAATCCAACACATTTGTTAAGTTCTTTTAATGAAGTTTGTTTATAGACTATATTACAGCATATATGTAACTGATTATATCCTGTGTGGAAAACCATAAGTTTTTTCTTTTTTCGAATCCTCTCCCTTTTTTGTGTTTTTGCCATCATCACCAGTATATCCTAAAAGCCACTGATGATTAAGTCAACTTTGTTTTGTTTTTGTTTTAAAAGGGACTGCTTCCATCAAATATCACAATTGCCATACACTTTTTTTTAATCAAAATTAAGGAAGTTCCCTTGTAATCCTGGATTGTCAAATTATCATGAAAGGTAATTCGTATTTACCAAATGCATTTCCATGTCTGTTGGCATGAACTGGCTATTTTATTTCCCTGAATTTGTTCATGTGGTGAATTATATTACCACATTTTAAAATGTTTGCATTCATCTTTGTATTTCAGTATAAAGCCTATTTAGTCACTATGATACATATTATATTTATATATAATATGTATATAATATAATATATGATATGATATATAATAATATAATATAATATATGATATGATATGATATACAATAATATAATATATAATACGTAATGCATATTATGTTCTTAAATAATATTGGCTATTTATTTTACTCTTTACTTTTCTTCTTGCACCCTGGCTATGCTGGCTTCACACAATGATAATCTAACGTAAAATCAAATATAAAAAGTACTTTGAAAATATAAAATCAAAACTGTAGTACTAGGTAATTTCAGGTCAGTTTCAAAACAAGTGGAAGTCAGTTGCTTGAGAGTAAAATGTAACTCTTGAACTAGCTGAAGTGGAAAAAGGGGGATACAGAAACTCAGTCGGTTCAGTTTGGTCTCACACCTTGGCTCTGATCCTGCCGTGGACTGTTGTGCCGATTCTCATGCGTGATTTCCCTCCTGCGCCCAGTTCCTTCGGATGGTAAGTTCATCCGCAGTGGGGCTGAGCTGAGAGGCCGCCGCATGGCTTCGCTGAGGTCGGGTCCTCGGGAGAGTTCTGATGCTTGCTAGTGCCGGCAGAGTGGGAGGGGGTGGGGACATCACAAGCTCAGGACCACAGTTTGTGTCACTTTCTCCTTTTGTGGGTTCTCAGACTTGGCAGAATAACTTCAGGTCCATTTATAGGATCAGGATCATGATTTCTGAAGGGAGTCTTTTATTCATTTTCCAGCCTGGATCTTCAGCTAAAATAGACAAACTCTCTTCTTTTCCTTAGTGCAAATGGGTAGATAGATGATGATGATGATGATCTATTCTTTTACTGATAGGGAGGCCTTCAAAACTACTAGCTCCATGATTGGATGTCAGTTTTAAGTCATTGCCTCAGTCAAGGCCAAGGACTCATCTTTTCCCAATAATATTTAACACTCTGTTTTCGTAATCTGACAGCCTGCTGCCAGAGGAGCCTATAACCTTGAGCCTATAACCTTTGAGCTCAGCAGGGCATTTAGAAGGCTTATCTTTTTCTCCAGCATGTCTTTGTATGTTCAACGAATTCTTTCATTCCTTCCTCTTGGGACCAAGTCAAAACTCTCTCTCTCTTTGGAAATTTGACAAGTGTGGTGTTCCCCGCTTTATCTCAGCCTGTTACAAGGGGCTGTAAAAAAAATACAAAGTATTTTCATTGATTTATCATTTGTTTCCTATAGTTCCTTTTTACATGTGTGTACAAACTGGGGCAAAAGTAGCTTTGCAGTAGTTCGTATGGAAAAGGACACGCAGGTCGTGATTATTTCAATAGCTTTATTAACTGTGTTTTGTGCACTTATAACTGTAAACCTGCTTTCACCCCACCCCGTGCGTCATACTCGTACACACTGTTACTTTCTAAGAAGTGACATCTTACGCACTTTTTCAGATAACCCTTAAAAATCTAGTAGTTACGTAACTACTAAAATTCTTCAGCAATTTTAAGGATTCTAGCTTTTAAACATTTTTAGTGGGAATCAGCTTTGTTTTGTGGCCCATTTTCTAGTTCTAGTGGCAAATTATTCTACTTTTTAAATTGTTTCTAATTTGAGGCTATAAAAAGGGTGGGAATTCTTTTTCTTGTTAATAGGGACTTAATGGCATTTAATTCTATGCTGTCTCTCTCCTAGGCCTTTTTTGGGGGGTGGGGAAGCAAATGTATGAAAGGTCTGGTTATTTTAGATTTAAGAGCCAGAACTGAAGAAGCCTGTGAGAAGACTCATACCTGGCTTTACAAAGGAGAGAGTTGGCACTCGGAGCATGTGTGAGACTTACTGGAGGCCAAATTAGCTGGTGAGCATCAGCATCAGGAGGAAGTCCTCACCCACTCTATTGCTGTACTTAACCTAAGTGGGAAAGTGAGAAGGCTTGATTTGTGTCTTATTACTGGTCCTTCATCCAGCATAGATTAAAATCTTCCTTTTGGAATGACAGTGGAGTGCATATTTACATTCTTATCTAAGTGCTTACTAAGTCACATAGGTTTAATTGCCAGCCCGTGAGCCTGTGCCAGCTGTTCCCTCCCCCACTCTGCTAATGAATATGTGATTGTCTCTGAGGAGAATGGACAACACAGCGGACGGACGGACTGTGAGCGGCCCCACCGCAGGTGCTCAGGTGCATCGTTTGGCCACCCTGGAAGGCGGACGGCAGTGCCGCAGCACGCCCATACCTGGCATTCCACAGGCGCTTGCGAATGTGCGAATGAACAAATGGAGTGCGCGGTGAAGATGAACAGCCCCTGTGCCTCTTTGAGTGGGGGCCTGGCAGATTTGTTATGACTTCTCTGGAGGTCACGTGACAGGGGGAGGTAAATTTCTGAGATGTGGACCATCTGTTCCGTAGAGCAGCCAGTGACCCGGCATCCTGAGATGTAATTGGTGAATGTGAAAAGGGCATGAATGTGGACTTCTCTTTTTAGTTTTGAGGACAATTTAATTTTGGGTTAATCCTGTTTTATTTACATCTTTGTTCCTTGGGCAGGGTGTATTTCTGTAACTTATTGGAGAGATTTCTAATTACAGTGATTTGGATTTTGAATAATAAACCTAACAAAGTATTTATTGAGTTTTGTCTGATTATATATTTGTTTTTCCCTAAATTTCCTGCAATTAATATTACATGTCTAAAGAAGAAAAAATATTGTTTGCAGTCTTACCTATATAAATTTTACAAAATTGTCATTCTGTACATTGTTTCTCTTTTCCCCCTATTTTCACTCTTTATTTCCAGTAATATGAAAAGTAGCCATCCTACTTTAGTATATTAATTGCTCAATTTGATATTTTTTGAATCATCATATTTAAATTTATTTCTGAAAATTTTTCTTGCAGCCCTCGAGTGGCTCAGTTGGTTGCAGCGTTGTCCTGTACACAAAAAGGTTGCGAGTTCGAGCCCTGGTCAGGGCACATCCTTGGGCTGTGGTTCAATCCCCTGTCAGGGTGTGGGTGGGAGGCAACCCATCAACATTTCTCTCTCACATTAATGTCTCTATCTCTCTCTCTCTTTCTCAAATCAATAAACATATCCTTGAGTGAGGAGTTTTTTAAAAAAGAAAATTATTGTTATAATTTAAATAGTGTGTTTTGATTCTTATCTGAGTAATAAAAAATTAACAAGTATTTACATATTTCTATTTCCTTAATTTCAAGTTCTTATTCATACAATGATTTAAATCTCAGATTATTATTAAATTATTAATTTGTAATTATACTTTCAAGAATTATTTCTGATACTGCTTTAAGTTTTGTAACCATATGAAAGGCAATTACTTAGACCCATATGTCTTGTGGGTTTTTGAGGCTTGCTGCCAGTGTTTTTACTTTATTTCATTTTGTTTTTACTTTTCTCATGGCTTAGTTACATTTGTATTTTCCTTAGGAAGAAAATGTGTACGATGTGCTTCCCGAGCTCTGACATCCTTGGGGCCATGTTCTTTACCATCCATGTGTGAGAACATCAGTGTACAGTCCTTGGCTTTGGAATTTATGGATCTCCCACATTTTCTCCAAATAATGGAGATTTTTAAAATTTAATCTTTCTTGTATTTTTTTCCATTACCATTTAGTCCCCTTATATACCCCTCCCCCCAGCAGTCACTACACTGTTGTCCATGCCCATGAGTCCCTTTTCCTTTTTGCCCAGTCCCTCCACCCTTGACCTCCCCCTCCCCGCCCCCAGCTGTTATCTGCTCTCCATCTAGGAGTCTGTCTCTGTTTTGCTTATTAGTGCAGTTTGATTGCTCTTCTTCTGTCCTTTGGAATTCTGCAGCAGAGACTTGGTGATATCCTGTTCTCTCTCTCTCCCTAGATGTTTGACTTGTTTGCTTTTTGTTTATTTTTTTATACTATTAGGATTTTTAACTTTACCCTTGAGATTCCAACATCTAAGCAAGTTATATTTAAATTTTACTTCCTTGTAATTGACTCTTTTGTAATTTATATAAACTTCAATGGTAATCTGAGGTCTTCTTTTTTACAAAAGGTTTTCATTGAGTTTATTGGGGTGACATTAGTTTCATTGAGTTTACACAGATTTCAGGTATACAGTTTTATAATACATCATCTGAGCCCTGGCTGGTGTATCTCAGTGGATTGAGCGTGGCCCTGAGAACCAAAGAGTTGCTGGTTCGATTCCCAGTCAGGGCACATGCCTAGGTTGCGGGCCAGGTCCCCAGTAGGGGGTGTGTGAGAGGCAACCACACACTGTTTTTCCCTTTCTTTCTCCTTCCTTTTCCCTCTCTCTAAAAATAAATAAACAAAATCTTTCAAAAACATACATCAACTGTATATTGTACTTGTATGTTCACCACCCAAAGTCAAGTGCCCTTCAGTCACCATTTATCCCCCTTTACCCTCTCCTTTCTCTCCCTATGAGATGGATCTTTCTTCTTAAGCAATAACTTATCTTATGTTTTAGTTGTATTACATTAGTTCTGTCCTACTCTTTCTTGTGTTCCTAGAATACCAAGATTTTTTTTTTCCTACATGTATCTTCTTTTCTTTTATTCTTGTCATCTCTGACCTTCTTCTCTGAGTGGTGAGGGAATTTGTTAAGTATGGCTTCTATTTGCCATTTCAGTTTTCTGGAATTTCTATACTTGTATTTCATAGCTTAAATTGCTATTTTTAATTCAGAAATTGTTTTCATCTCTTTGGTGGGAGCAATAATGGCTTTCCAAGATTTAGTCTCTACAACTGGTAACTATGCTACCTTACATAGGAAAAGGGACTTTTCAGATGTGATTAAAGATTTGAAAGGGGGAAGTTATCCTAGGTTATCTGGATGCCTCAGTGTAATAAAAAAGAGACTTAAATGTGCAAGAGGGAGGAAGAAAAGTCAGTGCTAGAATGATATAATGTGAGAAGGACTCGACTGGCCAGTGCTGGCCTTGGAGATGGAGGAGTCCAGAGGCCGAGGAATGTGAGTAGTCTGTAGAAGCTGGAAAACACAAGAAAAATTGTCTAGAGACTCTGGAAAAGACAACAGCCCCACCCAAACCTTGGCATTTTAGTCTAGTGAGACAGACTTTGGACTTCTGATTTCCAAGACTATTAGATAATGAAATACGTACTTTTTCTGTTTGCTGTATCATTATGGCCATAACTACCTTAGTGATTTATAGGGATCATAGTTGAATTGGATTGTCCCAGAGCTTGATGTGGGTTTTTGCCTAAATCCATCGGGCCCTAAAGAAGTAAGAGAACCCATTCATGCAACCCTCTGGCTCCTATTAGAGGCTCTGCCGGGGTCTCCTTCCCGTATGTGCCAGACCTGCTTTTTGTAGGTGTAGGAGAGATTTAATTATTTCAATTCAGTCCTATTGTACTACATTTAGCTGAAACTCCCTGACTTTTTCCCAGGTATATTCTACCATCACCATTTTTAATTTCTGGTCTATGTTTTACTGTTTTCATATTTAGCTGGCAATTTTTATGAGCTATAGAGTTCTTACTCAGAATTCTTCATATAGAATTTTAAATCTGAAACAGACCTTATATATCATTTAGTCTAATTTCCTCATTTCACAGATGATAAAACTGAGGTTCAATAAATCACATAAGCTGTATCATTAAATATAGTATGGTTTTTGTGGTGTCACTGCTTAATTTTTGAGAGCAAGAGATAGCATAGGATGGAGTTACATGCCATTTATTGAGTAAATGTATGGGGCACCATTAGAGAACACTTGTCAGTTTTATTCATCTTAGCATATTGTGGCTTAAAAAGAAAAAAGTTGTACTTTGTTTTCTTAGCCTTAACTGTATAGTTTTTGTTTTTTTTTTTAACTTCGGAAAGAGCAAAGAAGCTACACATATAATTGCTTGACTTTGTTGGCATTCAGAAGTTGGAGTGCTATGAAATTCTACATGCTTCATGTTTGATTTAAAAATGTCTTTAACCAGTCCCGACCAGCGTGGCTCAGTTGGTTGGCCATCATCCTGCAAAGTGAAAGGTCGCCAGTTCGATTCCTGGTGAGGGCACATGCTTACACTGTGGGTTTGATCTCTGGTTGGGGTGTATGTGAGAGGCAACCAACAGATGTTTCTCTTTCTCATCGATGTTTCTCTCCCTCTGTTTCTTCCTCTCTTCTACTCTCTCTAAAAAAATGAAAAAAATAAATAAAATAAAAATGTCTGTTCAGAGAATGTAAATGGTTATGGGGCTAAAAGAACAGAGTTTTGTGTTTATATTTATAATTTTTTATACATCCTCTGCAGAGAGGAAACTTGTAAACTGTAAACATTTATTGGAACTAGCTTTAGTTTATTAATATGATCAATATATATTTAGCATCTAAAGTGTCTAACCATTGGATGCTGTACAAAAATAAAGGAGAAAGCTAGAATGTTTGCCCTCATAGGATTTATAGCCTAGTGTGGAGAGGTGTCAATAGATAATTAAGCAGTTATTGTATAGTGTGGTTGGTGTTGTCACAGGAGTAATACAGGGAACTGTGACAGAAAACACCTCACCTAGATGTGAGAAGGTCTAGGAAGAATGACTAGGAAGAGTAACACCCCAACTGATACATGAGGAGGAGTACATGGTGAGATTGGGGGAAGAATGCTCCAGGGCCCATGGTCCCTGGACCAGTACCATCAGCTTCACCTAGGGCTCCACCTGAGATCTATTAAATCAGAAATTCTCAGGATGTGGCCATAAAACTGTGTTTTACAAACCCTGTAGGTGATTCTGATGCAGAAAACCACTGTACTTACTGATGCTGAGAACCAGATGTGCAAGAGAGCACAGCACACTAACTATAGCTGAAGCAGAGGGTTTTAATTCATTGATAGCTTGAGTTGAGTCTGGAGAAGCAAGGGAGGCCCGATTAGGTGGTGGATGAGTTTAGATTTTCATCTTAAGTGCACTTGTAAGCCAATGAAGCATTTCCAGTAGGAGAACATCTTGGTCAACTTGGTCTTTTAGGAAGGTCACTGAAGAAGAGATTGGTGTTGGGTAGAAAGAGCATTTCGGAAACCAGTGTAGTATTAATGCTGTGGCCATGAGAATGGAACAGTAGACAGCTTGAGCAGATACTTAGGAAGGAGAAGCTACAGGATTGGGTTATTGATGAAGTGATGAGGATGAGGGGAAGAGGAGGAATTCCAAGGTTTAGCACTCAGACCACTGGAAAGGTGGCAGTTTTCTAGTCTCTGGAATAGAGAACCTGGGAAGAAGTCGTTGGGGGTCATGAGGAAGATTATGAGTTTGAGCTTGGTTTTGCACACGGAGATGGAACTACTTATGGGGCAGTCAGTTAGAGATACCAGGAGGCAACTTGGTATTTGCCTAGAGCTCAGGAAAGAAGCATGGGTTGAATATGCAGCTATGAGAGCATTTGGGATATGTAAGATAGTTGAAATCTTGGATGACATATTAGAAAACTCAATGAAATTGTGTTGAATGAGAGCATCAATAGTGTAAAAGCGTTAATATTGCACAGAGTATGAGGAATCCAAGGAAATGACTGAGAAGGACAGCCAGAGGGAGGGATCAAAACCCTGAAGAGTATGATCTTATGAAAGCCAAATAGAGAAATTTCTAAGAAGAGCCTCTCAGTCACATATCTCATGCTCTGAGGAGGTCAGCAAGGTGAGGACTGAGCATTTTCCATTGGAACAGCCATAAGATTGGTGTAACTTAGGAATGTGACTAGAGCGGATTTGATGGAGGGGTGGGAGTAGCAGGCATCCTATAGCTAATTGAGAAATTAGAGAGCATTTTCCATGAAAGAGAAAAATAATCAAGGGCAGAAGGTAAATATGAAGTCATGTGAACTTCTTTTTTTTAAAAAAAGATGGCAGATACTGAACTTGAATGTGGATAGAGAAAGATTCAGGGGAGGAGAGAGAAGAATTGGGAGAAAATTGAAGATACAAGGAGGGGAGAGAAAGCAACTGTGGAACAAGTTTCTGGACTTGGTAGGAGTGGATGGGATTCAGAACACGTGGCTGGCGGGGTACACCTTTTCCATTGTAACAGAAGAGGGGGAAAGGATGGATTCTTGAATGGATAATTTGTCTTTTTGGTGGGAGAACGGTGAAGGAGTTCACATCTGATGATTCTCCTGTTCTCCTTTGTCAACTGCTGAGGGAGAGAGGGGAAGATGGGGCTCAAAAGAGAACAGTAGGTGAGTTTAAAATAATCACTGTAGAGAAGAAATAGAATAATAATTAAGAGATAATCCGGTTTCTTTTGGTACTGAAGTCTCGGTGAAAGACAGACATCATGAATTTCTACCGGAATCAATCTGCCAGAGATGATATTTTCCCTGACCCTTCTCAGTAGCCTTGATGTAGGCATGAAAGTAGCAATCAATTTCACTCACCCAAAACTGATGTTGTTGTAAGACATCGTTATGCAATCCAGTGGGGTGAGTAGATTAAAGGATAAAGGTCTCTGCTTCCTTATCTGAAAGTAGAAACTTCAACAGGGTATGACAACTGTAAAAATCTGTCATAACTCAGTGGCTAAACCAGCTCTGAGTAGACAGATAGGAGGCTATTTATAACCTTTATCAAATTTAATGTTTACAATACTGTGTTTGCTTTAGAAATTAATGTGTATGATTATGGAGTGCTGTCTCAATTTTTGACCAGGATGGTATATCATATATTGATTATGTGCTGTGTAACTAGTCTTGCAACCAGAAAAAATTCGAATTCTGAAGGACATCTGACTTGAAAGTTTCAGGAAGATAATGTATTCCTGTGTTAGTGACAAAGCTGTTGAAAGGATATACTATGGAATGTGAGTTGGATAAAGGGGGGCAATCCACTGGGGGAGAAATAGAATGCTTAAGGAAATAGAGGACTTCAAAGAAGTGATATAAAAATGAGAAATTTGGAAGAATGGAAAATGTGGTGGTGAGTATTTAGAATGTAAAAATTAATTATTTCCAAAGGGAGGCAGTTCTGATGGTGACAAAGTCCAGGGTGTGGCCGTGGGAGAGAGCAGATACGGTGTAATGAAACAGAAGGTCATCAGAGGGGAGGTCAAGGAATGGAAAGGCAGGAAAATTAGATTTTCTTGCCAACCAGAGTAATGGCAAGATTCGGGTGGAATGGAACACTACAAGCCACATTCTCAGATCTCCAGTGAATGAGGTTCTGTTCAAGGAACGTACGAGACCTGCATGTGTAAGACAAGGTCTTCCCTCCTCCCCTGGACTCTGATCTCTTTAAGGAACAGACACGTTAAGCTATAAGTAATTATGCAACATAGTATGTGTCATGATAGAAGCATGATCGAAAAGCCATTAGGTCTAAATGAGAACAGAGGCTGTAGATGTCTGGAGGAGTTAAAAGACTGACCATTTAATAAGCGTTTCCTACCGTTTTGGAACTTTCAGGGTTGGGTAAACATTTATGCATAACCTGTGGGTCTTCAGTAGAATATTTGGTCTAAAACAGTGGTTAAGTCTGCTGCACATCTGAAACTAATCTAATATTAGAACGTCCACTGTAATTGAAAAGTAGAAAAGTAATTTTAAAAATAGTGGTTAAGCCTGTCACATTTGCTAAGTGATTGATTAAATGCCGTGCATGCACACCACAAAGAAAAAGTTAATATGTGAACTGCCTTCAAGAAATATTTTCTGATTCTAGGAGTCTCAAATAAACCTGAAGCTTCAGGAAAAGTGATTCACTGTATGTGATGTGTAATTTTCTGATTTCTCCACATTCATTTTATTTTCTAACCTTGTTTTAATAGTTTAATGACTACCTATATTATTCTATTACAAACTTCCTGAATCCTTTTTGGATTCAAGTAAGGTATAAATAGTAAGCAAATATATTCTAGTTGATGACATTGAAAAATAAGAAAACACACGATACATTGTTTATCACTCTACATTTTGAATGATATGACTTTAAGTATACCTCACTTTTTGTCAAACAGTGTCAAAGTGTCAGCTGCTCTTTGGTCGTTCTATTAGGTGACATTTCTTATGCCCTCCAAAAAGAAAAAAGCTCTCAAACATCATAGATGGGTTGACGAGCACTATTCTGGGGAGAAGGCGTCGTGGGGGTGGGCAGTGCTGCCCACAGGAATGTCGAGCAGCAAATGCTGGCTTTTGGCAGAGAAGCTTTGATCCGTAGTGACCTCTTTGAAATGCTGAGACTGATGGCCCTGGTGGGGACTTGTCTGTCACAGATGGGACATTCTATGTGAGAACAGAAATGCTGAATAATAGGGCAATCATACCCTATCTATAAACCAACTGTGTTTACAGGTCCCCTAAATAACAGGCCAAAGTCAATTTCACTCTAGTAAATATTGCAATTTCAGTGCCCTGCAGAATTCTCATCTTTCTCGTGTATTTTAAGCACGATTTCTGGGCCATGTGGCTTTTCTAGCAGACTTCAATGATGTGCAACCGCCAAGTACAGACCTTGTCATTCATTTGACTCCAACTGTCTTTAATCTTGAGAATCTCGAGGGCAGTAACACAGTGAGAAACCTTGAGGTTTCAGCATAATCATAGCACATTATGCAGGGTCAGATTTTCAAATTCTTTGCTTTTTCGGGGGCCCACATTTACTCTAGAACTCTCGTGCTATCTACACATCTTTAAATTTGGATTTGTGGTTTCTTTTTTCTTCTGTTTTCATGTTTCTCCCTTTCTCCCCTAGTTCACAGCCATGAATGAACAACAGTGCTTCCACAACGAGTCCATTGCCTTCTTTTACAACCGGAGTGGGAAGCACCTTGCTACAGAATGGAACACAGTCAGCAAGCTGGTCATGGGACTTGGAATCACCGTCTGTATCTTCATCATGCTGGCCAACCTCCTGGTCATGGTGGCAATCTATGTCAACCGCCGCTTCCATTTCCCTATTTATTACTTAATGGCTAATCTGGCGGCTGCGGACTTCTTCGCTGGGTTGGCCTACTTCTACCTGATGTTCAACACAGGACCCAATACTCGGAGACTGACTGTCAGCACGTGGCTCCTTCGTCAGGGCCTCATTGACACCAGCCTGACGGCATCTGTGGCCAATTTACTGGCTATTGCCATCGAGAGGCACATTACAGTTTTTCGCATGCAGCTCCACACACGGATGAGCAACCGGAGGGTGGTGGTGGTGATCGTGGTCATCTGGACCATGGCCATTGTCATGGGTGCCATACCCAGTGTGGGCTGGAATTGCATCTGTGATATTGAAAATTGTTCCAACATGGCGCCCCTCTACAGTGACTCTTACTTAGTCTTCTGGGCCATTTTCAACCTGGTGACCTTTGTCGTCATGGTGGTTCTCTATGCTCATATTTTTGGCTATGTTCGCCAGAGGACTATGAGAATGTCTCGGCATAGTTCTGGCCCCCGGCGGAATCGTGACACCATGATGAGTCTTCTGAAGACGGTGGTCATTGTGCTCGGTAAGCTTTGTCTTCGTTGTTACTTACTTTACAGAGTCTCAGTGTCTTAATACAAACTGCATTAGTTTATGATAGTGACAAACAACAATAAGAAGATTCAACAGCATATATGTAGGAATTGGGAAGGGACGGAGTAGTTTTTAGCAAATCTCTGTGGTGACGTCAGCATGCCAGTCCTTCTGTAGTTATAGAAATGGCTTTGGGGGAATATGTGTCTCAAGGTGTGTGTACATATGACATGAACAACATCACTGATGAGTTTGGCTATCAACTATTAAAAATTCCAGCTTTTGACAGGTTTTCTTTTAAAAAAATTTATTGGTGTGACATTGCATAATAAAATGACATAGGTTTCAGGTGTACAATTCCATAATGCATCACCTGTGTGTTATATTATGTGCTCGTTACCCGAAGTCAAGTCTCCTTCATCACCATTTATTCCCCCTCCTCCCCCCCCTTCTCCTCCCCCCCCCCCTCCCCTTCCCCTCCCCTCCCCCCTCCCCCCTTTCCCTCTGGTAATCACCATACTGTTGTCTGTATGCATGAGTTTTTTTGTTTTTAGTTTTTTTTTGCTTAATCCCTTCACTTTTTTCACCCAGCCCCCAACCCCCTCCCCTCTACAGCTAGCAGTCTACTCTTGATATCCATGAGTCTGTTCCTATTTTGTTTGTGTTGTTCATTACATTCCACATATAAGAGAAAACATGGTACTTGTCTTTTTTGAGTGGCTTATTTCACTCAGCGTAATACTCTCCAGGTCCATCCATGCTATTGCAAAGGGCGAGCTTTCTTTCTTTTTTATGGCTGAGTAGTACTGCATTGTACAAATGTACCACAGCTTCTTTATCATCTGGATGGGGGCTTGGGCTGCTTTCAAATCTTTGCTATTGTGAATAACGCTGCAATGAACACAGGGATGTGTATATTCTTTCAAATCAGTGTTCTGGGTTTCTTTGGATATATTCTCAGAAGTGGGATACCTGGGTCATACTGCAGTTCCATGTTTAGTTTGAGGATACGCCGTACTGTTTCTGTAGTGGCTGCAGCAGC
Source organism: Phyllostomus discolor (assembly GCF_004126475.2). Classification (NCBI taxonomy): domain Eukaryota; kingdom Metazoa; phylum Chordata; class Mammalia; order Chiroptera; family Phyllostomidae; genus Phyllostomus; species Phyllostomus discolor. The sequence goes on along the minus strand of NC_040905.2, from coordinate 195,729,093 downwards.
TGGCATCCCCACCACCCAGCACGAGGGCCCCCTTTTCCCCACGCCCTTGCCAGCGCTTGTTTGTTATGGCAGGGTTTCTTACAACGCAGTTGTGGAATTTTTGCCTTCTGGTCTCTATTATAGATTTTCAGATAGAAAGTGTTTTTTATGTTAATAACGATATATTTTTTATGAGCCTATTTCTAAATAAGTCATGCTTCACATTCTGTAATTGTTTCTATATACATGTAGGTTCGTATTTCAAGTTTTGTATAGATTTACTATACAAAATGGTTTCAGATTAATAGCATTCTGTGATAGTTATCTATATGAAAACTTATGTTTTATCTATCAGTTTTCTGTAGTAGAAGTCAATTTATATGTTAAGGTGAAGAGCCAGTTTTTATATTTTTTAAGTATTTTTATTGATTATGTTATTACAGTTGTCTCAATTTCCCCCCATTTACCCCCATCCGCCTGGTACCCCCATTCCTTCCAGCGTTCCCCCATACTTAGTTCTGTCTATGGGTCATGCATGTAAGGTCTTTGGTTTCTCCATTTCCTTACTATTCTTACCCCCGCTCTGTCTGTTTTGTTCCTACCAATTATGCTTCTAAATTCTTATACCTTTTCCCCACTTTCCTCCTTCCCCCTCCCAACTGATTATCATGCAAATGATTTCCATATCTATGATTCTGTTCCTGTTCTAGTTGTTTGCTTAGTTTGTTTTTTAGGTTCAGTTGTTGATAGCTGTGAGTTTGTTGTCATTTTAATATTCATGGTTTTGATCTTCTTTTTCTTAGATAAGTCCCTTCAACATTTCATATAATAAGGGCTTGGTGATGATGAACTCCTTTAACTTGACCTTATCTGGGAAGCACTTCATCTGCCTATCCATTCTAAATGATAGCTTTGCTGGATAGAATATTCTTAGATGTAGGCCCTTGCCTTTCATGACCTTTGAACACTTCTTTCCAGCCCCTTCTTGCCTGTTAGGTTTCTTTTGAGAAATCAGCTGATAGTTTTACAGGAACTCCTTTGTAGGTAACTGTCTCCTTCCTCTTGCTGCTTTGAAGATTCTCTCTTTATCTTCTAATCTTTGGCATTTTAATTATGATGTGTCTTGCTGTGGTCCTTTTTGGGTCCAAGGTTTTTATTCTTTTATGTGCACTCAAATAACTTTTGCCTGTAAGTAGCTATTGGTTTCCCTGGATGTAAAAATGCATGGCAACAATCGGGAGGACTATATTTATTTCTTCATTTAAGCACTCAGAAAATTAAAGAGCATCTGAGTTTCAGGGCCTCCTCTGACCCCTGAGATTTACCCAGGGAAAGGACACACACAGAACATTTCTTTTGGAGTTCAGAGTGCCTCTTTTCAGAGTTCACCCTGTGAGAATTTGTTTAAATAACTCCCCTATTGAATTACATTTTCTCCACAGACTATATTCAGAATAATGTTTGATCATGTTTTCAAAAATATCTCTGAGCATTTCCATGTTCCCCATGGAAATTCAGTGGAAAGTTCCTATAATGCTCTTTGCTCCGGTTTAGAGGGCAGCGTTGAATGAATGTAACCTGGGCTTGATCGTGTGGCATCTCTGAAACTCTGGGAGCGACATGAACGACACTCATTCAGTCACTGGAAGGAGAGGCAGCCCCAATTACCACTGAGTAAACTAGCACTCTGGGCGAGGCATTGGTCTCACTTATTTTGAATTGGGCAAGTGCATCCTGGAGGTCCTGTCTGGGTCCCCTCACTGGGACCCTCATGTAGATCTGAAGGATAAGGACGAGACCTTGCATTGCTGACACAGCTAAAGCCCTGTCTGTAACTAACTGGACCCTTAGATAATATTCCCACTGGGGACCCCGGCCCCTCAAGTATGCAGTTATCTCATTCCATCCAACAAAGCTTAGCAGAACCACAAAAATGGTTTCCCTCTATGTTTAATTATCACCAAAAACCTTGAGCATACCCGAGCCAAAAGGACATGTTTTCCATGATATGGATGAAACACATCTTATAAAGGATACTTTTTCTATTATACCTCAATTGCTGCTGCTTGCAGTTTGTAGATCAGCTAGCAGGAAAGGATTACTGAACTTGGAGTATGAACCTGCCAAGTTCTTGTTTTGATTTTGACCTTTGTATAGTGCCTACAAAATTCCAGTATGAAGTTTGCTTAATGACTCATATAAATTAACCTTTGTGTCTCATTGGGTTGCTTTGCGGGTCAAATGAGAACTATCTTGAGGGCTTGTGAGGCAACAGTCTCAGTGTACTGTGTTTTGCTGTGTAATGTGCACTTCTGGCCCAGATTTTTGAGGGGAAAAATAAGGATGCATATTATACAATGGGTATAATGATTCTCTGCCATGGGCATAATAATCCCGTGTGTAATGCACACAAAAGCGTAGGTGTGCATTATACATGGCAAAACACTGTGTTTCCATTTCTGCATTACAAATGAGAAAGCTGGAACAGGAAAATTATGCAGTATATCTGCTCGAAATGCCCTTTCCATCCCAGCACACCAACCCTAAGCAAGAAAATAGCAGAAATCACATTGCCCTCTGAGGTTGAAACTTACAGACTCTACAGAGATCAAACACAGGTTTGATATTTTTTAACCTCTGGAAAAAATGGCATTATTTCCATAGATATGTAATGGAAAGAGTTTTAGCTCATGGAAAACTTCAGTCAGGGTAACAGGTGAAGAAATTTGGTGAGACAATGTGTAGATGTGACTGTAATATAGGACAGATAAATTAAATAAGTGGGTGGTAGCCTTTAAATTTTTATTTTTATTTTTATTGATTTGAAAGAGAGAGAGAAACATCTCTTTGCTGTTACACTTGTTTACGCATTCATTGGTTGTTTCCTGTATGTGCCCTGACTGAGGATCGAACTCTCAACCGTGGCATTTTGAGATGACACCCTGACCAACTGAACTGACTGGCCAGGGCCTGGACTGTAGCCTCTTTGAGAAAAGCAGCAATGCTGGGAGAATGAGAGGGGTGAGAAGGCTTAGAATAGGGAATTCACAATCCCAAGCAGACACTTGCCCAGGTGGCCTAATACCCTTCGTACAAGGCACTCCGCTGCTTGAATTCTGTGTGGTCGCAGTTGCATGAAGGAGATGGGTTGGTCTTGTAGGAACAAGAATTCTAGTCTTGAAGCCCTTCTTATTGTAAATTAGTTAATTGACAATGTTTTGGGGTTTTTTTTGTTGTTGTTTTACGTTTGATTTTTAACATCTATCTTCCCTGTCAGATGACCAGCTTCGTGGCAATAGGCAGGGATGTTAATGATGGGTTGTGCATTCTCTCCACGTTACCTCCCCATCAAAATACAACAGCTTGCAAAGTGACTGGCCACATGGATGTTCAATAAATAATATATTTATCTTACTTTCATTTATTAGGGGGATGATTACAGTCTGTGTAGGAAACCTTCAGTTTCCGTTTCCCCTCATCAAAGTGACCTCTGGGTTTTAGGCCATTAGTCCTCATGACCAGGAAAAGGATTCCTTGGTCAACAAGTCAAATTCCCAGGAGTCACCATCAAACAAAGGCACCTTTGAGATTGATGATGACAATACCGGTAACTATTTTTTAACCCCAGGTTATATATACGCTGCTTTTGAGTGAGTACTGGATCTTCATATTTTTATTTGTCAGACCCGATGTAGCATTCATCATTTGCCCAGCCCTGTTCTACCACAGAAATTAGTATGTGTAAATAACAGCCCGGTCACACACAGGCACTGTTATCTATTTGTTACCCTCATCTTTCAGAGCTGAGAACTTGGGTACCGAGAAGTTCGGTAACTTGTGCGAGGTCACACAGCTCAGTGAGTACAGGAGCCGGGGCTCACTCAGACACTCTAGGTCCCAGAGCCCAAGAGTTTTCCGGCTTCATCCCATCCGCTATCTCTATAATAAAAACCATTATTGGCGCATGCTGGGTTTTGTTCTGAAGTTTGAACAGTGTCTTGCTATTAAATTGAAACTTTGCGACCCCATTTGTTTCTGTTGACCCTGCTCACTGCCTGCCCTTTGTTCCCTGGGGTAGGAGAAGGCTTTAAGAGAGCATTCCTTTCCTCCCTCTGTTTCCAGCGATGACGCTGGTGATGCGTCTTCTCAGCCCTTTTCCACTGCTGGCTGCGGCCGCCCCTTAACTGACGGCTGGTGATTGAGTGAGTGTTTTGTTACAGGTATAGTTAATTTGAGGGTTTATTGTCCCAGCATGAAGTCATGTAATCCTTCCCTGGGCTTGAGTTCTCCCCACTTGACATTTTACCAAGAATTCTTTCTGCGTTGGGTACACAGTTGAATCAGAGTGGCAGTCAAAAAGTTCTTCCTTATTTGACCACAGTCTGTCTCAACTTGTAAGTCCTGGCCTTTCCCACTCTGTTCCTTGGGATGACACTTCTGTTGGGGATAATTAGAAAGGAGGAAAGCCAACATTTGGAAGGGGAAAATAATGGTTATAGCATTGAGGTTTTTGCATCTGAGCTCTGGCGACAGAGGGAGGGACTCCGAGCACCAAAAGTCCAGGTGGGCCCTATCCTTCTGTGGAAGAAGAAGGAGACACTGGTTTTCTAGGGCGATCTGTTCTGACTGGAAGTGTCACCGCGGAAGCTAAAGTGCCCCTTACTACCTACGTTCTCTGTGCCAGGGTCAGTACTGGGCACTGTTGTTCATACCTTGTTTATAATGTTGCACCAAGGGAAGCCGTCATTCTGAAGGAACTGAGTTAAGACAGGGTGTGTAACTCGTCCAAGAGCGCTTCTGTAAGCAGCAGAACTGGAGTTCAGCGGTAGGATTGTGGTAGGCCATGACCTTGTGTACGCCACACAAGAGACCGTTACTGATGATAATAATAGGGGTGGGGCCAGGTGAGTTTCCGCCCACCGTCTTCTTGTTGACTCTAATGTAACATAATTCGGCCAATATTGTGCTAGTACATCTCTTATGTACTTCTCTCTTTAATTCATTGAACATGTTGTTGAGTGTGAATTGTGTGCTAAGGGATACAAATGAGTAAGATAAACTCCATTCTTTCCAGAGCTTACAGAGTAGGAGAGGCGACTAGGAAAGAGCTGTGGAACAGTGAGGTCCGTGGGATAGAGGAAGGATGGGCAGAGTAGTCCTGAGTGGCGGGAAGGGAGGACCTCCCAGAGGAGGCAAAACTGAGCTTAGGCTGGATCACCGTGGAGGACCTTGCCATCCGTGGTGTGGAGGTGCAGGAGAAGCTGAGCACTCGCGGGAGCCAGGGTGTTTTGGAACTGACAGCAGTCAGGTGTGATTAGCAGACGGTAGGTATGTCCGATGGTGTTTTGATGGGAGAGATCAACGTCTTCACAACGTACTAACGAGCCTGGCCTTTTGTCTGCAGATGATCGGAGATGCTAAAGGGTTCCCCGAGATAAAGAAAGCCAATTTCTTACAGGGCTGACCCTATCATGATGATGTAATGATATAATTTATCATCCGAATGGACACACTTTTATTAGGGAAAACAGGCCTTAAGTGGGAGGGACACTGGGAAAACGGGCATAAACCAAGGATGGTTTCATCAGCCCAGATCGTGTGCTGCCCTCCTTGCGGGCTCTGCTGTCTCCGTTTGTTTATTCACATTCTTTCTGTGTTTTCTTTTGGCATTTGAAGTACAGAGCTCAACCCTGCACTTCTTCCACTGTGTGAAGATGGTAAAGAAGAGCTTTTCTTCTTTTTTAAAGCAAGGGTCTGTCTAGATTTAGAATGAGAGCTGAAGGAGTACTTAAAAAGCACACCATCTCATTCAAGTTTCCAAGTCACTTGCGACATGTAGTTCATCGGTGGCCCAAACCAAGATCCAGGTTTGCTCACTTCCAGGATGGGCTGTTCTTCCTGCCCACACACTCCCCTTGTTCAGTCCCATCCACACTTGCATCGTTTTCTTCCTTGTGAGCACGAGTATGTATCGATGCGACTAGCCAGGGTCAGGTGTAAACACTGGCTGTCACCTACCTGGCACCCACAGAAAGGGTCCCCTTGAACTTACCCTCATTATAACCAACTCTTTGTAATGAATCTTTGACAAAATTCACTGGGAACTGACTTACTTGCACATTATGGAGTGCGTACTCACGTTAGCATCCTATCAGCTTTCTTAACAGTGTTGTATTTGTGTTTCATTACCTTGGTGTTTCATTAAGTTTATGTTTTACCCAGTGTGTGTGTGTGTGTGTGTGTGTGTGTTTCTCATTTGTGCTCACTGAGGCAGAATGTATCTGGGATCTGCTCCCGACTCTGCCAGTAACGGGGTGATTCTGGGTACCTACTTTCGCTCTGCGTTAGTTTCTCTGTCTCTTTGTCCACAGGACGAAGTTGGCCAGTTTGATTTTTAAGATTATTGAGAGTTCAATTTATTACTCTGTGAATCAAATGATCAGGGCATAGCTACTGTGGATCAGCCTTGTAGATTTTTCTCGTGGAAAACATAAGTGGAGTTGGAATAAAAGCAAAGAACTACTGTTTTTCTTCCCATCAGCTTCTTTAATAATTAGCATTACATGCACATCCCCTGGTCAAGGAGTGGCACATATACAGGGGATAGTCTCAAAGAAATGAAATTTTTGCTTTAGTCCCCAGCAGAGAGCCATGAGACAGGAAGAGAAGGTTTCCCAGTGGCCCTGTTGCTAGGGGAAGGGAGTGGACACAAGACTTGCTTATTCCCTGGCCACAAGTGACCAGCTGCATATCCTGTCCATCTGAAGAGGAACCAAAGCTCCCCCAAGTCTCCTCAGGTCCCTGTGGATTCTCACTGAAGGCCTCTTTGAGGAAGAACCTGAGAGCGCATTCATGAAAGCTCTGACTGTTCGGCCAGCGCTGGCGTGGCCCCGTGGGTGTGGTCAGGAGAGACGCTGCAGAAGACCCAGGGGGCTGCCCGGACCCCAGAGCTTGGGCCCCGGTCAAGAGAGAGAACAAGCTTCACATGCCAGCTCTTTAAACCTTTTGTTACTCAACTTTATTCAAATATTTTTACTCAACAGAAGCTTTAAAACAAACAAAAAACCAAAAATACCACCTTAACCTAACTGAGTTATTTTTGAGGTGTGGGCAGAGCTGCTAGAACACGAAGCTCTTTCTTAGTCTGGGCCTGGTGAGAGGGATTCAGACCTTGTCTAGAGGAGATTCCTGTTGTTTTCATTATGTGTTGTGTGGTCATTTGTCTTTATGGGTAAAGGTTCTAAGAGATGCAAAGATGCCTTGAATGAACGTGGTGATTGCTGGGAATCACGGTTGCTTAGGGCTCGAGAGCTTAGAATTTGAACTCTGACTCCTTATTCAGGAGTTTCATAACCATGACTTAAGCGTTCATGACTTAAGCTCTCTGCTGAGTCTCAGTTTCAGAATTAATAAAGTAAAGATAGTGGGACCTTTCCCACCCAGCAGCGGTGAACATTAGACAGGCTGATTCATGTAAACCACACTTGGCACGCGATCTGGCTAATGTAAAACGCCCAGCGGTAGCCAGCATTATTACTACTATTAGGTCTTATCTGCATGTACATTTGCTCCCCACTTCTTTCTTCCTCTTCCTCTTTCTGACACACCCACACTCCCCCCCACGCCAGCATGCATAAACAGGGAGTTTGATGGTGGAGATGGTGCTTCATTTCTGCAACATGGTACACAAGCACTATTGTGTTTTAGCAGCCGTTGCCTCTAATAACAGGCTGTGAATTGTCTTCTGACTGGCCTTTGCTTTTCCAAAACTATATCTACGCTGCAGGGTTGCTGACACCTTGTTTGTTGAGCCTCAGCCCCATGTCTGAAAATTCCTGTGAGCGCCACAAGAAATGGCATTTGGGGCCTGGTCACTCCCCGGAGACGATTAAAAAATGGTGTCGATCATTAAAATGCCACAGGCCACTTGGTCAGTATGTATCAGAAAGGGTCATCGGCCCCTTCAGATGGACCTGCAAGGCTTAGGCTCAGCTAGACAGCGGCCTGGTTACCATCTGGGGCCTCATCTCTTTCCTTTTGATCCGCAGCGAAGGGCCATTTCTGGCAAAGATGGAAGAAAGGGCAAATGGATGGGTCATGAGACTTTGTTGTTGTTGTCTATCTGGTCCCATCTGCACAGTGTGGCCACCAGTGACTCCTTCTTTCTGGGCTTCGTCACTGTTCACCTGGGAGGAAAAGGACATTTAACTCCTCTTCTGACCTCTCGCTGCTACTTCCTGAATCTCTTCGAGCACCTTATGGACATTGCCTGATCGCTGGGCTTTGTCTTACTTTCCAGCACCTGGAACAAGGCCCAGCACTTAGCAAACGCTAGACATTCTTTGAATGAATAAATGAAATATATCTTTTATTCTGGATGGAGTTTTACAGGTTCTCTAGTAACAACAGAACTATACCTGTATAGCCTGAGATTCAATGTGATTTAATAATGAGTCTCATTTAAAGAAATATTTGTTATAAAGTAGTTATAAGGTAGTTCCACATCTTGCCTGTTGAGGACATTTTTTAGGCTAAGCTCCAGTGTGACCTTGTTAATAGTAGTCATTTTGCCAACAAACAGGTATGGAATATCTACTAGGCCCTCTGTTAAGGAGGAGGGATGCAATGATCAGCATAAATATGGACCCTGCTCTGAAGGAATTCTCATTTTAGTAGATCGTGATTGATAATTTAAATGAATAAATACAATACGATGTGGTGAATAAAGTGTGCGCGGTGCTGCAGGAGTGTCCTCTTCTGTCTGGACAGTGTCAGGAAGACTTCATGATGAAGTGTCATCTAAGACGATGGGTAGGAGTTGGCTGTGTCAGCCCAGGCAAAGGAGTTATTTCTATTAGGTTCTCTTTGCACTCTGAATTGAATTCAATACACAATCGCATCTTTATATTGCAATTAACGTGCCACTTAGATACAGCAGTGACTCCCTTGCATATCTCATGTAAATTGCTGGGAGTGGGAGGGAAGACTTGTATAATTTTAAGGTGATACTGTGCTTATAACATTTTTGCTGCCTTTTACACTGGTATATATGTTCACTTTTTGTTTTAACTGACCATGGTTCACAGATTCACATCATTGAATTGGCTATAAAATAAACGAATCTGAATGGTTACTGACCTATCACGGAAGCGATGAATTTCCTCATATGCAAATTAGCATCCTGTGGAAAGTGAGAAAGGGTCTCTAGTGACAGTGCATATCATTGAAATGTCATTGCCAGGAAATGTTGACACACACACATATGACAAGCACACATACACACATGCAAATTGCCAAATTTAGCAAATAAAAATAATTGCATGGGATGTAACTACACTAACAGAAATATTCCTTTTTTATCTGAAAATCAAAGTTAACTGGGCATCATGTGTTTTATCTGGCAACCCCAACACACATGGCATTAATGTCAATTAAGCACTTTAGATGACAACCAACTTTCTGTATACAGATTTTCCTCTTTGTCTTACAGGTTTTCATAATATCCTGGAGGTGAATTTAAGTGCTTGAGGAGTTTCACTTAATTAATATTTCTGACTTTAATTTTGAGTTGTTTGGAAAGAAATAAATAAAGGGACATATCTGGTTTATAGAATCTTATATTTGTTTCTCAGAAATTAAGTGTGCTTATGAACAGATAATATTGTATACCTCCAGTTGAAAACTGAATTATCTCCTACAAATTCTTTGTGGTGATCTTTGAAAACATCTTAATGAAATCTGTTTTTCAGTATAAACAAAGGGTTTTTTTCTTGTGTTTCTGCCTGTGATTTTTTTTTTTTTTTTGAGGACTAAACCAGAGCCCATGCCTCTGAGAAGCTACTTTTTATTCATGTGTTTTAGTGAAGATGATAGTGTCTAGACTGAGTGTGGTCATGGCTTTACTTAAACGCTGGCAGGCCGCCTCCACCAATAGAGGGGTTGTTGTAATGATCCAAAGCAAATACGGCATGCTAGCAGGGTGACGCAGCAGGAACAGGGTCTTTTTGAAGGAGCGGGGTTTAACCTGGCATCGGGAGCCTGGAAATTCATGGCTTCACCTATTTATCCTGCCCTAGTTGACTTTTGTCCACACAAAGGGCACTGCGTTTTAAGGAGGGTTTTCCATGAGTTCATTCTAAATGGGCATTTCTGCCCTGGAGAAAGCTTCTCTTCATGTGGCAGGCATGAGTTCATTTGCTGGAGTTACTCGCTTTCTTTGGTGAGAGAGAAGCTAGCTCTTAGGAGCCCAGCCTTGCAGGATCTGCGCAGGAGACTGCAGTGAAAAGGTGACGCGTTGTTGCTGTAGCCAGCGAGTGATTCACCGTGTAATGCCGGGGGATTTGCTTTACTAACCTTGCTGAGCACGTGGGGCCCAGGAATGCTTCTTCATACATTGCTCGGGCCCAGAAGGAAAAGCTGAGCTGTAAATCGAGGAGCTGGGTGTCTGGAGGAAAGCGGGAGAGGTTGTATTTGGACAGCCTACAGAGCACATATAGAATGATCAAATAAACAACAGTTGCAGAGATTCGAGCACTAGCTCTGTTTAATCTGGCAAATTCTAATGTCTTGGGGGGAGAGTAAAAATGTTTTTATTAAAAAACACTTTCTAAGGCACCTGGCCTATACTCGAGGATATTAACAAGTACCAATATGTAGTAACAACTTGTCTAGAATGGAAGAGAATGCTGTAGAAACCAAATTTGAATAGTGAGTTTAACTGTACTATAAATTATTATATTGCTATTGCTAAGATAAGATGGACATAATTTTATAATGAAATTTCTTTAGTTCACTTTGAATTGGTTCAGCCGCTTTTAAAGTATGCATAAATTTAAAAGGTACTAGAAGCAGAAACAGAAAAAATTAGAAACAGAATTAGGAAATTCATTTATATGTATTGATCTCTCTATAATACATTGCATTATAAATGATTTACTGCTATTACATTACATGTTCAATGTGTTGCCCCTCAGAAATTGTTGACTTATAACTTAATCATGTTGTGTGTGGCTTTATTACTATGTAGTTTTTTTGGCTATGGGATATTTTGACCCATTGTTTTGATTAACCTTTGAAAACATTATGTAGTATCTTTATGACTATAGCTATATATTAATATATATATTAATATAACTCGGGAGTAACATTCAGTTTTTGTTGAGAAAGTATCTGCTTTAGTCCTTTCAACAATTTAATATGTAACACCATGAAAACATTTCTAGTTTGCTACATTTGTTTTCATATTTAATTTAACTGAAATTTTTATGGGAATCAAATGCCTTCATATAGGTTATAAAATGAACACTTACTATATCCATTAGTTTTTGTTCTGCGCATGTCCAATTGTAACAAAGTGTTTACCATTGTGTGCTTTCATTTTTCCTCTCACATTTACTCTCCTTGGCCTTATTTTATAGCTAAATTTTATCAAAAGTATTTGGGGAGTTAATATGGAAAGAGTTCTACTATGTACAGTTTGACTGTTAATTTTACTGGAAATTAATTTTATCTACCAACTTTAACTTTTCCTGAGTCAATATTTATGGTTATGAGAGTTTCTAAAAAAAATAAGAAGGATAATTATGTTAATATCTGAGTGCCTGCTAGTCATCAAGACTCATTAAGTCCTACGACTTTGCCCTAAATATATATAATACAAAATCTGAAGCAAGAATCTTAATCTCTCTGAATTTCAGTTCCAAATCTAGATAATATAATTTATGAAGATCATATATGATAATGATTGTGAAAGCTGTTTTTATAGGAAGTGTCACATAAATGTAAGCTATAACTGTTTTCGTAGTTGCTGTTCCTAAAGTAGTAACAACAACAAAAAAAGTCTGGAATGCTAAGCAAGAAACGCGATGGAGCGTGGTTGGGAAGACGTCAACTGTATTCCAGTTCCTGATTTGCCGCTTACTGTTTGCAGTGACTTTGGGCCATGCCCTTAACCTCTACAACGACTTTCTCATCTGTACCAGAAAGGGCTTCACTACTCCAGTGTTTCCCCAAGTGTGGTCCGAGGACCACCCACATCTGAGTCACCTGGGATGCTCCTTACACAGCCTGGTTCCTGGGCCCCAGCCCAGACCTGCGGAAGCAGAACCTTTGTGTTGGCCTCCAGGCATCTCTACTTCAGTCACACAAAGCTTGAGAGTGACAGCGATAGGAGTGTCTGGCTTTGGTTTAAATTACATGGCATGAAACCTGCCCTTGCTCATTTCCAATGTCTATTGTTTACCTTTTTCAAAATGGACACATTATTGGCGCCACTTGAACAGTGGCTGAGGGCCTGGGATCGACCCCATGTGTGCGTGTTTGTACACCTGCTTTGCAAGGGAGAGGATGAGGAGAGAAAGGGAAGGGAAGGCGAGGTTAGAGAGGAAACCCAATGCAGCACATCCAAATGATGGAGTATTATACACTCACTGGGCACCTAGGTTCGGTCGTTCTTGCTCTGTCTCTCTCTCTCCCTCCCCTCTCTGCTATTACAAATAACACTGAGATAAATATCATCTCACATGAATCTTTACTTTCCTCACTGAGACTCTCTGAATTTTGATTACTTATGTTTAATATTCTTCAGAAAGTTTGTTCCAATTTATACTCTCACCACAAGGGAATGAGAATATTTAGTTACATTCATGTCAATATTGGATGGCTTTTTTTCCTCTTAATGGTGCATTTTGTAACCATTTACATTACATTTATTCATGAGGATAGACTTTGGCAAACCTAGAAAAGAGGTGGAAACTCTCCCAGGATCTGAGACTAAGAATAAACAAAAATAGAAATGCATTTAGTTCCCTTTGAATATATGTGCTATTTGAAGTATTTTGTTCCATGTAAAGATCTAATGTATATTTATTTCTTTAGAAACCTAAATGCCGAACGGCTGAACAGTATAGCACAGGAGGTAACAGTTTCACCTCTGATGTGCCAACTGCCTGGATTCTAACCCCGGCCCCGCCGCATACCAGCAGTCAGAGCGGGCAAGGTATTCGGTTGCTCCAAGCTTCTGCTTCCTTGTCTGTGTCATGAGGGGCAGGGCCGGGCAGAGACAGTAAAACCTCAAGTGATTACGTAAGATGTAAGATAACAGGCATGTAAATACTTGGTAGACACTATTGCATAATACATGCATGGTGTTTTTATTGAATGATCATATTGCCATGTTGAGAACTAAAGTCCTGGATTAATCTGCATTGTGCTAGATTTTCATTATATTGTGAGAAGAAGGGGCAGGCCAGAAGGATTAGGACCCACCTCGCTTCCCAAACTCGGTGGGACAGGTTTTTCCTGGACTGGAGGCTGGTTCCACGTCAAAGGATCTGAAATTCACTCTGAACACAGGTACACAGAACTCACGTCTGAGACCTTTTCTGTCTTCCCTAGACAATTTGAATCACTAATGCAGAGGTCCCCATGATTTCTCGGTGCCCTTATTGTCTCCATCATTTTTTTTTCACGGTACCTTTAAGGACAAAGGAAATACCTAACAGTTTCACTTGTTAAGCAGTTAAAGCAACTTAACAAGTACATGGGTCCTAATAAATTAGGAACCACTTCATCAAAGCAAAAACACATACATTGTGAGAAATACTTTTGTGTGTGTGCATATATACTTTATATATACTTTAAATATATATGTATTATATATTTACATATACTAGAGAGGGGGGAAGGCAGATAGAAAGGGAGGAAGAGAAACATCAAGCCCTGGCTGGTGTGGCTCAATCCTCGCTGGTTCAAATCCTAGTCTAAGGCACATGCCTGGGTTGTGGGCCAGGTCCCCAGTGGGGGCTGTGTGGGAAACAGCCACACATTGATGTTTCTCTTTCTCTCTTTCTCCCTGCCTTCCCCTCTCTAAAAATAAATAAATAAAATCTTTTTTTTAAAGAGAGAGAAACATCCATATGAGTGAGAAATGTTGATGTGAAAGAGAAACATCAATCAGTTGCCTCTCATATGAGCCCTGACGGGGGACCAAACCCACACCCCAGGCATGTGCCTGAGTGGGAATCGAACCAGCAACCTTTCAATTTGCGGGATGATGGCCTCACCAACTGAGCGACACTGATCAGGGCTATTTTTATCTAATCCTTAACAGCAGTGATTGAGGAATGTGTATGCCTGTTGGGCAGAGCACAACTTCTCAAAACTTGGAATCAGATGGGACGCTGCTCTCCTCATCCCTGATCCACACTGAGTTTTACGCAATACTTGAGTTTCCACCATTGCAACCTTGCCAGCACATGACGTCATCGGAAGGCACGTAACGCCATCTAACGTTGAAACTGTGAACTACCCTGTGCTAGTAGGTCACATGGCGTCCGACAGATGCTGTGTGTCACTGTTCCCCTCAACTGTAAAATTCAGCAATGTTCTTTTAAGATCACTGTGGAGCCCCAGCGGGGCTCAGGGCCCCCAGTTTGAGGACCGGGGCCCTTCTGCATTCCTGGTTTCTGGCTTCACTGCGGTTTCGTTTTGTTTTCTTCTGCCTAGTTGACTCTTCTTGTTTCCTGACTCCTGTTCTTATTGATTTCTTAGTTTTTATTATCTAGTTTCCTTCCCCTTTGCCCAGGGCCATTCTCGGCCTGGTCTCCATCAGGGGCAGCAGTGTCTGTTCTGCTCCCAGACCTTTGCAGACCTAGGGAGAGCCCTGGAGGCCCTGACTTGCTTTGGCGGCTGGCTGTGGGTCCGTCCTGGTGCTCTCCTCTTACAGGACTTACAGGGAGCACCGCTTCCACTGTAGGCTGCCTAAGTGGTATGCCAGGGGTGTGGTTTATCTTTGGGTGTCGATCTGGGGAGGTGTCCCCGCAGCGTGGCTGGGCATGCCCTCCACACCGGACCTCCCAGCTCACGAGGGGCCCTCTTTGCCTTAGAGCAACAAAGACTTGCCCAGACCACAGCTCACTGCTGCTTTTCTTGGATGTCGACCCAGAAAAGGATCTGAAGCAGTCGCGTAGTTAATTGTGGGCTCTGGACTAGACTACTTGCTTTGATATCCCAGGGTTACCACTTACTGCTAAGTTTCCTGAAACTTCAGATTCCTCCTCTTCAAAATGGAGGTAATCATAGGTCTTCCTTCGTGTGAGAATCAAATGAGAAAATGAAACGAAGTGTAATTGAAAGGGGTGCCCCTTCGCATAATGCCTGACATGAATACATGTGACTAAAACACTTACGCTATTTTTCCGTTTGTTCTGAAAGCAACTATGAAATTTACAGTCAAATATTTTTATTTTTGTCAGAAATAAAGTAACACACCAGTCACCTTTAGAATTTAGCATCTGTCTTTGCCAGTTTATGAGTGAAAACATCAGTATTAAAATAAATAAGTGCTTAACCTTTATATAACATTGGTTTATATACTATAAACCAAATATAGTACCTTAGTACCTTATATACTAAGGTACTTCCATTGACATATAGAATCTCTTAGGATTTTCAGTACAGGTCTATGTATTGTGTAGGTATGACCACGCAGATAGCTTCCCCATTTTAGAGATGATAAAACTGAGGCTGAGGAGATCCTATAAATTGCTGAAGATGACACAGTGTTTGCAGGAACCTGTACCCCAACCCAGGATTTGTAATTTGAGTGTTACGGCTCCATACTTGCTACACTGCTACCATTTAATATTTTAAAAGTTAAAATGAAAGAGGAAGGTGGGAAAGGAGGTAGTCGGAAAGAAAGGAAAGGAAAAAAGTGAGAATTGGTATTTTCTTTGCCCCTTACTTGCTCTGTTGCTGCCTTTAATATTTCAAAAGTTGAAAACAAAGGAGGAAGGAAAGGGAAGATAATTGTTTCTCTCTCTGATTTTTGTAAGCCATGAACATTTGCTATTTTGGCTGTATCCAGCACACTTAAATATTATAGTACTTTTCATTGGTGTATAAGAATCACAACACTTTGAAAAAAATGACCAATGCTTTGTCAGAAATAATTTTAAAAGAGAAAATGCTTGGTGGCCTTTGAATTGCATATCAAAAACATTGTGTTCATCACTCAAAAAACGTTAATACAAGAATGTTTAAGTTCAGTTTCTGGGCGACAGAAAAATTCTGTAAAGAGAGACAAACTTTCCCTTCCCCCATTCTCTCTCTTTTTTTTTTTCCCCAAATGTTCACAGGCCTAACCCTGTTACCCATGCTGGAGCCATTGCTGTCTAACCACTTTCTGGGCACAGTGGCCTGGAAATATATCATCGGGGGATCATTTTCCACACAGCAGAGCACATGCTGCTATGGAACCCAGTCTCAGCCGAAGAGGCTGGCCTTAGATGATGTTTTGACCTCAGTGTTAAAATGGAAATGAAACCTTGGCTCCTTCTTTCAGGTCTGTAGGAAGTTCGCCGTCCCGTGCTCGTTTGGTGGTTTTCCTGCCCAAATGGCAAGTGAGGGGAGAGCAAATGGTCTTGCAGCTTTGGGGCTGAAGGCATTGACTTGAGTGTGCTGAGTCACTGCAACAGCCTCAAGATGTAGCTAGTTTCTCCGGCTGATTAGAAAATTGTGGAAGTCACGGACTGGCCAGGCTCAACATTTTCTGGGCTGCTGGAGGCCAGCTTCTTTGGGTGAAGAGCACCGAATCCTTGCAAGGACACTGTGCGGTGGCTCTCCAGCCGGGCACCGTGGATATGGGGCAGCAGCTTTAGTTTATGAATCTGTAATATTTAATGTGGGAGATCTTGTGTAAATATGATGCAAGATATTAAGAAGAGTGTCAATAAAGTGGTTTGAAAATAAGCATTAATACTACAAAAAGGTACATGATAGAAAGTCTTGAAAAGAAGGAGTCTGAAGTTTCCATTCCATTTTTTCCTGTGTGGTCAATATTATAAGGTGATTGCCATACAAGTTGACTGTCTATATTAGTTTTCTGTGCTGCATAGTGGATTACCACAAACTTAGGGACAAAACATTCATTTACTATCATACAGTTCTGTAGGTCAGAATTCCCGGCACTCCTTGGTTCTCTGTTCAGGCCTTACCAGGCTGAAGTCATTGGGCCAGCTGGGCTACACGCTCATCTGAAGCCCACACTGGGGAAGAATCTGCCTCCAAGATCTTTCAGGTGGTTGGCAGAATTTATTTCCTTATGGTGGTAGCACTCATGGCTTACCACCTTGCTTCTTCAGGCTCAGCAATGGAGGCAGTGGGGGAGGGGCTCAGGGAGAGAGAGGGAATAAATATCTGTGCCTCCCACTCTCTGACCTCTGGAATTATTTTAAAAGAGCTTACTTGACTAGGTACAACTGACCCAAGATAATCTTTTTTTGATCAATATATAGTCAACTTAGGAGGAGAAAAGAGAGAGCAAGAAATTGAAAACCTATTTGGAAAAAAAATGACAGAAAACTTCCCTAACATGGTGAATAAAATAGACAAGATGAACCCCAAGAGGCCCACACCAGGACACATCATACTTAAAATGCAAAAGGTTAAAGACAAAGAGAGAACCAGCAAGAGAAAAGCAGTTAGTTATCTACAAGGGAGCTCCCATAAGACAGCTGATTTCTCAATAGAAACTTTGCAGGCCAGAAGGGATTGGAAAGAAATATTCAAAGTGATAAAAAGCAAGACTCGCAACCAAGATTATTCTACCCAGCAAAACTATCATTTAGATTTGAAGGATAGATAAAGAGCTTCCCAGACAAGAAAAAGCTGAAGGAGTTCATCATCACCAAACCAGTATTATATGAAATGTTAAAGGGTCTTCAAGAAGAAGAAGGAGAAGGAGATAAAGAGGAAGAAGAAGAGGAGGAAGAAGGGGGGAAAAGGGGAGGAAAAGGGGGAGGAAGAAGAGGAGAAAAATGAGATAAAAATTTGAACAGTAAAATGGAAATAGATACATATCTATCAATAATGGAATCCAAAAACAAAATAAACAAGCAGAACAGAAACATTCATAGGTACAGAGAACATATTTTACAGTTGCCAGATGGGATGGAGGTAGGGGCATGGGTGAAAAAGATGAGGGGATTAAAAGTATAAATCAGTGGTTACAGAGTGGTCATGGGGGTGTAAAGTACAGCATGGGGAATATAGTCAGTAATATCCTAATAACTATGTATGGTGTCAGAGGAGTGCCAGATTTGTTGTGCTCATTTAAAAGGTTAGGTAATTCTAATCACCGAGGTGTACACCTGAAACTAATATAAGTTAACTATAATTGAAAAATAAAAAAGTGATTTCAAGTTAATTTAATTGTATCTGCAAAATTCCTTTACCTTTGCTCTGTAACAGAACCCACCCCAGGGAATGGTGTCCTGTAATTATTGCCATGCTCTGTTTGTCAGAGGCAAGTTACAGGT